>NC_133001.1:49625302-49928332 GCF_048564905.1 Vicugna pacos
GAGTATCCACTGACAGGTTGGAGACTTTAGTTTGCTATTCTTCAGAACATTAATAATAGTTCATCGCCGTGTTACTCTAAGTATTAACTAAAATAATGAGTATAAAGTATGTGGAACAGTTTCTAACACAAAGTAGACATTTAACAAATGTGGGTTCTTTCCCTTTTCTGTTTATCTTTGGGGATAGTTTAAGGATCAAATAGTCATTCAACAAATGTTTATTAATTGTTTGGTCTCTGTACATACTGTTCCAGGGTGTGGAGCTGTAGCAGTAAATAAGATTGAATTCCTGTACAAGTGCCACATAAATATGAGTTGCGTTATTACTGGGATTTCTAGAGCAACCAATGCTATATGATTCTACCTGTCTCATGATCCAGAGGAAGGCAAAAATGGAATTGGGGAATGGCCTTATGGAAGTGAAAAAAATAATCACATGGAAGTTATTATGGGGAACTCCCCCTCCCCAGAATTCTCCTACAATATGGTAACTGCTGAAATTGCCAGGCATGCTAAGTAAACCAGGAAATTTTTAAAAATATCACACATGAACATTCTGTCTCTGCTTAGGGTGTAGAAAGTCACATGCGAGTGTTGATCTCAGCCTAACAAACAAGATAGAGAAGCTACAATACCTTTGTTTTTTCAAATATGTGAATCAACTATTCAAAGAAACCTAACTGAAATGAACTCCAAGAAAGGACAAGCTCACTATAAGAGAGAAGAAATTCTCAACAGTTTGCATTCCTGGCAGAGTAATGAGGGAAAAAATAGTTGGGGATAAAGAGAATCACCTGAAATTTTAACAAAAATTTCAGGCTGTATATGGACTAGTATGACAGATTAATATTCTGAGAAACCCCAGGCACAGAGTCACACTAAATTCATCTGCCAAATCTTGCCAAAGGGTCTTTGTGCTCGGAGATAGAATGCCAAAGGCTTAGAGCAGGTCAAAAGCACCGAGAAAGATCGCCCATGAGGGACACAGTGCCTCCTACAGGGACAAAGTAGCCACCCTCCAGAGGCAAGAAGTAGGACAAGAGAGCTAAAAGAAATTCACTGGAGGCCTCACAGGTACCCAGGCACCAAATACTTGAGGAGATAAAAGACATCTGCAGAAAAACATGGCATTCCAAAGCTTCCTAGAGGGGAGTAAAATTGCCCGAGGAACTGTGAACAGGCCAGCAGGGGAAAAAAGTTTTTCTAAGCCACAAAAATTACAGGGACTAAACTAAAGAACAGAGAGAATTCCCTAGCAACCTGTAAATCTTACAGCCAGACTATAAAGTAGAGCAAGTTTTCACACAGTTTGGAAAGCTGTAAAGTAAGTTGTAATCTGTAAAAAAATCTCCAGAATCATGTCACGTCCAGGGCATAAACCTTGCTGAAGAGAAAGTCCCAAGCCACCCTCAGAACAACTCAAGCCCGCAACGAGTGAACGGAATCGAACCAAAGCCACTGCACAGCCCAGCTGAGGTCAGCGACAGATCAGACTGACATAGGCCCTCATTCCAAAAGTCTGACAGCAGGAGGAGTGCATTCTTTTCTGAGAGTAAATGTTGCTTGCATTAGTTTGTTTTTGATAGCAAAGGTCTGCTATGTGACCAAACATTGTAAGATACATCATGAATCAAGAAAATGTGACCTGTGGACAACAAAGGACAGAGCCAGTGAAAGCAGAATCAGAGATAGTACAGATTCTGAAACATTACTGGGTCTTGAAAATATCTAGAATAAAAATGCCAGAGGATCTAGTTGAAAACATATGCAAATTGCTTCATGGGTGAATGATTACACAGGTGTGGCCGAGATGGTGGAGTAGGAAGACACTGAGTTCGCCTCTTCCCATGGACACACCATACTTATTGAGATGGTCATTTTGAAATGCATAAAAAAAAACAAAAACTAGGCTGTGTAACAGGAACTAACATAGCATAGACTGATTATACTTCAAAAACAAACAAACATGCAAATAAACTCATATTTAAAAAAGAGCAAATTTGTGGTTACCACAGGCAGAGGTTAGGGAAGGAGAAAGTGGATGAAGGCTGTCAAAAGCTACTACAAACTTCTAATAATAAGATAAATAAGTACTAGGGATATAATATACAACATGATAAATAAACAATATTACTTTTGTTAAATATGAAAGTTTTTAAGACTAAATCCTGAGTTCTCATCACAACAAAAAATGACTAATTGTTTAATTTTGTTTCTATATGAGATGATGGATATCCATGAAAATGACTGTGATAGATCATTTCATGATGTATATAAGTCAAATCACTATGCTGAAGCTATTACCATTACTACTACATTACTACTACTTTGTATAATATAATATTTATTGTATGTCAGCTACATTTCAATTTTTAAGAGTTGAGTGATTATAAAAGAAAAATAGAAACTACTTTTAGTCCAAATGGAAATACGAAAAATGAGAATTACAATATGAGTAATGAATTTAATATAAGGTCTTAAAATCAAAATGGACATAGCTGAAGAAAGGACCAGTGAACCTGAAGATAGATCAACATAAAGTAACCAAAATAAGACTAAAAAGCAAGACATTTCTAAAAGAACAGAGCATTTGAAATCTGTAGGACAATATGAAACGTTCTAACAAACATGGAGTGCCAGAAGCTGAAGACAGAATAGTATAGAGAAATATTTTAGAATAAAATGGCCAACAACTTTTCAAAATTGATGAAGATGTGATTAATGATTAGGAGCTCACCAACTTGTAAAATGGACTTGAGGACTATAAAGAAAATGAGAGTTAGATTGGTCTGGAATACAGAGTTTGTAGGGTATTGAAATTGCCAGAGCTAAAGGTGAATAGGTCATTTGGGGACGAGATGAGAAATCTCGTGTATGTCAAACTAAGGCATTAATATTTAATTTGATAGGCAGTGAAGAGTCATTGAAATGCTTGAATAATGGCAGTTTAAGATTAATTTGACAATGTATGGAGCCTAGATCAAAGTAGTGAGATAGTAACTGGGTAGATATATTAGAGATCTATGTAGCTATGTTAGCTCTCAAGGTCACTTGAGAGCTAAAGAGACTCAGAAATGGGAAATTATCAGTAGAAGTGGAACAATGCAATGGAGTGAATAAAATTCAGGGCAGGAACTTGACAGGACTTAGTATACTTAGTTAAGTGTAGAGATGGAAGAACTGCTCCCAGTGTTAGGCTTGGGTAACTGTGCAAATAGGAGAGAATGTAAGAAAAGGGGTAGACGTGGCGTGGGATGCCACTGATTAGAAACGTTGGTCTTCCTCTTCTGTTTACTCAGCGGGGTATAGGCATGATTGCCCCTTGTCCAGTTTCAGTCTGCAGCACCAAAAACTCAACTCTGAGTTGTGAGTAGAGTTCAGTCCTATTTTACATCCCTCACTTCAGCCCACCAGGGTTCTGGTGTCTCACCTGTGGCATATTCCAACCAACAGAGGTTCACATTTGTTTTACACCCACCTTTCACCTCTGATTAATTTTTCCCTGCTTGCAGCTGAATCCAAATGTGGCAGAGTCTAGCTAGCTATTCACCAAACTAGTTTTCCTTCCTTCCATGCTCACAGCTGGACCACACCTCCCGGCCTCCCTTGACTTTAGGTGTGTTTACATGACCAGGTGTAGCCAATGAAAAGTGAACGGAAAAGTGATGAATCACACTGCCAGGCCTGACCTATTATTACTGTACAACACTCCACTCTCATTTTCTCCTCTGCCAGTTGGATGTCAGCATCCAAGGTGACCTTGGATGATACATATTGAAGATACCAGAGCCTCCATAAGCCTGAATGACCACATGAAGCAGAGCCTTCCCTCCCCTGCCCACCTCTCTGCCACTGTCACCGCTAGACTTTACATAAGCTAGAAAAAAACTTCTGCCGAGTTCCTCTATTGAGATTGCAGGGTTTATCACCTAGAAAACTAATGTTGCAACTCAGCTGACAATGGACTCTGTCCCACTTGCAGTACAATCCAGATTTCTGGCCAACAGCAGCTCAGAAATTGCCTTTTACTTAGAAATTGTTAAGTTGACTAACATACACAAAAAAACCCTCTGTAGTTTATTGGATAAAGAACTCAGGTCCACAAGTTACTCAATCTGCAGAGCTTCAGTCTGAAAATTCTTCTTAGCTTGAATTCTAGACTGAGACTAGTGCCCTGGGGACCTGCATGGAGGCAGAGAACAGGCAAATCACGGAGGCCAGGACAGCCAACTGGATGTTTAGAAACAACATTTTGACTAGACCTTGTACACAGTCTGCCCTCTTACAGTTTGTTTCCTCATTTTATTGGTTTATTTGCTCCATGTTGGGCTACCAAAGGGGAAATAAACCACAAAGTACCAGAAGAGGGTTATGACAGAAACCATAATTGAGACCTGAATGCTCAGCTGAAAAGAGACTGAAAAGAATACAGTGGCCCCTGTCCTTTTCTTTTTCCTTTTCTCAATCAAGAAGAACTTTGCCAGCACACCTAAAGCCCCCTCATGCTTCCTTCCCATCTCATTCTCCTAAAGGGTGTTCACTCTCCCGATTTCTCACAGCATAAATTCATTTTGCCTGCTTCTGAGCTTTACGTAAATGGAAGCATTCAGGATGTATTCTTCTGTCTCTGGCTTCTTTCGTTCAACAGTATGTTTATATGATTCATCCATAATGTTCCACATGACTTGTTTATGCCACAGTTTGTTGGTTTTTATTGTTTTATAGTATTTCATCAAATGATTAAGCCAAATTTATATATCCATTCTATAGTCAATGGAACATTTGGATAGTTTCCAGTTTGGGGATATCACAAATAGTGCTGCTATAAACATTCTTCTGTATATCTCTTGGTGAACGTATGTAAGCATTTCCGTTAGCAGTCTACCTAGGAGCAGAATTTTTGGATCATACCCCATGCTTTTGTTCAGCTTTCATAGAAACAATTGAACAGTTTTCCAAAGTGGTTAAACCAATCCTGTGATCTTTGTCATCAATGCCCTGCAAATGGCCAGAGCACCATCAAAATGATGAATTTATTAGGGGCCTATTGAATCTGAGACACTTGTAGAACAGCCAAGGGGAGTTAAGAATAACTGTTGGCTCCAAGGGTGTGCGGCTCAGGAGAAAGATCTAGGTTGGATGCAGTCATCAGCTAGCGGTAACAGACGGAGTCACGGGGCCAGATGGAATCCCCCAAAGAGCGTGTGAGGCAGAGAAATCAAGAGAACCGGAATGGAATCTGGTGCTCAGAGGAAGGCAGGGGAAGAGGAAGAGCAGGGGGAGGCTAAGAAGTACCTTCCTCGCCAACAGCAAGCAGGAGTCACATGGGAGGACTGAGTTCACTCTGCGCTCTTAGGAAACTGACAGGGTATTAAAGGAGATTGATTATTCTACATTTCCTGAAATTTACTTTGAGCAAAACTTTTTCCAGACTGTGCACTCACTCTGGCTTCATTACTAATTCCTCTCTCTTTTTTTTTTTTTCTTACGTTCTGTATGGGAAAAGGCTATCCACAGAACAGAAATTGCTTCTGGCCCTTTTCCTTTTAAAAACAATTCAAACACCTCATTAGATCGTAGTTGACTTTAGTCTGTGTTCCCCAAAACAGCTGGACTTACTCCAATGGGTTTAGCATCTTTATGACACAGGTAGCTCTTAAGCCTATGCTAAACCAATATTCTATGCTGGTTCCCTTCTAACCCTGGTGGATCTCTCTATAACATTGCTGATAGAGCCCATTAGCTCAGACACTTAAATGCTACAAATTCTTCAACCTCAGAAGGAGGGGTGGCTGCTACCCTTGAGATTGCTGTCTTCCTGGAAGGCTGCAATAAGAAGAGAAAGGAGAAAAAAGTGTGTATAATTCCTGGGGTTGCCTCCTAGGCACCACGATGAAACTTAAGCCTTTTGAGAATTCAAAGATTAATTAAATCAGGTCCCCTCCCACAAGGGAGTGACAATTTAATGAAAGAGAGGGCAAACACAAAATGAGCTCTACAACAGCGTGGGATGAAATAAATACTAAAACAGAAGTGCAAGAGCATGTGGAAGAAATACACACAAGAGAATGCCTCCCTCCCTGATTCTGACTGAGTGACAAGACCGTAGAAAGTAAAATGAACTTAAAAAGTGAGGGGAACTCTACCAATAACAGGGCACGAGAAAATGGCAAGATGTAAAAGTACTTACACAATGTATATCAAAAAGACCTGTGCTTTGTGTGGTCAGAACGACTGTTCTTAAAGCATAGCTCCCAGACAAGTAGCATCAAAATCATTTGGAAATTTGTCAAAAATGCAGAATTTCAAGGCCCCATCCCAGACTCACTGAATCGGAAACACTGGGCATGAGGCCCAGAAACATGTTTTTTAACAAGGCTTCTAGGTGATTCTGAAGTACATTTGGGCTTGAGAACCACTGGGATAGAGGGTAATGCGAATGGAGTGAGATGATGTGAGAAGGGGAATGGAAGGGTGCGCTGGGTCTGGATCTTGGTGAGCTTAGAATGCAAGCTTTAAGGGGTTGGGGTTTATTCTGTGTGCAATGGGGAGACACTGTAGTATTTTGATCAGGGGAATGGTATGATAAAAATTGTGCTTTAGAGGGAAAACTTTGACAGCAGGTAGATGGTGCAGTGACAAAAGGAGTAATTGGGTGTAGGGAGAAAAAATACTTACAAGCCTATAATTGAAAATCCTTGTGGGAGAGAATTCATACTTCAGCCCAAGGAGGCGAACACAAAGTCATTATCTTTAAGAAAGAATTACTTCTAAAGGAATACATGTTCACAGTTCGGCTCTACCATAGAAGATCCTGGAATACCATGCTTTTATTTATACTAGAAAGAAAAGAAACTAACATTCTAGAACTTACTCAGTATCAAGCATGACTTGAAGTGTCTTATATGTTTTATTTCATACAATGTACACATCAAACTCGATCTGAAACCATTAGAAACTGCCCGACATCACAAAGACAAGAAATGACAGAGGGAGACCTCAAGGATCTAAGAATTGAGTGAGACGTAAAAGCAACAAACTCAGGATTTGTTTTTTCTTACACCATAAAACTGACATTAAGCCTGGCTTTAGTCTGTGCTCGTTTGAATGTAGCCCATCCCTATGGTGGTACAGAGACATGGAGAAATAGATCCAGTCCTTATGTATAATTTTCTCAGACCCCTTCCACTCATCTTCCACCCAACTTCACACGCCCTCATGAAAAATAATTATGAACGCTCTCTACTCATTAAGCAAGCTAAGTAAGCAGTTTCTTCAGCCTGTTCTCATCTTGAACTTTAACATACTGAATTCCCACATTGACATTGCTGACAGTTCTTTTAATTTTTCAGTCAACTGGTGGTATCTTAATGACAGAGATGGATGGAAGCTCAGGGATCATGTGGTCCAATCTCATCCCCCCATTTTACATATATAGAAACTAGAGTACAGGGAGGACAAGAAATTACCCAGGGCATTCACAGAACTAAAACCAGATTTCCTTGTTCAAAGTTCTTCCTATGTCACCATAATCTGTTTTGTGAAATCTTCCTGCATCATTTCTCAGCTTCCAAAACAGTGACTGACACAGAGTAGATATCTAATAAATATTTTCTGATTGAATGAATGAAGCCCTCATCAATCAATTCCCCTCAGTATTCTCCAGCCAACTACCTCAACCATCCTCAACTTTCCTCTTTCCGTTGCCTTCAAAGCTTAATGGTCCCTCCTCCTTGTAGCTCACAAAGAGACAATTATATTATTTGCTCTTTAACTGATGTTACACTGAAAAGGACACCATTTCATTCTTCAAATTAAAAAATAACTCATGCACTTACTTCTATATTAAAAATCTATCTCAGCTCTTAATAATCATGGGGAACGTGCAAGGATTTCTATTTTTTTTAAAGGAAAGCAATTTTATTATTTACAAGTGCCTATAGCAAAATGTGACATGCTTTTATAAATAAGAGCTCTAGCATTAGGAGTGTACCTTGAGAAATACTACATTTATCAACTTTATTACTTGTGGATGATGTTTGTAAAGGGCCTAAAAACTAAGTTTCCTTTAGGGAGATTCCACATCTTTGTTGGCAGCAACTTGAACACTTGTTTACACAACTACATTATTTGACCTATCAACACTTACTACATTAACCCATTTACTGGAATGTTCAGAAAAATATTCTCATTTATCCTGTTTCCTAGGGAAACCAAAGTAAGTCTTTCTCCTGAAAGTGGGTTTGGATATTTCAGAGTGATTAGAATCTAATAAACAGTGAGATTTTCCTTCTGTGATTCAGGACTTTGTGGGGCCTCCACATCCTCATTCTGTATATCCTTTGGCTTCTTCCTTCTTTGTTCCCTTATTTCATTCAGTCAAGCAGTAGTTCTGAGCAGTTACTATTTGCCAGACCCAGGGCTACAGACGTGCAGAGCCAGCTGAGCTTCCTCCATCCTTTCCAGCCACACACACACCGATTCAGTTCCAGACGGAGGGACTGTTGACCTAGAACATGGGGGAAGCCACTGCCCTGACTGCATCCCCAAATGAAACCAATTGGAAGGCAGAATGCTGGGATGCCCACTAGTTGAAGCACAGTGAGTGTGTTTAGGTCAGAAGTCTAGATCAGCTCAGCACGCATTCCTGAGGACCTACTATGGCCAGATCCCAGGCTACATCCTGGAGACTAGACTTTTCCTCAAGGGCTTAGTGAGGGGTACAGTTGAGAAGTAGATGAACCTTTGAGATTAATACACAGAGAGGCTCTGAGGGCCCAGAGGAGAGGCACCTAATCTAGACTGGAGAAGTCTGGAGTCTGGAGTCTTCTAGTGTGGGAGGTCAGAGATGTCTTCCTAGAGGAAGTGACAGGGATGAGCAGGAGTCAGCTAGGTGAAAAGAGAGACATTTAGACAGCGCGAACTGTATGAGCAAAGACCCAAAGTCAATCAAGGTAATTCCACTTGCCCTTGGAAAGTGATGATAACAGGTGCCATTGTAGTAAGAGGCCATCACAGGTGTCACCAGCCGGAGAGACTTTGTTGCCATCATAGACTTGTTCTGTGACCGCAGGAGGTGGGAGAAAGGAACCCTCTCCAAGGGCGCCAACGGTACTCAGGCCATTTTTTACCTCTTGAATTGCACACAGTTTCTACCACAGCAGGGGCTCATTTCTTATTTTATGGAGACTTTCTCAATGCGTTGTCTGAGCCCCACATGGGATACTTTGTTTTAAAAAAAAGTCAGTTTCCACTGACCATTGTGTATACTGGCTGAATCAAAACCTCCAGGCTGGGTACAAGGATATGAATTTGTCAACAAGCATCCAGATGAGCGTTCATACACAAGAGCTTGGGAATCACTTTCAGCAAGGTCAGAGCGTGGATCCTCAATCTTAGGTGAAGGTTAAAATCACCTGGGGAGCTATTAAAACAAAACAATGCCCAGGCGCCACCCCCAGATTTTCTGACTTACATGGCCTTGGGTTGGGGAAGCCACTAGCATTTTTCAAAGCTCCACAGATGATTCTAAATGTTTGGCTAGAGTCACTCAGATGAACATCTTGAGAGTGAAAATAGAGACACAACATATCAAAATTTGGGTACTTTACATAATCCAAAGTCACACAGATTTTCCCCAAGAAGTATTGTAATTTTAGGCTTATCGTCCATTTAAAGTTAATTTTTACTAAAAGCAGTGCTTTCAGGGAAATTTATGGCATTAAAAGCATGTGTTAGAAAAGGACAAAGGTTTCAAATCAGTGATCTAAGATTTTACCTAAAGAAACTAGAAAATAAAGCAAAACAAAATCCAAGCAAGCAGAAGAAAGGAAATAAAAGCAGAAATTAGTGACATTGAGAACAGATGAATAGGTAAAAACAATGAAACCCAATAACATTGATGGACTTCTAGCCAGACAGAGAGAAAAAGAAGGCAAAAATTCACTTAGAAATGAAAGAGGAAACATTATTACAGACTTTATAAACATTAGTGATAAACGTAACAAGAGAATAATGCTACAAATAACTCTAAGCCTACAATTTCAACAGTTTTTTAATGTGGACAAATTCCCTGAAAGATACAAATTAACAAAGCTCAATCAAAAAGAAAAAAGAGAGCAAGAAAACCTAATTAATACTATATTTCTTAAAGAAATTGAATTAATGATTTATTTTTTAAAAAGGAAAGGAAAAAACCTCCTGGCTCAGGTGGCTTCACTTGTGAATTCTAAATATTTAGGAAGAAATAATACCTATTATGCACAAACTCTTCTAGGATTATTAAAGGGAACAATATCCAACACATTTTATTAGCCAAGCACTAACCTGATAAACAAAACCAGACAAAGATATTACAAGAAAATGAGACTATAGACAAATATCCCTCATGAACATAAAGATCGTCAACAAATTTCCAGCAAACCTAATCTAAAAATACATAAAAATGATAATATATTATAATCAACTAGAACTTATACCAGGTATCCAGCCTGCCTGAGCTTTCAAAACTCAGTCCGACTACAGAGGAAAAAGCATATCACCATCTCGATAGATGCAGAAAAGCCTTTGACTAAATTCCACATCCATTCGTGATACAAATTCTCAGGAAAGCAGGAATCGAACAGAAGCTCTTCAATCTGATAAAGCCATCCACAAAAACTTTACAAATAACAGCACAGAACACGGAAAAGCTTAATCCTTTCCCCTTAAGACTAGGAACAAGCCAAGGATATATGCATTCGTTAATCCTATTAATCACCACACTTGAGGTCCTAATTCATGCAATAAGGCAAGAAAAGATAAACAAATTTGGAAAAGAAGGAACAAAACTGTTTCTAATTGTAAACAACATGATTATCTCTATAGAAAATCCCAACAAATCCAAAAAGAAACTGCTACAACTAGTCAGGTCACAGGTTATAAAGGCAAAATACAAAATCAGTTGTATTTCTGTATACCAGCAATGAACAATTAGAAATTGGTTTAAAAAGTACCATATTTATTAGCACCAAAATCATGAAATTTTTAGTTATAAAGCTAACAATATATGTTCAAGATCCATATGGTGAAAACTTCAAAACATAGACAAAACCAAGGGCATCTAATTAAATGGAGCAATATACCACACATGTAGATTGTCAATAATAAAATGCCAGTCTCAGGATGTCAATCTCCCAGAATTGATCTATATATTCAATGCAATTCCGATCAAAATCCAACAGAAATTTTTATAGACATCAACCTTCTGACTGTAAACTGTATGTAGAAAAGAAAGGGAAACAAAATAATCAAACATTATTGTTTTTAAAGGTGTTGACGTTCTCACAATACCTGACTTCCAGACTTATTATAAAGCCACAGTAATCAAGACAGTGAGGTATTTGGCATAAATATAGACATATAGGTAAATGAAACAAAATAAATGGTCCAGCATGAAGTCAATATATATGATCAACTGATTTTCAACAAAGGTATAAGGCTATTCAATGAAAAAAGAACTGTCTTTTCATCAAGTGCCACTTGGAACAAATAGCTATGGGCATGCAAAAAAAAAAAAAAAAACAAACCAAGATACCCACTATTCCTACCTCACAACATATACAAAATAAATAAATAAATAAACTTTAAATGGACCATAAGCCTAAAATTACAAAACTTCTAGGGGAAAATACTTGTGACTTTGGATTATGCAGAGTTATGGGGTACATGCTGGTTCTAAAACTGGCCTTTGCACACAGAGGGCAAGGAGAGACTGGGGAAAGAGGCAGACCACCCCAGATTGATATAGGTGGTGGGTTTAGTAAGCATGGGTGCCTAGATACTAAGCTTGTCTTTGGCAGCTGCAAGACGGGTAGATTCCTGCACCCACCCACCAGAATCTTAAAAGCTTATAGAGATGACTTAAGAAGGTTCAGTCACATATACCATTCAGATGGTGTCAACAACACATTACTCTCTCAAGGCTGCATCCTTAAAACAGCTCCTAGTGTAGGAATGGTGGGTGCAATGTACTATTTTGGGTCAATCAGCAGTCACGTTCTCTCAATGACTTCCTTCAACAATACACCATCAAAATAACAATGCATAAAAGAAAAATTGATGACTTGGACTTCACAAAAATTAAGAATTTATGTTCTTCCAAAGACACTTTTGATAGAATGAAAAAACAAGTCACACCAAGATTGAGAAAAAAAACTTGCAAGTTACATTTCTGATAAAAAGACATTTCATCCAAAACATATTTAAAGACTATCCAATCTGAAAAATTAAAAAATGAGAAGCCCAATAAAACAACTAGGGATTGATGAAGTGTGATCCATCTATACAATGAAATACTACTCAGCAATGAAAATTAACTAGTTACACACAGAACAACATGCATGAATCTTGAATGCATTCTGCTGAATATAAAATGTTAAGACCCAAAAGCCTGCATACCTATAATTCTATTTATATGACATTCTTGAAAAAACAGAACTATAGGAACAGAAAACAGATCAGTGGTTACTAGGATCTGGGGGTTTGGCTGATTGACTACAAAGAGGCACAGGAAAGTTTGGAGAATAATGAAATTGTTCTATATCTTTTGTGGTGGCAGTTAAACTAATGTATACGTTCATCAAATTCACTATGTATTTTTTAAAAAGTAGATTGTACTGAGTATATATTATACCCTGATTTTTTTAATGGAATGAAAACTATAAACCAACTATGTATTACCACAGGGAAATGCTTGTGTTACAAAGAAGGTGAAAGAAGAGACCGTATGGTTTGTTCTCAACTACTGAAAAGCACTCAGGCACAGATGAAGGGATGAAAGCCTTAGTTTGAACAATTATCTTTGTGTGCAGGAACACAGGTAATTTTAAATTTCCTCTAATTCACCTTTTATGGTATAACTTTATAATGATAGAAGCAAACTTATTTAAAGGAAAACTGTAAAGTCATACATAAATGTGAGGACCTTTCTAAACGGCATGTATGTGTCCTGTAGCTCCTGGTGTCTGATCCATCTGTGTGCCCCATGGCTTCTGCGTGGCATACAGCATAAAGCAGGTATGTATAAAAGCAGTGAACACAGACAGCCTCACCCAGGGATACCCATCATTTGAACATATCTTCAATGGGATTAAAGTAATGCTCTTCCCTTTTTATTCTATTCCTGACCTTCAGTGATCATCCCTCTGCTGACTGGACGCACACTAGTCTTCATTTTAACTGCTGATGGAGTCCGGCTGTCTCATGGTTGTGACCATAAGCCCGGAGCAGCAGATGGAAAAGTGTGGTGTCTTCTTTTACAGCTCATTAAATCATGGAAAGCTGGCCCAGACTTCCTATCCTACCAGCAGATGTTACTCGAGCATGAATTTGCATTTCTTCCTCTGAGATTAGTATTTAATAGTATATTTGGGGGGAGAGGAAGTAATTTGGTTTATTTATTTACTTATTTTTATTATTTTTTAATGGAGGTACTGGGGATTGAACCCAGGACTTGTGCATGCTAAGCATGCACTCTACCACTGATCTATATCCTCCCCCTCTTACTAGTATATTTTAATATCTGACCTTGACATGATCCACACATATCTGTTAAATGGAACTGAAAGAGAACTCATTTATTCTTATCACCACCAGCCAGTTTCACGTTGTAAACTTCTAGATAAGTCTATGTATTTCCCCTGGTGCAACACCCACCTGGGGCATTCTTGCTCGGCTCCATTTCTTTGTTACTCACCCCCAGCAAATATGAATTGGGCATCTGCTGTTGGAAGAATTGGTACTTGGTCCTAAAGAAGCTATAGGATGAGCCAAAGAGGTGCTGGCCATAGGGAACTCCCAGTCTAGTAGGTATATAGACACACACACACACACACAATCAGCATCAAAATCTGACATACAGATGGTAGCAATGGATGAACAAGTACAAGAGAACTAAAGGGTATCGATCGCAGCTGGACACTCAGAGGAAGAAACCAAGTAAATGAGGTAGGTTAAGGCAGAGGAGCATGGATTTAAAAGAGACTTTATGCCAAGCTAACAAGTTCTGCATTATCTTTTGACTTCAGAAAGGTGCTGAAGTTCTTATTCAGGCTCATGAGCAAAGCTGTAATTTTGTAACATGATTCCAGCAGCCTGGACTAAATGGATTGGGTGAACAGCAGAAACGAAAATTTCAATAGAACGATTAGGGGATGATGTTGCAGAAATGTCTCAGAAAATAAAATCATACATAAAATAATACATGAAGTCCTGCTGTGCAATAGTAAAAGTGAGAAAAAATACTGCCATTTGCTGGGAATTGCACAGACGCCATGACAACTAGAGGTGAGGGAAAAAATGCAAAAAATGCGTAGGACATAGGCCTGCTGGGTATCTGGAGGCTGATTATAAAGGAATTTAAATGTCATAAATAGGCATTTGAAGTATTCAGTGTGTTAACAGGGAGCCATTAGAGGCTTTAGAGCTGGGATGGGCATAACTAGAACTAAACTTGAGGAAGGTTCACTTCTGAGCAGATGCAACATGACTGTGAACTTCCCACAGTCTGGTAGGTACTGACATAGCCCTGGGGAGGGTGCTTCCCCATCTGTATTTTCAGTCTAGCCTGAAGACTTTCTGCTTTCTGTAGCTGCCCATAAATTATGCCTAACTGGTGGAGGCAGCCCTCATCCCACATGCACACAGTCTGGCTCTGTGTGGGAGGGTGGGGGATTTTTTTTAAGAATCATCAGGCTGATCAGATCTCAGGGGCCCAAGAAAGACCAAACCGGATCCACTCTTTCTCTCCCTAGTGCTGAGTCTGCCTGATACAGACGCCTGTGTTTAAGGAATGCAAGTTTTTTACCAGCAAGTAACCCAAATAAATACCGCTTGAGGAGTATAGTAAATGGGACTCAGGCAGTCTTTACCCCCTGTAGTCTTTAGGGAGTTGCTTATGAATGCAACGTCTCTAAATCACAGCAGACATTCCGTTATCAGCAAAGTTTCTGAGTACCTATTCTGGGATGTGTTTCTTCCAATGCAGGATTTGAAGATATGTAAGAAAATGTGTGTTGAATCCATCTGGAAGAAAAGAATCCCCTCCCAATTTATGTTTCCTAAATTTGAGTTTTTACATGTGAGGTTTTTTTTTTTAAGTGACAAAAGATGTGTAAGATCTGTACACTGTTAAGTACAAAACATTGCTGAAGGAAAAATGACCTAAATAAGTGGAGACATATATCATGTTCCTGGGTCAGAAGACTCAGTATTGTTAGGATGTTAATTCTTCACAGATTGATCTATAGATTAAATACAATCCTAATCAAAATATCAAAGAAGTCTTTGTTGAAATTGACAAGATGATTCTAATTGTATAGACTAGTATAAAGATTATATTACATTGAAAAGAGGAACAAAATTGTGGCTCTTACACTACCTGGTTTCAAGACTAATTATAAGGCTACTTTTAATAAGATCATGTGATATTGACATAAATATAGACATAAAGATCAACAGAACAGAATGGAGGGAACAAAACCAGAGCCACACATAATAGAGACAAAATTAAATAAGATACAGTTTCTGCCTCCAAGAAGTTCAGAATCTACATGGAGATTCTGAGCACATTAAATATTACAATTCAGTGTAATAAATGCTACCAGAACCCAGATACAGGGTGTCTAACCCACTTGAGGGTATCTTGAAAGTTTTTCTAAAGAAGATGAAGTCTGTGCTAAATCCTGAAAGACTGAAGAGCTTGCAAAATGAAGAAGTAAGAGAGTGGCATTTTGGGCAGGGATATACAGGAAGGAGCAGAGGCACAAATGGGCACAAGACAGTCTGGTACCTACGTGTTATTCCCCACCTGCTGGGAGTGTAGAGGGATCAGAGTCAGTAGAGGAAAACCAGTAGCCACATCGCGAAAAGGCTTATGCACTAAGACAAGGGGAATGGAAGTTTATTCCATAGATAATCAAAAGCCACTGAAAACTTTTACATGTCTGTGCTATGGTTATATTCGTGTTTTGATGTGTAGCTTTTCACTGGCTTACTTTTACTGGCAAGACCGGCTAGGATACTATTGAAAAATCCTAGGAAAGACATGTTGGAAACTTAACCTAAGACAGAGTCAATCCAGCAGAGAGGATGAAGCAGATTGTAGAGATCGTCATCGTCATTCGTGATGATTTGATAACTGATTAGATATGAGGCTGAGAAGCATTGTGGGAGAAGGAGGGAATGTTTCTCCCCTCTGCTTTTCTCAGGTGTAACTTCAAGTCTCTAACTTTACTTAAAAGTAAAAACCAAAGCCTTCTTTCAATAGATGATCATACTCAAGACCAGAAACTGGTAGGAAACATTAAGGCGGGGCATCATGCCATACAAATCCGATCGCAACATTCCACATCACGTCCGTAGCTGTTTTGATAGCTGTTTTGTCTGCCAGGAATCCTTAGGCTTTTCCCACCAAATGCCTAGCGCAGCGTTTACCCACTTAAGGTATAGAATGTGTGATTCTAGAATTGTGCTTGGCCTCAGTGGGGTTAAAATGAAAGCGCTCTTGGCCAGTGAGGAGACACTGGTATACCCCAGTCCAAGCTTCCAGTTTTCCCTTTCCAAGTAAAGCTGTGAGGCCCTTGCTGGTCTGCAAATGATTTATCTGCCTCGAATCCTGCCAAACTTTGGCTCAGCTCAATCCAGACACTGGACTATAAATGGCTGAAGAAATAACAGGAAAGGAGCAGAGTTGAAAGGCCACAGGGCAACTGTTTTTCTTTAGCTCTGTCTGAACTGAATAACCAGTCAACTGGGGGTCAGCACAGCCGTCAACCCCACCTTCTATTACTCAGTGAAACAATTCATGTGACCTAAGGTCAGAGCAGTCACTGGGTCTGGCAAAGTTCTCAAGAGCCTAAAGCCCCACCGTATATATTTCCTAGACCCACCAATAATGCTGTTTATGCCTTGTTAAGCCACAAAGAACATTCCACTGTGCAAAGTCAGCATATTGCAAGTTTTTTTTTTTTAGGAAGAAAAAAAGGAAAATAAAAGCCTAGTGACCTCTCATTTGTCTGATTCCATTCTGACAGAGATCTTTATTACTTACCAATGCCTACGTGCTCTCCCAAATTTCCAAAGTCCTTGCAGTTGGAGAAGACCATGTACCTAGTTTCAGCCAATTGGCATTGAGCAGAAGTGATGTGTGTTATTTTCAAGCTAAAGCATTTAAGGAATAGCGCACAGCTCTCCAGCTCACTCCTCTGCCAGCTGACCTAGAAGCCGTGTTTCCCACACGGTACAGCTGCATGATGCGAGAAATGAGATCTTTAAGTCACTGTTTAAAAGGAAACTGTCCCAGATAGCTGCCAGACTCATGAGTGAGAAATGAACCTTTATGTATCAAGCCACAGAGATTTGGGGGCTTGTTTATTACTGGGCTAAAACCTAGATTGGTCTAAAAGATAATCAGCAAGAAATCAAGGCATGGACTTAGACCTTGAGTTGTCACAAATTGGCTTCAATTGCTGAATCAAGGTAGAGTGAAACTCCAGCAAGAATCCAAGCCCAGTCAGAGCAGGACTCAACCCAGCTGGCCTGAGTCCAGAGCCTCTGGACACCCTACTTCACTGCCACCTTGGGGCTTGGCTACTCCCACATCTTCAGACAAGTATGAGCTGGGGATGGGGCTGAGCAGTCTGTAGGACAGGTAGCCTGGTGGAATTAGACCAGATGGAGAAACCCACATCACCTCAAGTTGCAAATGAAGCTAAGCATTGTGTCCCTTCCCAGAGTTGCACAGCCAGCACTCTGTGTGCCAGGCACTGTCCAATGGGGGATGGAACAATGGCTAAGATAGATTCCTCCCTGTTTTGTGTTGAGCTTACATTCCAGACCCAGCAAGGCAGAAACTGCACTGCACTGAAAGCTGTAGTCACAGCTTTATCCTAACTGTCGCCTTAGACAAGACCCCTCCCTTATCTGTGTTTCATTTCTTTGACTTTAAAATGAATTATTTGAGCTTCATAATGTCTAAAACACTTTATAAATTAGACTATTTCTGAAAGGACTATTTGAGGGTGTAAGAAGAAATTGCAAGCCTCCTGGACCAAGAGGGTCTGCTCTAAAAAGAGTATGTAGAAAAGTCTGAATACGTATACCAGAAAGCTTCCGAAGACCTAAACAAGCAATTCACCAGTGAAGACATACAAATGGCCAATAGGCACATGAGGAAAATGCTCAATATCACTAATTATCAGAGAAATGCAAATTAAAACTACAATGAGGTATCACCTCACACTAGTCAGAATGGCCATCATCCAAAAGTCCACAAATGACAAATGCTGGAGAGGCTGTGGAGAAAAGGGAACTCTCCTACACTGTTGGTGGGAATGCAGTTTGGTGCAGTCATTATGGAAAACAGTATGGAGATTCTTCAAAAGACTAAAAATAGACTTACCCTATGATCCAGCAATCCCACTCCTGGGCATACGTCCAGAGGGAACTCTAATTCGAAAATGTACATGCACCCAGTGTTCATAGCAGCACTATTTACAATAGCCAACACATGGAAACAACCTAAATGGCCATCGACAGATGACTGGATAAAGAAGTTGTGGTATATTTATACAATGGGATACTATTTGGCCATAAAAAGGAATAAAATAACGTGATTTGCAGCAACATGGATGGGCCTGGAGATTTTCATTCTAAATGAAGTAAGCCAGAAAGAGAAAGAAAAATACCATATGATATCACTTATATGTGGAATCTAATAAAAAAAAAAAGACACAAGTGAACTTATTTACAGAACAGAAACAGAGTCACAGACATAGAAAACACATGGCTACCAGGTGGGGAAAGGGGTGGGAAGGGATAAATTGGGAATTCGAGATTTGCAGATACTAACTACTACATATAAAATAGATAAACAACTAGTTTCTTCTGTAGAGCACAGGGAACTATATTCAACATCTTATAGTAACCTATAATGAAAAAGAATATGAAAATGAATATATGTATGTATATGTATGACTGAAACATTATGCTGTAGACCAGAAATGGACACATTGTAAACTGACTATACTTCAATTAAAAATAAATTTTAAAAATTAGAAAAAGAAAGCTCTGAAAACCTTGATCATATTTCTTTGTCCAGTTTTCTGAAGCCCAATAACACCACTGGCTCTTTAAATGAGTTATATATTCAAAATATTCTCCTCCTTTTTCTCTTCAGATAGATATAGAAAGTTCCCTTGGTATGCTAGTTCACTTTAAAAACAGTCGTTCCTAAAACATGCTCAAAGGAAGGCACCTTGAGAGAGTGTGAGCTATTCTCTTATTACATCAGATAATTGGCTTCAGATAATGCTTATCTGGGCTGAATAAGAATTATGTCCTTAAGAGTTTCCATACCTATCGACTACTAAGCTTGTCTTCAGAGATTTTTAACTGAAAAATGCATTGCCTCTGTAAACTATTATGCTAGTATTGATTTTTTTTTCTGTCTATATAAAAGTTCCCTATTTCCTGTCACTTGCTGATCAAGCTGGTCTTCATTATATACCTAACGTCAGCTTAGTTCAAAGCCCTCGCATTGAATTTTGTTTATGTTCCTCAAAAGGAACATTTTGCCTTTTATTAAAGAATAGCGCCTATGAAAAATATAGTAAGGATGGCTCTTATAAATGGTCTACTACCGAAATTCAATTCACATTCTGCCTGGTAACTTATTTCTCCTTAAAATCATTGTACAGAGCAGGATGGTGAAAAGAACACAGGTTTTGTTGTCTGACAAAACCTAATTTTTATTTCTCGGTTCAGAAATTCATTGACTATGAACCTCAGCATGATACTTCAGCTCTCTCAGCCTCAGGAGACGTGGCATGCCAGTATCTTGCACAGGTTTATAAAAATGATGTGTCTACCGTACATTTGGTGTTCCAAATGGTATCTATTATTACAGAATCTTACTACTGAAAGCATCTCAGAGCTCACTTGGTCTGTCTTCTCATCTTACAGGGGTGGAAACAGGACCCGAGAGGAAAAGGGGCTTGCCTGCCTCTCTCGATGGTTTTGAAATCCCTTACATCTGCCGCCACCACTTCACTGCCACGGATTTCACCAAAGTCATCCTGATTTAGCAGTTCCAGTGGAGATACTTTCACTGATATTTTACTGGTCCTCCCTGCTGCTTTTGTTGGTTCAGAATATCTAAAATTGTTCTGCCCTCTGGGCTTCCAGTATCTCTCACTCCCCTGGAAGGTTAAATTTGTCTCATGAGATTTTGTCTCCCTAACTTTTAGTGCCCCCCTGGGTTTTGTCCTCAGTCACTGTCTTTCTCACTCCATAAAGTCACTCTCTCTCTTTCACTACCTCCTGTGATAATGTTTCCCAAATTTGAACCTCCATCCCAGAGCTTTTCCCCCAAGCTCTAGACAATCATCTCCAACTGGCTGCTCAGTATCTCTCCCCATTTGTCCTTAGCCACTTCGCTTTCCACAGTACTGGAAGTTAATCCTTTAAACCACACCCCCACTCCCACCCTGCAACAAAGTCCATGTGTGGACTTTTTTTCAGTTGATGGCACTACCATCCACTCAGACACTTGATCAAAATCTTAGGAGTCATTTGTTTTAATGCTCTCTCTGTCACCATCCATACCACACCCTGCTCTTGTACTAAATACTCCTGAAATCCATTCCCTTTTGTTCATCAATACCACTACTGCTCTAATTAAGGTCTTCGTCATTTTCCTCTGGAATTACTTGTGACATCTGCTTCCCTCTCCAGCCTGGGTGTCACCATGCTCGACTCATCTTTCCTACCTCTCTTCCTCTCCTTTGCCCCGCCTGCAGCCACCCTCCCCAACCATGCCTACACTTGCAAGAAATACAGAATGATGGGTTTCCTTCGTTACAGAACTATAGAAAGTCTATCACCACCAACCCCATCTTACTCCCTGTGCTACTTCCATGGTGTCTTATATGTCTTATTTGCTATACTGATCATATTGCTTTATAATCATTTATTTCTATGCTTCTGTCAACCAAAATATTAACTCCTTGAAGACAAGATCTGTATCTTACTCATCTCTATTAGTCAAAGAGCATAATATAGTTGCTGCAGTTATAACTAAACTCTGACATCTCAGTAGCTTGATAACATTAAAGTTCATTCTTGATCACGCACAGTCCGATGCAGATGCAGATGTTTCTACGCAGTTATCCCGGGTGCCTCTCCTTCACGCAGTGATTCAGGCACCCAGACTTCGTGTTCTAGCAGTGGAGTTGACTCCGTGGGCCTTGGAGTCCTTTCCCGGATCTTCTGCTTTTAGCTGGAGATGCTAAAATGAAGAGAGAGAGTAACATCACACAAGATATTTTAGGAGCCAAGCCTAGAAGTGGCTTCCATTAATTGTGCTCAAATCCATTAGCCAGGATTTAATCACGTGGTCTCACCTGACTGCAAGTGAGCTAAAAAATACCTATAGGCCCAGGAGGAAAAGGAAGCGGCTCCATGAGCACCCAAAAGTGCCAAGACAGTCCCCATCCCTGAATTTCCAGCATTTATAACAGTGCTGGGCATAACGCTGTGGGTTCTCAAGAAAATAGTTTCTTAGTAAGGAAATAACTGTTGTATCAATTTTAGGCAAGTATTTATTCCACAGTACACCAGCAACTGAATGGAAGATGGAGATTGAGTGAGTGACTAATGGAGTGATGCCTTCAGCTTGGGAGAAGGGAAGCTACCAGAGTCAGTGGCAGGTACAAAAGCAGAGAATGGCGAATGAACTGTCTTGGGGAGGGGCTTCCAGAAGCCATGCGCTGGGTTCTGTGGCAGATGGGGCAGGTTGAGCCTCCTGCAAGAGGCATCTGCTCTATTTTCATTGCCATTTCAGGCAACAACTCGGCTGCCTGATGAAGAACTTTCAAAATCCTTCCCTCATTTATCTTTCTATTTACATTTTTCATTTCCAGCGGCTTAAAGAAGAAAAGTAAAGAGGCTGACATTCCACTTATAATGACCCCGCATTTTTTCCTGTGTGTTTCAGTTCCCTGGGAAAATCTTTAAAGTTTATGTCAGAACTCAAGTAACTTTCTTATTTTTTAACTTAAATCATTCCCCCCAAAATCTCTTGATCTTAACCTTAAATGGCACTCTTTAAACAAAACATAAATTCAGGGCTCAAGTAGCTTAACAAGGGTCCCTTTAAAGGAATAGTATTTAATAGTAACAGCTATTAAATAATCAATCCAAAGTTCAGAATGTTATTAATAGAAGATGATGTGGGATGGATCAAAAACACATCACACTCTTGGGATATGAAACAACCCATTTTAAACACTTCCATAGAAATACTTATGTCCTGTTCTCAGTTAGAAATTGGATCAAAGTGTTCCATTTGGTCTGATCCCCAGTTGAAGAAAATTATGACTTTAATCTATTTGTAACTTGATGATGTAATATAATGAAATATCCAGTCAAATAACCTCCATCACACAGTTTGAAGAAGCAGAGAAACTTTGATTACAATGCCCTAATTTTGTGGAAATACAGATTTTTTTAGACTATGGGGTAGAGAATCTTTCTTAGTTTTACAAAGGACTTTCTAGTCAAGTTAGTCTATCTACAAATCCCCAACCTGTCCCTTACCACATCCACACACTGTTTCAGCCTCAGAAGGCAGACTCTCATCTTTAACTACTTCTCAACTGCCTTTTAATTTCAGCAGAAGTGTATGGAACAGAACAGAGGACCAAACTATTTACTTTCAGTTCTCCAGTTGGTCCCATGTAACAAGCTGGGAGTACATTTCCCATGACACCTGTGGTCCGCCCTGTTCACCAGAAGCCAATACCTAAATAGTCATTTGTACACTCTTCATTAATTCACTGGTTTCTTCAGTGGATTTTGAGTGCTCATTATATGCAAGGTACTGAGCTAGCATCCCTGAAGAACATAATAAAGCAGAAAACATACTTTAAGGAGTTTATAATCTGATGATAAGGAAAAAAGACATAGACACAAATAATTAAAATTCAAAACTATTTACTGGACACCAGTTTATGCCAAGTATTGTGCTAAGCCCTCAGGAGTAAAGATAGATGACAGTGAGGCAGACTGACATCAGCAATAATAACCATGTGAATAAAACTGGTGTGAACGAAAGCATAAGAGAAGTATATATATGGTGATAATGGTAGCAGTAATAATAAATTATAATAAAAATAATAAATAAGTAACACATTAAGTTATTATGTGATTCCAGGAAACCTTCTTAGACCTTTATCCTCATTTTAATTTTATAAGATAATATTATTGTTTTTATCCCCATGATAGAATCAAGGGATGTGAAGCACAGAGAGATTAGTAACTTGTCCAAGGTCACACAGCATTAAGTGGCGGAGACATGAGTCAAACTTGGCATTCCAACTCCAGAACAACATCCCAGATGAGGAAACAATTACTTCAGCTTGGGATGTGACTGGGAATGGAATCAGAGAATTGTCCATGGGAGAAAGAATTTGCTCATTCTTGAAGATGAGTGTTGAAAGATGGAGAAAGAAGAAAAATGGACTTCTTAGGGAGGAGAATGAGTACATAAAGGCACAGAGGCATGAAAGAGTGTGTCACATTCAGGAACTGGCTGCTTCAGGTGCCTGGAGTACAGAGATAGGATACAGGCAGGGGACAACATAGAAAGATGGCATGGAAGAGGTAGGCAGGGTTCCAAGCTGCTGTCTGCCACATTTAGGAGCACAAATTATCTTGCAAGTGATGGGAAGCTGTGCCCATTATGGGGCCCAGAAAGGAGTTCAATCAAAAGCTCTGGCCTCCACTCCAAGCCAGATCCTTCCTTTCTTATTTCTGCCCAGGTGCTGATAACGTTCGTTTTAGTACTTGACCAGTTCTCTCCTCTCTGTCCGTGTGAATCAACACTTATTCTTTAAGACTTTGCTGGAAACAAGTCGCAATAGTAAATACCTGCCCCTGTAAAGCAAGCTGAGAGTTTTTACTTCAAATCAAAATTCATCAGGGTTTAGCATAACTAAGACAGTTACACATGAAAAAAAAAAAACTTTATAAAGCACCTCTAAAGTGTAACAAATTCAGGATCTAAAGAAATCGACAGACCCTCCCTTGGAAGGAATAGTATCCCATGGCTGTAAGTCCTTAGAAAACAATCCCAGGTTCGGAAAGTGAATGGAGATAAGCCAGCCAAAGTTAACGTCCCAACTGCACCTGTGCGAATAGCCCCCGCGCTGCTGCTTCTGTCAGGAACGTCTCATCTGTCTGGGGTCACTGCCCTGTCTTCAAAGTCCAAGAAATGGAATTGCTCCACTGGTCTTACTGTGCGTGGACCTGTGGAGTCTGACCTTGGAGACTCCAAGCAGGCTATGAGTGCCTTCAGATTGTGGCTGCTACATTCCTGGGAGGCCGCCACTCCATCGATCACCAGGCACTTCCGCATCAGTCAGCGATGCACTTGCTCTTCAATCTCTAGCAAAAGAAAAGGGAGGGAGTGGTGCTGCCCCGCGGTGGGTGAGGACGTGGGGCGAGGGGGCTGCTTGCCTGGGTGCAGTAGTCTACGAAGGCAGTAGAGGGTGCTTTGTTGCAAAGAATTTTTAAACAATAGTAAATCCAAGTGCTGTCGTATACTGGGGATTTCAGACAGCGGCAGTGATGAAGCAGGGCTCCTCATCAGGGCAGACACTCCCACCGCACCCCTGCTCCTTGCTTTGTCACTGGTGCTTTCAGTTGATTGGCTGGATTTCACGTGGCATGTGGCTGCTGCCTTTGCCACTTTGGCTGGCATCACATGTGGCCTTGGCCAGAGATCATCAGGGCATCCAGGAGGACATCTCTGTTCTCACCTCTTGCTGAGAAATCTTCCTCCTAACTTCCTGAGAGAGAATCAGTGTTGTTTCCTGGGTACAGAAGACCACTTCCCGGGGGAGGACAGAAGTGCCATCCTGAGCATCACATGGACAGACGGCGGGCAGCTGTGTGGTTGTGTGTTTGCCTGAGGGTCCAGCCTGATAACAGGGCAGGGGCGATCCATATCATCAGAGAGGGTTTTAAACAAGGGATTGACATAATCACATTTGTGTTTCACAGAAATTATTCTGATGGTTGGTGGTAGAGGATAAATTAGTCAAGAGTCAATTGGGAGGTGACAAAAAAAGATGAAGGTATTCGGTTGGATGGAGAGAAAACTTCACATGAAATATCTCACATTGCTTTTCATCTGTGAGCCTATTAAAGCTGTGAACCACAGGGGCCAGTCTGTAAGATATGCCTTGTGGAGGTCAGCCTGCAAAAAGGATTCCTAAAGTAATTCCACTCTTCACTTGTTATAATTCCCAATTTTTCTCCCCATCTGCACAACTTTGTATAGCCTTCTCTCAAGAGCTTCTCATCTGCAAATAGAGAAATCTAGAAAAAAAAATCTTTCTTTTCATCCCCTTTTTATTTTCTTTCTCCTCTTCCTGCCTTCCCTCTCTGTTCACTCCAAAAATTTTTTAGTGCGAAGAATAACTTTTGGGGAACAGAAGATATCAATGTAACCTAAATTACTTAAGACTTGCATTTATTTGTACTTCAATCAAACTTCCCCCTCAGCTAAAAACACTTTGTGTTCATATTACATACACAGAATACAGTCACTTTATTTCAGCTGGTGTTACTCAAGTATCAAATAATTCCTAATTTTTCGTGCTGAACTATAAACATAAAGCCATCATAGTATCTTAATAACAGAAAGCAAAAGATTATTTCCATTCATCACTTACATTGTTAAGACTAAATTAATAACATATGGATGTAAACTTTTGTCATGCATCAATGTATTCACTATTCACAAATGGTAACTAGAATCATCGCTATTTGCAGATAAAGGAATTGAGGTTCCGAGTTAAGGTCACTGGACTAGAAAAGTGACCGCATTGGGCTAGGAACCTAGGTCTTCTGAAGGCAGATTGTAAACTCCGAGGACTCAGAGAGCTTTACAACGTAGTTTCCTACGTTCTTCAGCTAGCCTCAATTCGCACGCCACAAAATCATTCATGAAGTTCCAACCATGTGACTGTGGGAACAGCAGAGGCTTTCAGTGGACACTGTGCCCCAAAAAGGGAGGAGGACCCTGATCAGGAATCTGAGATATGACATTTACCCACTGTCATTCTTTTAAGCATCCTTTACGCCTCTGTCTCAATGGCACCAAAGACCTTTGCAAATATAAGTTTTCCTATCAATAAGCCTTTTTCAAACTTGACTGAAGTATTCCTGGGGAGAAACAGAAAAATGACCGACGTTCCTACTGGCTACTCCTCAGGGGATTTACAGATAAATAAGCATACTGACTCCAACAGCCAGATGCAGCCCAGGCCTACTACTGTCCATTCTTTTATTCAACACTCTGAAAAGCTTGGATAGTGTTCATAGGGAACAAGACATGCTGCATTCAGAAGCTCACTTCAGGGCATGCCGAAGAGAAAACAGATGGCTTTAAATATTTAGAGCTGAGCGGGGACACAAAACTCGCGAGAAGTTTGTCAAGTGTATCATCATTTGTCTGTGGCAAGCAACAGCCAACTGAGAACAGGAAGACATTTTTCAATTAACCGGTCAGACAATACATACCTTAGCATTAATCACTCAAAAATAAAGCCTCTTTGCCTGAAGAACCAGGTGGATTTAGAGTCTATTTAGAGCCAAAGTTACTGTATCTCAATGCAACCACATCCCACTGCATGAAAATGTCCCTGCAGCCAATGGCTTCACCCACCTGGCCACTCAGCTGGAGATGTCCGGGACCCATGGCTTGTGGTTTCAGAAGAGCAAGGACTTCAGTCGCTCGCTGGTAGAAAAAGATGCGGGCGTACAGAAAAGAGAAGGCGAGGGGAAGGGAGAGTTGGGAAAAGAGAGTAAATACTTTGATTCTAAGGAAGCCTCATTTGGTGGACATCAATCAATAATGGATGAACGGAGGCAAAGGAGAGACAGAAAGTCGGCTCGAAATATATCCAAATACCAATATTGTGCTCCCTCTGAGCTCAGTTCCCAGGGCAAAGAAAAATCCCCCAAGGCATCATCCACTTCCTCCCTGATTTCAATTCAGGATCATCGTTAAAAAGACAAATATTACGTAAACTCCTTGTAAGGAGGCCAAGCCAAAATAAACATCTCTGTGACGGATGTGGCAAGTTTTCCACGGTGCATCAAGTTGAGCCGAGGACTGGTTTATGGACAGAACTAGTCTGTGGTTACTTTCATCTCCTTCCTGTCAAATCTCGTCTCTGATTCCTGCTTCAGGAACAGGCCTCAGCACTCTAAAGGAGCCAGTACTTCTGGGGCTTAGTAAGAATTCGAATAATGAGGGAGAAAGTTTGTTATTATGGACTTCACTTCACTTCACTTCACTTTTGTCATTCCAGGACCTCAACATAAGGTTCTGTATTTTATCTGATCAGCAAAGGACTGTTCAAAGTGAAATAGAAAGAAAGCAAGGGGAGGGGCCAGAGCATCCTTGGCCCTGTTGCCCCGCCCTGAGTCTCACTGCTCAAAATCAGCCTCTTTTCATTCTTAGTTCTCTCTTGTATTTGATACCATACTTGACTGAATAACATGCTTATACGGCTACTTCCTGATTGTCGATTTTAAACATCATCTATTGACTTATCACTGTGGAGAATGAAAAGTTTGTCTTAAACCAGCACCATATACGCACATGCATGCACACATGCACACTCACACGCACCCTCTCCCCGTGATCATAATATGTTTATTACATTTTCCGCCAAATTAATGTTCAGTATTGACACAACTATGACCGTGGGAATGTGACTCACAGCTGAGACATAAAGTTCACCCTGAGTCTATTTCCTTTTTCACAGAATTTATTTTTCCCGGAAAAAAAAAAAAAGAATTGCTTCAGCTTTTTAATATCTCAGTTTTTTTATGTACCTATTATACAATTTTTATCATGTATGCCAACCATAAGGTGATAATTCTCTCCATCACAAATGCATTATTAGATGGTCTATCAGCGTGTGCACGTGTGCACGCGCGCACACAGACACACACACCCTTTGGAGATACTCATCCCGGATGCCTCTCTCCTGCTCCATCTTGGTGGCTGCTTTTCTGCCTGCTGCCTGAGTTTCCCTACATCAACGTTTTGGAAATAGCCTTCACGTCTCTTGCTGTAGAATCCTTTTTCCTGAATCTTTCCATCTCCATGGTTCTTTCTGTCTCCATGGTTTACTCCCTCATTTTAGCAGGTGTATCTGTAGCTTCTTAATAAAAGATGCATGGGAAATGAAAGTATCAGACCTTTCACGGTGAAAAATATCTTTATTTTTGCCCTCATACTTAATAGTTTTTTTTTTGGCTGGATATAGAGTTCTGGACTGGAAGTCATATTTTCTCAAAATGTCGCCATTATTACCACATAATCTTCTGGTTTCCCATTACTATCGAAGACGCGGTTTTTCATTCTTGTTCTCTTTTATGTGAATTGCTTTATTCTTTTTCTGAAACTTTGAGAGGTTTCCCTTCATCCACAATGTTCCGAGACAATGATTTGCCTTAATATGGGTCTTTTTAAATTCATAAGGCTTCGAAAAGATAAATTTCAGTAAAAAATAATACCTGTTCCCAAGGATCTCTTTGGTTTACAGAGTCACAACCTCAATTTCTTCATCTGTAAGGTGAGATCTATTGTCTTGGCCTTATCTGTTCTCAAGAATTTTTGAAAGAACTACAGAAAATGATAAATGGAAAAATGTTTTGTAAATTGTAAGGGCTAGGGAGGTGGGAGGGATACACAGCTCAGCACCCTCTGAGGCCTGACTTGTACCATCGGATCTTCCTGGGTACCACTGGCAGGCCGGGGCTGGGCTGATGTGGCTGACTCCAGGATCTAGCTCAGCTGCTCATCTCAGTGAACTGAGATGACTCAGGGAGCTGCTGAAGCGTTTTCAAATGCACATCCATCTCCAAATCCAATCTGAACTGGCCACCTAATTCTGTTGTTATCTTTCAGTTTGGAACATGCTAGGAATGGCAATTCTGAAATTTTAAAAGATTCATTGGCACCATTAGAATGAAATTCATCTTCAGAACAAAGAAGACTTGCTTGCTTGTGCATACAAATAAAACCTTCACAAAAGCCTGGGAGGACTCGCATTTTCCTCCTTGGCAGAGTTTCTGTCCTCTAGAAATAAAAATAATTCTGAGAGGAGCAGGCTTTGCAACTTTATTCTTCTTTGTTGGAAATAAACCGAGCACTGTGGAGGGAAAAGATGGGGGAAATGCTGAGAATTCACAGTGCTTGTCTAAATAATTAACATTTACTCAGTGCCTACTATGTATTAGATGTTTTCTCTGTTGTGGCATTAAATGCAGACGATAATTCTGTGAAAAGTATTGCCTGCCATCCCTGCTTTATAGAAAAGAAGACTACAATATGGAGAGGTGATTTGTTTATCCAAGAAAACACAGTGGTGAGACAGTGTTCACAGTCTGGTGTGACTCCAAACCTGTGCTCTTTTCAAAACACAAATGGGACCTTCCCTTGAAAAGGAAGGAGGGAGGTCCTTGGCATCCCCCACCCTGGTGTGACAGAGTCATGAGGCTCTAGTGTCAGAAGGTGGTAAGGCTGGGTTTGCTCTGAGGTCTCCCGTGTAGGACACTCTTAATTGGCAAATAAGGCTTCTTTCCAAATGACTTGGATGCTGGGGAAATATTCTAGACCTTGAATGGGAACAATGGACAGACGCTGCCATTTTCAGAACAGAAATGAGGTGCCCCTTCTGATATGGGGCACCCCATTATTTTTCCCCATACATGTGGGCAGAGCCAGGCCTCAGTAGGGTGGCAGAGTTGGCCAAGCTGGTCTTCCCCTACCTGGTAACATGCTTACTAAAAAAATCTATGGACTTGGGAGACAGACAGATTCAAACTCCAGCTCCACTATGTATTAGCCTTGTGACCTTCAGGAAAGCACTTAACTTCTCTGAGCCTTAACATCATTACTGGGGTTATTAAGTGATGTATCAGCCTCAGCATGGTATCCAGTTCATGCTGGTGCTCAAAGTAGGAGGCCCCGTGGAGATGCTCCCTGACACAGAAAGTAAGGACCCATGACAGGGCTGCGCTTTCCCTGCCTCGGTGTTGACCCCAGGAAGCTGGCAGCAGAGTGAACACAGATTTAGGGGAGCTGCATCATTAAAACATACCCTATACACCCATTAATTCACCCTCTTTCCACAGGATTACGGGATTAATGTTTTGGTGAGGTAATCCTGAAGCCCAAAGCCCAGCTCTGACAAAATAATTTAGAAGAGCAAATAAAATCAGCTAATCTCTATTTTACTATAAAGCATAAATTAGAAAAGATAAAGAATGTTCGGAAACACCCAAGTCATCTTAAGGACACTCTGAGTCATTTGTCAACTTTACCACCTTTTAAAAACAAGAGCCCTGCATTTTTGAGCAAGTCATTTGGAAGAAAGAACTGATTCCTCATCTTAAGCAATTCATAGCCCTTCTCTCTGTAGGACTGAAAATGTCACATAAAGAGACAGCTGCATATCGCCTTAATAGTTCAAGGTGTTTGAATATACAATACAAATAACCAGTATCTGGGAGAGGACAGTAAATCTCTCACACACATGAGATGAGACTTTAAAATAATGAAACTGTTTCCAAGGACATCCTTCAGCGACTTGACTTGAACATTAGATAGTGGCGTGGTCTGGGCAGGCAAGCTGTCCTCAGTTTTTCTCCTACCAGCGTGTGCTGTTCCACAGAGTCTCAGCAAGGACATGGCCGATGACCGTCTCCACCCTCCACTCTCTCTCATGACCACCTGCCTGCATGGTCAGCCCTGTCCGCTTCTCCAGGATGCACCGGACCCAAAGACGAGGCACTTGGGCAGCTCTGATTCTTCACTGCTGATCCAGTCCTGACCTCATGCCCCACACGAGGTGATGAGAAATCTGCTTCCTTGTTGAAGTTCTGACTTTTTATTCTGATGTAATTTTAGACTTGTAAAAACAGTACAGAATAGGACCCTTCACCCAGCTTGCCCTAATGTTAACACCTTACATAACCATAGCAAAATCATAAAATTATAAACCCAGAAAATTAACATTGGTGCAATGCTGTTAACTAAACTATAACCGGTATGTTACGATTGTAAATAATGCTGGAATGAAGAAACTGGTGCATGTGTATTTTCATACTGTTGAGATAGGTCTTCAGGGTAGATTCCAAGAAGCAGGATTGCTGTGTCGAAAGGTAAATGCATTTATAGTTCTGACAAGTGTTACCGAATTCCTCTCCAGATGAGTTGTACCAGTTGGCATTCCCACCAGCAGTGTAGAGCAGAAAGTCTTTCCCATAGACTTACCAGCACATTGCTTAATTAACCTTTTTAATCCTTGCAAATCTGATAGGTGAGAAATGGTATCTTGTGATGCTTTAATATACATTTCTCTAATTGTGAGTGAGTTTAAACATTTTTCATATGTTTGAGATCCATCTGCTTTATCCGTCCATTCAGCAAGGTGTGGGTAGAGGTCTCAGATCCTCTGGTCCAGAGCTGGACACTGGCAGTTACAGCTTTCTGCTGGCTCTCATCTCAGTGCCCCGGGAAAGTCCCACTCTGCTAAAGGTACTACAAACTGTCTTCTCCCCAAGAAACTGAACCTATGGAAACAGTATGGGCTTGGGGTCAGTTGAATCTGGTACTACTTTCAAGATATAAGTTTTGGGGCAAATTACTTAACCTCTTCCAGGCACAGACAGAGCCAGCCTGGGGTGCTCTTGGCCAAGGGTGTTTGTTTGGGTCCTTTGGTCTTTTTCACATGGATTAGAGGGACTCAGAGACAATTTACCCCACTCCCAACCACATGGAAGATTCACCTCCGCCCAGATTGTCCGCACACCCTGTCCTCACAGGAAAAGTCAGGTCTCGGCTGCTGGTCAGCCTTGAGCACAGACACAGACAGAGCCTGTCTGGATGGGGCCCTGTCAAGGGGACTGGTGTCCTGTTCTCATCACTCCTCTCTAGTTCCTCTGTTTATGCTTCTAAAATAAACAAGACTCGGTCAAAAATGAACGAACAAAACTCTGTGCCTCTCTGGGTCTCAATTCCCTTATTTTTAAAATGGGGATGGATGGGATCTGTCTATTTCACATGGCTGTCACAAGATTAAATGAGTCACTGAGTACAAAGCTTCTCCCCAAAGTTTAACAAGTGAGAGACCATTGGTAAATGTTAGTTCTCCTGAGTTCTCTCCTCCCTCCCACATGAGCCAGGGAATAGTGCTTTATTAACAGTAATGTCCCTTGCCTTCAGACACCTGAGAGAGACGGGTGTCCATTGAGGAGGCTTGAACCCAGATGTTGCGTCTTTGACCACGGATCAGAAAAATAAGATGACTCTTGGATACTAGAATGTAGGTGCTGTATCATCAAATTAGGAAGATGCCCGAGGTGGGCAGGACATATAGGCAGCAAATGAAAATACAGGATACTCAGTTAAATTTAAATTTTATACCATAGGTACGAATGATATTCATGTAGGATGCTTTCCTAACTTTAGAAATCTCACATTAGTCTAAGTACATTCCTAAAATATGGTTATTTGATGAGACAAGCATTGCCAGGTAAAATATAGGAAACTCAAATTTGAATTTTTACAAAAGACTCAGGAGGACCCTGAAAGGCCTGGGGCGTTGCCCGCTCCTGTGACTGACAAGTGGAAGCATTAGCTCCAACAGAGAGCACATGAAGGTGTTTCCCAGAAGAAAGACAATCTTTGCCACCAGAGGATTTGGAGAAAGGAAATGTGCATAAAGAAGCAAAAATTATATGGCTCAATAAACTTGTTAATCAGGCAAACCTCCAAAACCAAAAGAGATTCTCTCTGTTGCTTATGTAAGATTTGCAGAAGGAAGGAATCAAAACAGGGAAGTGGTTGGTGACTGACGAGTTGCCAATAATTGTCTAGATAAACCAGTTAGTACTAGTATGAGCCAGGGAGAATAGTGAAATGATGAAAGTTTACCACCCTTTCTCAGTCTACCTGACATAGGATGAAATCCACATGGGAAAAATTTCCGTAAATTGTTAAGCACCAAAAGAAAACAAAGCGATCTCAGAGTTCCACCAAAGTCACTAACTGGAACTGAAAATGTATGACTGTCATGTAGACGGAGGGGACGAAGTCAGATTTAAAGCACCAGGTGACAAAATATTCACACCCCTCTCTAAACCCCTCCTAAGGATAGCCCCACTCCCACAAGCACATGGCTTTATAACGTCAGCTTCTCTAAAGCCGCTATCTCCTAATCGCATAATCATGTCCTAGGGAGATTTTTCTGAATGGAAGAATTCGATAATTATTAAATGTCGATGCTTGAAATTACTTGCTTTAGTGCAAACAACATTTCCGGCGACCAGTCAGCCCTGAAATTAAACAAATAGCTTAAAATGATGGTGAGAAATGGGGGCCAGGAAGCTAACAAAGGGATTGTCTTAGATCTCGAAGGAAACGTTAATTGAAATTCATGGTGGCTCTTCTGATGGGTGCATCGCACAAAGAGAGGAAGTGTGGTGCAGAGGGCAGGAGGCAAGGACCCAGCAAAATGCAGGAACTCCCGGGTTCATCCCTAGTCTGCATCCTAAATTCTTCCAAGTCTTCCATGGCCTCTCTGCTCATTAGAACAGGTTTTCTTTAATAGCATTCAAGGCACATGATCTCAAATACCAGGCCAACGGTAAGGAAGTGTTCCTCAAGCTAACTGCTTATAAAAACATAACATAGGAAGTATTATATTTTATAATTTTAATAAATATTAGTTTGCTTATTAGGTGTAACATAGGAAAACTTGGGTGAAATAGTATTTCCCATTTCCTCATTAAAGCATTACTCAAGGAAACTTTTTTCCATTTTAAAGCTTGAATTCCTACATAAAGAACAAAATTGCCTTCCTCTTGCTTGTGTTTTTCTACAGGCCCCATTTTACTTTTCCTGGGTCCTAGAGCAAGATGGCAAGTTAGAAAGGAAACCATAAACTATCTTCACTGTAGATCTAAGAGGAAACCAGGGAAAATGAAACAGCAAAACTCAAACGAAGGAAGCGCTGACCGAAGACCAAAGACAAGAGGCTTTGGAGTCAACATTTAACTTTAATGAATCCTGGGGAGCCCCACACAGCCCAGCCTCCGCAGGGAGTCACGTGCAAAGGAAACATAATCGCATTAAAGAAAATGATGTAGGTCTTTAAAGCGGGGCACCAGTGCAGGGTTTTTACACATCTCAACATCCAAAAAGTTTCCCAGAAAAACCTTCAGGCATTGATTCCTCTCTCCCTCCCCCATGCACACGGGCCCCACACCACTATGCTCTCCTCGCCTGGCCCCGTTTTCCTTCATATTCGAGTGACAGGTCACCCTGGCAGGACCCATGCTTATTCCTGGGCCCACAGTTCCCAACTGTCCGTAACATTCTTTCCACGTGGCAGCAGTGAGGAGACCCAGCAATTCCAGCGCAGGTCATCCTTGTAACCGATGATGCCGCCAAGGGCAGAGGCTCTGCCTGTCCCCCATCTGCTGTGTGCTCTCCTCTGGCTCGGACGGTTTTCCTTGGGAGACACCCTTAGGGAGCAACTCCCATGGGCGCTGATGCTCCTGTTCTGTTCCTTCAGAAGCAAACAATGGGAAAGAAGTTGGGAGGCAAAACTTCTGAGAAAAAATTCACAAAGGAACACTTAAAAATGTGGTAGTTGGTGGGGTGAGGGTTAAACCACCCAGGTGAAACAATATAGAATGTCCTGGTAGAACAGAAACTCCTTTTGGCCACCTGGATGGAGAATGGCTTGGCAGAGAGCAGAAAAACCTGCCACGTCCTTGCTCTCTAGATGGAAGAAAGGCAGGGGTGAGCCCAGGAGATGGGACTCTATTCCAAAAAGGATGTGGTTGGTTTGTACACCCATGTTCTTAGCAGCATTATCCACAGAGCCAAAGGCTAGAAGCAATCCAAGCATCCATCAACTGATGAATGGACAAAATGTGCTATGTCCAAATAATGAAATATTATTCAGCCTTAAAGAGGAAGGAAATCCTGTTACGTGCTACAACACACATGAAACTTGAAGATATGTTAAATGAAATAAGCCAGTCACAAAAAAAAAATGCTGTAAAATGCCACTGATGTGAAGTCCGTAGAGTGGTCAAGTTCATAGAAACAGGAAGGAGAAAAAAGGCTGCCAGGGGCTGGCGGAGGAGAGGGAGAGGGTATCATCCAGTGGGTAAAGAGTTTCAAGTTTGCCAGATGAAAAGAATTCTGGAGGTTGGTTGTACAACAATGTGAAAAGTACTTAACACTACTGATGGGCACTGAGAAATGAGTAAGATGGTCAATTTTATGCTCTCTGTGTTTTGCCACAATTATACATTTTTTAAAATTTAATTAAAAAGAAAATGACACAGTTGGAAAGACCAAAAGAATATGACAGTATGGAGACGAGATATTAGATGGACAGAAGGTGGAGGTAGACAGACAGAGGATGAGGCTGATGTCAAAGAGCAGGGGAATATCAGCAAAGTCACGGGCCCCAAGATGAGGGCGTGGGTACCCAGCGCTGTGCTGCAGCCCCACCCGCCTGCCCAGCCGCTGAGAAGAAGCCTCTGCTCCGCTGGAGGGCTGGTGTGACTGCACTCTGGATCACACGCGCTGGCCCTGCTGACCAGCGCCCCAGCAGAAATCCACACGGTCCCAGCCTGGGAGCTGTCGCCCTGCCTGCATGTGGGACTGTAACATGGCCTCAGACAAGGTCCCACGTGCTGCAGCTCCTCAGTTCTCTCGGCAGCCTGGGAGTGGGCTCCAACCAGCCATGTGACCAGAGGGTGGCCCTTCCACGTGGCCAATTCCCAAAGAGAAAGACCTGAGTGAAAATAAAAAAGAAAGCCACTCTGAACAATAGGCCACATGAGACTCCGTGTCACCTCCGCAGGTAACTGAGGGCAGCTGACCTGAGGGCAGGTGCACACAGGGACCTCACTCCAAGGCCACTGCGAGTCTGGGCTCTGAGTCAGTCTAACAGATCCACCTTGTGATAACAGGACCTCACTGTACAACTGAAAACTGCCAGCAGATTCTTTTTGTTCCTAAATTTTACTAGCCTGTTGCAGAAATGTTGAATATCCCATTTTTATATCCTCACTTCCTAGTTTCCATCTATTCTTACTGCCCTCACTGTCTCTCGGTCCATTCTCCATGTAGCTGCCAAAGAAAGCTCTCTAGAACACAGGCTGCAGAAGTTTATCCTCTTCTTAATGCTGCCCCCAAAGACTCTCCAACGGACAGGGGATAAAATTCAGGCTTCCAGCCCAGGTCACAGTGCCCTCTGTGGCCTGGCGCCGCTCCCCTGACCTTCCTTGTAGCCTCAATTTCTCATTCTCAACCCAATACGCACCCTTTGCTCCAGCGTTGCCTTTGACCCAGGTTTTCTCAGCCCGGAACACTCTCCCATCTCCACCAGTGCCCAAGCATCCTAGCCCAGGTAGCACCTGCCCATTTAGCTGAAGTGCAGCCTCTCCTGTGAAGTGCGTCAGGTTTCCTCCAGTTGCTCCCACACTTCCTAACGCCTATCGTGCCCAAAGCATTTAACCAAAGACTCGAACACAAAGTGGCAAAAATGATCTTCGTCATCAGCCAAAGTTCTGACTATTTGGAACAGACAAGAACCATGGGAGTCATTTTGATTCTTTAAAATGCTTTCAGTTGAGATTGTAAGAGAGGAGGGAAACAATGCTTTTTAAAGAACCACGTGATTATTCAGAGTCCAAAAACCCAGCAGCTGGAGTCAGTCAGCGAGCGCCCCAGGAAGGCGTCCTCGGCGTCCCTGCCGCTGCCCTGGTCCTGCCTCCCACGACTTGGTGTTCTGTTCTTCCTGCGGATCAGTGAATCTCCCTAGTGTTTTTTTAAGGAATCCCCTCTTTGGCTTAAGTTATCTGGAAACTGTTTCTGTTGTTTGCAACCAGAAGAGTCTTAATTGACATTGAGTGTTTCTATGTCAAGTCCACTTTGGCTACTGAGGCTAAGGGAGTGAGAGAGCTGGGGAAAAGAAGCAAGCAAGAAAGAAGCTCTTGTCCCAAGAATGTCAAGTTCCAATTCCTGAGAAGTTTCATAATATGTGACATCCCTTTGTGAGCCTCAGTTTCCCTGTCTGTAAAATGCTCAGTGATTTACAAGATGCCTTCCAATTCTGACAGCCGATGAATTTCTGAGAGCCCAGAATGAGCCAATGTGCATATTTGTCTAAAGTCCCTGTACTGTTCGTTCCGCCAGTAGCCTGCGACACCGGCAAAGCTTAGTGCCAACCCCAAGGTCCTGCCAGACACACAGTGCAGTGAAGCAGTCCAGACACGTTCATTTGTTTATTTGTAAACCCAAATGTCTGGGCTTCCTTGAGGCATGCCTCTGCCTCTTGACCCATGAAATAAGACACAAATCAAACTGCAAAGACCTTGAAGAATAACATTAAGCCTTAGTGAAGGCTTTTGAGGGAAATTAGAGGACTGTTACTCCCGTAAAATAGCAGAAATTCTTTAAAATCTTTTTTGATCATATTCTTCTTTCCCCAGATTTGATAGCACAGCACAATTCCCGCACCCCTTTCTCTCCATGCGGCTCTCTTACTGCCAAATGCCCCCCGTTTCTTCCTTCATGTGGTGCCCCCCATCACCTTGCACTCCAGTCACCCCCTTCAAATCCTTGCATATGACCAGGATTTTCCCCAGTATGCCCAACGTCCTTTTATCGTCTACTTGTTGCTCTGATATTCTTGCAAGATGAGGCTTCCTAAAATGCTGGCAAATAGATTGCACCTTCATTCAATAAATATCCATAGACCTGGGAGAAAGTGGTACCCTAGGGAAAAATTCAAGATGCGTTTCACACTGAGACTCCAGCTCCATGTCACAATTCAGTTCTAAAGTTTAATTATAAAAATAATGAATTCATTTAAAAATCCTAGGCCCGCTGGCAGTTAAAAGTGGCCTCATTTCAACCAGGCTGCATGTGACCTCACACAGAGTCTGCCAGGGCCAAGGAGGGAGGAGGGCGCCACCACTCCCCGAGGCGCTGGCGCTGTCCCTGGGCCTTCCTTGGCCGCTGGGGGCTCGGCACGGCTGAGCCCCCCTGGACAGGGATCTGAGGGCACTGCTGACAGGGTGACCTCCGCCTCCTGGCTCGTGCTGTCTGACAGGGACTCAGTGCCCAGGGAGGAATCATGGGAAACCGGCCTCCTGTGGTGGCAAAGCATTTTCCTCGAGGGGGATTCAAGTTAAATCATTTCACTAAGTCCCTTGATCTGTGGAAGAAGCAGGGCTCCCATAGTTGAACAGTCAGGTTAACCCCCCCAGAGAGGTGAATTGAGTTCTTTCAAGCCAAACTGATAGACTTTTTGTAAAGTGACCCACAGCTCTCTGTTCTTGCCAGTGTTATAAGCCACCATCATCTCATACCTCTTAATCAACATCCCCACGTCCATGCTTTCTCCTCTCTTCTCCATTCTCCACACTTGAAGACAAAATTTAAAAATGATCACGTCATTCCTCTGCTTCAACCCTTCAACAACTTCTTGTGTGCTCGTAGGATAAAGACCAGAACCCCTCAGATGACCCACCGAGCCCTACGTGGTCCCTGCCCCATCCAGCCTCGCTCATGCTCTACTGTTCCCTGTGGCAGCCACTCCGGACTTGTCTCTATTCCTTCAAAGCACTGGCTTCCTCTCCCCAGGACCTTTGTACATGCCATTCCCGCTGCTGAGAACCTGTCCTCTATCCTTTAGTGAGTTAGTACATATTCTTTCTTCAATATCAATTTAAACCTCACTTCCTATGGGGAAGATTCTTATTTTATGTTTCCAAACCAATATTTATCACAAATGCAGTGCTCCATTTCTTTTTCCAGTTCTTTGATTAAGTCAGTCATTCCTACTAGAGTCTAAGTTCATGAAGGCAGAGGCCAAGAACTTGTCTTTTCTTACTTTTGTTTTCCCACTAACTAGCACAGGACTTGAGAAATATGGGAATTAGGAAGAAGGGAAAGAAGAGAAGGAAGGAGGGAAGGAAGGAGGGAGGGAAGGAGGGCCTGACTTGGGCAGCTCTGGGAGGTGACTTCCAGGCCCCTGACTGGGATAACTGGGGGGTGGTGCTGCCACTCCCTGGAACAGACAGAACAGAGGGTCATCATCTTAGGAAGATGACAAGTTTCGTTTGGGACCTGATGGTAGATCCCAGTGTTGTTCCACAAGAGGTTTCTCTGTCAATCTGAGGCCCCAGGCAATGAGGAAGTGCTAAAATAGAAATGACTACGTTTACCTCACGAGTCGATGGGGTCGTGTAGGGAACAGCATGCATGGATAGGGAAGCACTGGGCCAAAGGAAGCCACCTTGCATGGAACCCACCCTTAAGTACTAGACAGAGAGTGAACAAGCCCTAAAGAGGACAGAGAAAGAACATTCAGAAATTTCAAAAACCCCAGAGAGTAGGGTCAAAGACACCAAGGATAGTCTCCAGAAAGAGGGAGGAATCAAAGCTGTCCCGTGTGGTGAGAGGCCAGTACCATGGGGACTCAGAGTGTGCCGTGGAGTGACTCTGGTAGGGGCAGTGCCCGGAGAGTGACCGGGGGAGGACCCAGACTGCGGAGATCGTGCAGACAGGAAGGGCTGCTGATTTGTAGGCAATTCCTATAAAAAAAATTTATTTCTTGTTTTTTTTGAAGTGTAGTTGATTTACAGTGTCAGTTTCAGATGTACAGCAAAGCAATTCAGTTATACATCTACATACACACATATATTATTTTTCAGTTTCTTTTCCATTATGGTGCATTACAAGAAATCGAGTACAGTTCCTTGTACCATACAGTAGGTCCTTGCTGTTTATCTATTTTATATATAGCAATGTGTATCTGTTAATCCCAATCTCCTAATCTATCCCTCCCCCACCCTTTCCCCCAATAACCACAGTTTGTTTTTAGTTTGTTTTCTATGTTGCAGGCAATTCATTAGAAGCTTGGCTCAGAAGAGGAAAACTTAGGTGACACGAACAAGGGGGCAAAAGAGAATGGAAAAGATTTGGGCATTTTTATTGGCAATGTTGGAACGAACCAGCAAGACAAAGATGAGGTGCCAGTGACAGAAAGGGGATGACAAGTGGACGGAAACCTTGAAGTACTGGCACTGAAGGACAAGCCACTATTACTACCATTGCCAAGTACAATGTCTTGCACCCAGCCGGTGATCAGTAAGTATTGAGTAAGTGAATGAATGAATGAATGAATGAATGAATCATGAACAAATAAACAAATGGACAGGCAGAGGTGAAGAGAAGGGCTTTGAGAAAGGCTGACCTTCCTAGACTGAAAAGAAGGCAGAATGGGTGCAGAAAGGAGTAAGTGGCTCTGGGTTATAACTAGTGCTGCAGCAAAAGCCTTCCCACAGTAGCTATTCGGAGACGGAGATGAGAGATTGAAGCACTTGTCACACAGGGATCCTGCATGAGACCCACCCCCCGGCCCAGTGTTTCCAGGCAGCTGTCCCTCGGCTGATGGGGATACTGCCAATTGCACCAGAAGACACAGTAGTCTGGGAAAAGCTGGCCGGTGGAGTTAGAAAGACTTAGTTTTTAATCCTGTTTAAAAGTTAATACCCATTTGACCTTGGAAAAATCCTCCAATGTCTCTGTACCTGAATTTGTTCTTTGTAGAATGGTGCCAAAAATTATTCTTTACTCATGGGATTTTGCGAGAACGAGTGTAACGTGTCTCGCACGGCGCCTGCCAAAGAAGTGCTCAAAAGTCGAAGATGATGATGTTATGGTTGCTTGTGTTGTTGACGTTGTTGTTTGGCAGCCAAGAAGCAAGCCGTCTAAATATTTTATTTAGCAGAAACCAGAGCAGCCCTTATAAAGCGATCACCTTGTGTAAGCTTGCACTCTGTCCCATCAGCAAATTGACAAGCCAGCCAGTGACTCGCAGAAACCACCAACTGTGAATAAAGTAGCCCAATGCCTGATACACAGTCAAGAGAAGTGACAGGCCCAAATCCAGGCTCCACACCGAAGGCAGACGAGCGGGCGAAACAGACACTTGCACAAATGAAACAACCAGACAAGACAGTCAGTCAGTGTGGATGGGGGCTGCCAGCTGACGCAGTGTGCCCCACCCTCCCAGATGACGTGAGACTACGAACCTGTCCACTGCCTTCCCTGGTAATGCGTGTTTTCTCAAAGTTGACTCTAGGCTTGCGTTTATGGATGTTTTTTCCTCACTGTGGCCCTGAAAGCTGGACGGGAGTAACAAAGAGCAAGGGCCACCTTCATTCCTGTGGACGGAGCACAGGGGATGGAGCAGCCTTGCAAGACCCGTGTTCCTCTCTAGCCCAGAATTCACGGTTCAGGATTCTTTCAGGGGAGGAGGGCGATAGGCCCCTGGATCTTCATGAGGCCTCTGAAAACCGAAGTACCCTTGGAAGGAGGGGAGATTAGACTACACAGGGATCGCCCCCCTCCAAACTTCTTCTACTCCTGGTTTTTAGCTTTGACTAATCCCTTGTGAGAAAAGGACTAGGGATAGAGATGGGAAGTGTAAGGGGTGAGAGGGTAAGAAGGAGCTGGAGAGGAAGACAGGCTGTGCCCAGAGCCAGCCCACCCTCCGCCTTCCTACGCAAACCCACCTGCAGGAAGGGCTATGAGGCCCGGATACGCTGTGCAGTCGCCGTGAGGAGCTTGACTCAGAGGTGTGCTTGTTGGCCCCAAAGCATTCATTCATTTGTTCACAAAATCATTCAATTGTTTTCATTTAGTCATTAGAGGAATAGCCACTGAGGGCCTATCATCCACGTTTGATAACCTACAGTCTAGTGGAGAGACACAGATATACACATTTCATATTACAACGGGAGAAAATACAGCAGGATATAGACGATGGATGGATGGATGGACAGATGTATAGACAGGAGGGAAAGGGATAAACTTCATGTAGAAGCACTAAGTTTAGCTATTTTGTTTTTAAGGGAGGAGGAGGTGTTCTTGAGTTGATTTGTAAAGAATGAACAGGAATGAGATGGTGAAAGGGTAGGAAAAAAGACTTTCCAGAGAGATGGTGCAGTATAAGCAAAACCATGAAAAACCAGTAGCGTGCGTGCGTGCGTGTGTGTAGAAACACCACTTGTGGTCAAGCTGGTTAGTAAAGTCTAGGGGCAGAGGCGGGGAGATGAAGCAGAGCTGGCAGAACTGGGCGGGTTCACAGAGGTCGTGGGAGCTGAGCTATGGAGTCAGAACTTCACCCTTGGATGTGAGCACAGTCGAGGGACTGAGAGCAGTACTGACAGGATCAGAGGAAGTGTAGTCAAGGCAGGCTTGGGTAACTAAAGAAAATTTCCCGAAGAAGGGAGATCACGTGCCTGTGTCTTGATGGCAAAGGTAAGAGGAATCAACAGCTATTCAAAGAATCTGAGAAATGTGTGGTCACATCACCAATTTTCCCCAATACACAGAAAATTGAACTCAGTTTTCTTAACTCTCCATGATGGGTGGAGATAAGCAGAGGTTTCGCCATTTTCCACGATGATATTGACCAAAATTCTGATCTCTACATCTTCAGGTAGTAAGTGCTCCTACCCTATAGAAAAGGGGAGAGAAAGTCAATAAACAACCAGAAGGTACAGAGAGGTTGCCTGGGGCACATAACCAGTAAACAACTGAGCCGTGATTGGAACACAGATCTGACCCCAAGTCCAAAGCCCTGTATGACTAGCCCCAGCTGTGACACCACATAAAATGTTCTTTTTGTCCCTCTCCAATTTCTTCTACTTAGTGAAATCTCTCCTCTTTCATGAAGACGTCTCTACTCCCCACCGACAGCCCAAAATGACTTCTCCCTCTGAGACGCCCTTTATATTTGTAGTCAAAATTATGCAATCCCCGTATATTACTCTGATAATGTTTCATGTCTGTTATTTGTACCGCACGTTGAAAGTCTAGATTCTTAGGAGCACAGGACCTATTGGGAGACAACTCATGCTCACAGATGAGAAGAAACACAAGGGACCCAAGAATTGCTTTTGTTCCGATCTACTGTTTCAAGGATGTTTGCAGAGCAAACAGACTCAGAAGATGGAGAGAGCGTCTCCAGACATTGCCCTCCAGAACGCAGGGCAGATTTGCTCACTGTCCAGTATAATGCAGGTAATGTCACCCTCTGGGGCAAAGGATAGACATGCTTACTTCCTGGTGTAAAACATTTGAGCTCCCTCAGCTCCAGTGTCCTCTTCAGGCCCACTTTGCATCACTCCTTGGAGACGAGCTCAGGAACAGGTGTAAATGCTGCTGCTCTGGTTACTGTCCTGGCGGTGACTAATGACCCGCCCTTTGTTTCTGACCCAGGAATCATGGTCCTCTGCCGGCATCCATGAATCTATGGCGGGCCAACTTGTTACCAGGGAAGCAGGGCAAAAGTCCAGATTCTTCACAGCTCTCGACAGGCTTGTATCTAACAATTCTCCAGTCTTCTCCCCAGTAACCAAGAAAGTCCTTATGATCCAGCAGGGCCTCAACAAAAACAGCCATGACAAGATAAAAAGCAGTCAGTTTTCAGCATTCAGATTTGGAAGCCACCCTATTAGTAAAGGTTAAAAACTCAGCCTCTTCAGATACAAACTACTATGTACAGGAAAGAGGAATAACAAAGTCCTGCTGTAAGCACAGGGAACAATACTTAAGAGCTTTCAGTGATCTGTAGTGAAAAAGAATATATACGTATAACCGAATCACTTTGCTGTACACTAGACACTAATACAACATTGTGAATCAAATATACTTCAACTTTAAAAAGTGTTAAAACTCTCAGCCTCTTGACATAGCCAAAATCTATTCAATTGAATTTCTAAATAGCCATTAGTCATGTGACTTGAATTAGTATTGAGCCAGTATATTGTAGCAATTGACAGCATGAATTCTGAGGTCAGACCAGCTGTCTTGGTTCAAATCCTCGCTCCCTAACAACCAGCTGGGTGACTCTGGGCAAGTTTTAGAACTCCTCTGTTCTTCAGTTTTCTTAATGGTAAAATGTGGGTAGCAATAGCACCTTATGTCATGGGGTTGCTGTAAGGATTAACTGAGTGAATTTATACAAAGCGCTTAAACCAATGCCAAGTTCACGTACAATGTTGTTATTGTACAGCTGCCATTCTAAATGCAGCAGCACGTTCCAAAGGCACCAGATTTACTTTAAAAACTCCAGCTTTGTTGGATCTGCTGACTGCAGATGATTTCCTGAGATGGACTCAAACATTTAACCATCAGAAATGAAGGATGCTTGTCCCAGGACAAGTCCATGCCACACTGTTGTAGAAGTCTGGTGCTCAGGGGAGGATGGACACCTTTGCCAAAATGTTTATGGACCGTGGTGACTATTGTCATCACTCAAATACGATGTTCACGAGGCAGTTATTTTGGGCCCGTGTTGTTTTCAGAATCCCTCATTGTTTGACAGGGCAGTACTGGATTCATAAATGTCAGCAAGTCTGTAGCTGCTCAAGGAAGTGCCCACGGTTCGGGGTCTCCTGCCTCAGGATGCATACGACCATCAGAAGAAGACAGAAAGGTCTGTACCAGCAATCGTCAGGGATGGAAGAGGCTGCTCAGAGCAGCAACGGCATTTGATATCATTCTGATGAACCCACACGAGTTTATGGGGCAAAGGATGTGGTGAAGAGCAAGGAGGCAGTAGATCTGAATCATCTCATTCACAGTCCACACTCTTCAGATTTATTAAATGCATGTCAAGGCATCAGTTGGTCTTATGTAATGAAAGCTTAGCCAAGAGAGCAATATTGGTGAATGAGAAGAAGAGGAAAGGAATGTTTATTGAGCACCTACTCTGTGTCTTGAATGTGCATTATCTCAGTTTTGTGAAATGGCTGGTATTTGCCCCCTTGGAAGAGGTGAGAAGACAGAGGCTTCAGAAAGGTCGAGGAACCTGGCCATGGTCACACAGCAGTAAGTGATAAAGTAAGCCCAGACCTTGAACCAAGGTCTGGACTCCAAAGCCTGTGCTCTTTTCCTGCTCTGTGTCAGGCACCACAGCCCCAGATGCCCATCCCACCACAGCATGACTTCCTGTAAGCAGGAGCTGTGTCCTCAGCAGTATACCAGAATATAGAGATATTGATTTATTTATTAAATATAAAGATATATATTTATCACAGTGGAACCTTTAATAAATTCATATTGAACAAATGAAATCAGGCAAAATCAAAATAAATAGTCTGGGTCGTGAAGGCACTCAGTCAGAAGAAGAGCTCCGGGGTCCTTTCCTGTCAACCTGGGACACTGCCACAAATAGCCACACACTCTACAAAGCCCCTGAGCCACCAAGCACCACTGGGGCCGGTTGGTTACACACGGGGACTGTCACACTGGAGCTCCCAGGAAGATGCGGGAAGGGTGGTCCACTTAAAATTCTGTTATACGTCATGCATTACCTTAGCCTTGACCCCAGGCTCCCAGTGGTGGTGGATAACTCTTGCTAAGCCTGGAGTGAAGTGTGATCAGGCCTGAATCAGTCAGCTGAGCTCATGGGTTGCAACAGCTGGAGATGTCCAGGTTTCTCCCTGCAGGGCTTCCAGCAGGTTGGGCTGGTCCCTGGCTGGTTGGGGCTTGGGGTTTTTCTGAGAGGCCAGCTAGGGTCGGTTCACACTGAAAATGAAATGAGGAGACAAACAGACTGTGGGTATGAGGGCAAACCAAAATGAGGAACAGAGAAATCATTTGCCAAGACCCAAGGACAGATGGTGAACAAAAGTCAAAGCTTCAGAAGCCAGATCACAGCCAGATCCACTGGAAGCTAGAAGGGATGAGTGAAGAGGGTCTGAGTCTATTGCTGTGAACAAGAGGGCCTGGGTCTTTCCTTATGATCCAGCAATCCCACACCTGGGCATATATCAGGAGGGAGCTCTAATTCAAAAAGATACATGCACCCCCATGTTAATAGAAGCACTATAGACAATAGCCAAGACGTGGAAACAACCTAAATGTCCATCAACAGATGACTGGATAAAGAAGTTGTGTATTTTTACAATGGAATACTACTCGGTCATAAAAAAGAATAAAATAATGCCATTTGCAGCAACATGGATGGATCTAGAGATCATCATTCTAAGTGGAGTAAAGACAGAGAGAGAAACAAAAATACCATATGATATCATTTGTATGTGGAATCTTAAAAAAAGAAAGGGCACAAATGAACTTATTTACAAAATAGAAACAGAGTCACAGATACAGAAAACAAACTAATGATTACCAGGGGGAAAGGGGAGGAGTTTGGGGTTTGCAGATACTAATTACTATGTATAAAATAGGATATAGACAACAAGGTCCTACTATATAGCACAGGAAACTATATTCAATATCTTGCAATAGCCTATAATGAAAAAGAATATGACAACAAATGCATATATGTATAACTGAATCACTATGCTGCATACTAGAGATTAATACAACAGTGTAAACTAATTATACTTCAATTTAAAAAAAGGAAAAAAAAGGGGGCCTGGGTCAATGGCTATGAGCTTGCAGCTCATCTCTGTGGGCTCAGCAGTCAGGTTGGGCTGAGGCAAAAGGTAGAGGAAACCTGAACCCCTCTTGCTCTCATCCTAACCTGGAAAGGATTCAAATGTCCTGGCCTTTGCAGATCCCACCCCCTCCTCCAGCAGTGCCGTGGAATAAATCCGAGATGCCTCTGAAAGCTTTCTCTTGCCGGGCAGTGGGAGAGGTGAAGATGAGCACTGGGAGTGTGCTGACCTCCCACCACCCATATTTTCTACGACACCAAGGACTGTACACCATGATTCTCCCCTTGCTTCTGGAATCTGTTAGGGTTGAGGGTGGGAAGAATGGGCCAAGTGTCTGACCCTGGGCCTGCCATTCCATTCAGGCCACGATGAGAACTGCACGTGCTGGAGTCATCACCATCCATGGAGAGAACCCCTTACAGCAATAGATCTGCTGACAGAATTTATGAATCCATCATTAGCTCCTCAGAAACAACGAGGCTATTTCTTGCCAGCACTCGGGGATGAAGGATGTGCTGTGCATGCTGACAAACATCTTTTACAGTTTATAAATACCATAGCACGTGCTCCCTGCTCCAACGGGAATATATCCGGTTTGCCTGCTGCAGACAAGGCACAATTTCATCAGATAATTGCTACTGGAAAAAGAGCTGTTCATGTGCTTCGTGCATCTGGCCTTACAGCATCATGGAACTTTTCAACAAAATGTATACTCATGTTGGTAGCTGGCAGGATTCATTTGGAAAGAAAGCCGTGTTAAAATAAAGCTACGCAAAATTTCAGGAACTATATTCATTGATTTGATGTTTTTTAATGACACAATAAAGCCCATCATAGATACACATGTAGTTGCTTCTTCTCTTTGTTTTCTGAGAAAAGGGCCTCGTAACAGCTTCTTATTATGCAGTGTTTGTAGAACATACATGAAGCATTTTTACATCCTCACAACTGTGATCTTGTTCCGTTTTCATGCATTGAGACACCGAGGCTGAGCGAGCATCCCAATCAAAAAGAAACAGATCTGGAATGCAAACAAAAGGTATTCTCATTTCAGGTCCAGTGCTCTTTCCCATCTTCAAATACATTGCATCTCAGTGACATTTCCTGTTCTCCAAAAGCCCTTACAATCCACTTAAAAGTTGCTCCATCATTAAATGTGATTCTTCTGTTTTAGATTTATATTTCTTAATTTGAAATTAGCTTCAGGTGTCTTTTCACACAATAATACTTCATCAATTTCTACTGACACCTGTAAATGTCTTGCATTGAAATTGTGTTTGATTTCATTCATGTACTATAATCAGACAGAAAATATCAGGTCCTGCCTGGGTACCACTTGAGATAAGTCAAAAGAAGACTTGCACTACAATTAACATGGAAGACCACTCCTGGAGTGCCTGTTCTATGAAAGGCACTGCACAAGACACTTTGTATTGATCGGCCAATTAAGTCCTTGCACTATCTCTATGTGCAGATGAGAAGACTTGGACTCAGAGAGGTTAAAGAGCTTGTCTATGATTGCAGACCAAGCTAGGATTCAAACTCAAGCTTGTCTGACACCAAAATCCATGTTCTTATCCAATGTTCCTTTCTCCTAACCAGTAAGATGCCCTATATTAACATACCATTAAAATGAAGGCTTCTTAACAATGGTATAACTTTTGGTGTAGTAGGCTGAATATTGGCCCCTGAAGATACCCAGATCCTCATGCCTGGAACCTGGAAATGTTACCTTATGGGGCAAAGGAACTTTACAGTCATGATTAAATTAAAGATCTTGACATGGGACAATTACCCTGGATTATCTGAGTAGATCCTAAGTGTAATCACAAATCCTTATAAGAGGGAGGCCAAGAGATGTGTGACACAGAAGAGAAGGCAACATGACCACACTGGCAGAGATTGGAGTGATGAGTCACGAGCTAAGGAATGCAGGCAGCCATCGGAAGCTGGAAGAAGCACAGAATGGATTCCCACTCCATGTCCGGAGCCTCCAGAAGGAACCAGCCCAGCTAACACCTTAATTTTAGCCCCTCAGACTTGGTTCAAACTTCTGGCCTCCAGAACGATGAGACAATGAACTTCTGTTGCTTTAAGCCGCTAAGTTTGTGGTAACTTGTCACAGCAGCCACCGAAACCTAATACTCTTGGGAAAGTTATTTCAGTTCTCTAACTACAACACCTACCTTCATTTGGGTGTTAGTCGAATAAATACTTTATCTTCTTCTCTTACCTTCCTGGAAAAAAAAAAAACCAAGTAAAATTTTCAAAACTGGGATTCTTTTTAGCAGGAGAAGAGAGCTCAGGATGGAAACTGAAGGGCTCGAAGAACACAGACATTCCTTATTCAGGGGCGGTTGTGGCTGGTTCCACCTTCAGGGAATGTGAAACAAGGACAAAGGAACTTTGAACTGCTGTCGGCAGCATTTAGGTTAAATGTAAGCTGTAAGGTGCGTTCTCTCAGCCGCTGGAGTTTTTTTTTTTTTTTTTAACTGAGAAAATAGTTAGGTATCTCAGATAATTTGAAAGTCTAAGCAGAAACCATTTCAATTACTTCTTGAGGCTCCCTGCTTTCCTGTGACTCTTTAGTGCATGATTTGTAGACGTTCCTACCTGAACCAGGTGGTCAGAGATGCCAGGAAACTGGAAAGTAATGGCTAAGCAATGCCTTCTAAGACTGGATAGTTGATCGTATTGAGAAATTATTATTGCGTTTTAGTTTTACGAGTGGCATTGCAATTGGATTTAGAAAAAAAGATTATTCTTTAAAAGATACTTACTGAAATATTTATGGATTCCATGATACACCTGGTACTTGCTTCAAAATAAACGGGAGAGGAAAGGAAGTGAGTTGGGGAGGAGATGAAATAAGTTTTTTATGAGATGGTAGTTGTTGAAGCTGGGTGGTGGCGCCTGTAGGTACGTGACACTGTTCTTGCAACTTTGCATGTGTTTGCAATTTTGTATGTGTTTGCAATTTTTCACAATTAAGAGTAGGTAAGAAGGAAGGAAGGAGGGAGGGAAGGAGGAAGGTTAGGGAGGAGGCTAGGGAGCCGAGGGGAGGGAAGAAGGAATTATGATTGTGTCCCCGTCTGAATTTGGTCCCTATGTTGCTTCATGACCTTGGGTGAGTCACTCATTTTCCTTCTTTTTGAACTGGGAAGATGGGCCAGGTGACCTCTCCTGTCCCTCTGAGCTGTCGCATTCCATGGCTTTGGGCAGTGCTTTGCCATTCTGGGAGCCTTCTCTTGCTCAGCTCACCCCCTCCTCTCTCCTGGGTACCTAACACTTTGGCATTCTTCCTGGGAAGGGCAAAGTAAGAGATGCTGAAAATGATGAAAGGTTAAGCCACGGAGTGATTGTCAAGCAAATCAAAACAAGGCACCCATTGATGTTCAAGAGCCCTTTCACTTACATCACCCTCTAGTGTTCTGGGGGCCTTCACCCCTCATCGCCACACAAAGGGAAATAAAGGAGTCTCTTGCAGATGTTTTTTAATAGCCTAAGTTTTAAGGCAAGCCATAACCTGTGCACCAACCACAAGAAATAAAACCTCATTAGTTAGGACTCGACTGATAGAGAATATGAGAAAAATTAGACAGCAGGTTAAAATCAGCTTTATGCAAATTTACAACGTAAACAAAGTTAAATGGGAACTAGCCAGTTTTTAAAAAGAAAGTCAACTACGTAAGTATCAGAGGTAGAAAGGAATCTGGTGGTTATTACACACACCTCCAACCTGAGAAGACAAGCTCAGAGAGGGGCTGCCTGGTCTCCTGGTCACACAGCTAATTAGCCCCAGTGCTGGCACCAAGTCCCCAGGCTTCCCGCTGTCCCACTTCTTCCTTAAACTAGACATACAGATGGGACGAGTCACAAGTTCTCAAGAACTTGAGAAATACCTTTTTGCTAACACGAAGCAAACTTAACCTTAAATTGAGCCATATGGAACCTGCTGTCATTCTAGGTCAAAAATGATAGAATAATGGCAATTTCATACGGCACAAATCACCCTTTTCTGGATGTTTGGAAAAGCTTCTCCAATAACATCAATCAACCTCTGTAAAATAGAACAGGGGTCTCAGAGCATGGAAATCCCAAGGCAATGGCCCGCCAAGACCTTGCAGACAGAGACAATACCAAGTGTCCACCAAACTCTAAGTTAAATAGCTATCAACACGCAAGGATGAGCTCAGGCTTGCACAAAAGCAACTATGACCAAATATTTCTGGCAACAAAACAAAACAAACAAAAGCAAGAAGAGCAGCAAAGTTACGAAGTCTACCTCTATGGGCATCGCTAGACCCCCACATGGAAAAAGTGGGATCAGCGCATCTAAAGGAAGAAGATCCTTTAACTAAAGAGGGGTGGTCGGAAAAGGCGGGGAAATACAGAAGCCCCAAAGGCAGGGATTAGCTGTGCCTGTGACTGGGACCTGTCCAGGGTCAGTGACGTTTTTTTTCTCAAAGGCCGAAAAGAACTCACTGGAATCTGAGACGATGCTCCCCAACAGCTCAGGTGTCACCTCCTCCAGGAAGCCTTCCCTCACTCACATACACATTCATAAGTCAGTAGACTTATCTATTTCCCATCAGCCTAATGGTCCCTGAGAGCAAGGACCATGTCTCATTCTTATATTCCCAGTTCCTATTCTGAGCACACATCCCAGTAAACACACAGGTAATGCTGACTGGAGACACAGGGAACTGAAATCCCCCAGAGGAGAAGGACTGGGAGGGAGGAAACCAAGCCTGGTGGGTCCCTGGGTGCTTCAATGGCCTTCCAAAAAGCCATGAAGAACTGCTGCTGAAGATAAAACAAATCTGAGGAGATGGAGGAAGAGGTCACAGGGTAGGACAAGAAATTTGAAAGAATTAAATTATGAAACTCTGGCCCCACCCAAATGAGCCCTGCTGCCTGGGACTGCTCACTCAGAAACGGGCAGCGCCACTTGGGTCAGGTTGCCTGGCTTGCTCCTCTCCCTCGGTGCTCACACCACTGCCAGCATCCCTGAGCAGCGGGCGTTCAGCACTGACTCAGCTCTTCCCGCGAGAAGGACCTCACTGTCTCAACACGTGGGAGTGAATGACCGGTGACTTGCGTGCGTCGCGGGAAAGCTGAGAGAGGCAGAAACACAAGAAGGCACTGCAGCTCTTTGTCACTAGAGGCTCAATGATGCAGCATGAGTTCCAACTAAAAAGTATGGCAGAGACTGAGCCGAGGTTTGAGGGAGAGATTTCCAGCTGGCCAAGCCCAGAGGGAAGGCACCCCCACCACTGGCAAGCTACCTCCAGGAATTAACACATGATATACAATTCCTTTAGGGCTCCAACCAGAAGAGAAAAAGGATCCTAAAAGAAGGATCTTCTTGAGTACCCACCATTGAAGAGACATCCCTGGATTCTTGTAGAAACCCAGGTTTCCCACTGCATCCATCACTCAGGGTCAGGGGAGGACCCTTGGAGCCGGCTCCAGCTTCAGGGCTCTCTAGAAAACTCTGCTCTGTCAACAAATGCGTCTGCTTTCTGAGTCGGAAGAGGAAAGGTACGTAAGCCAACGTTTCCCCTTTCGTCTCAAGTACTGGAAAAATCAACATCTGACAGAGTTTGTTGCTCCTCAGATGAGCATTGTCCTCACGTATCCTTAAATCCACTGCTGAGCCCAGCAGAGCAGGGGGCAGTGGGAGGCAATGTTCCAGACACTGGCTCTGAATCTGGCTCTCCAGGTTCTATGCCCAACTCTGTTACTCACTGTGGGAACTGAAGCCACTTTTCCTGTGAACCTCAGTGTCCTCATCTTAAAATGGACACAGTCATAAAGCCTTGCTGCTAGGATGAGGTAAGGAGTAAATGAGATGGTATAGGTGACGTCCTTACACAGTAGCTTATTATTATTAATACATCGTTATTATTACAATCACTGTTACTGTTACTGTTACTACATCAGCAGTCTTCAGTGATTTTATTACTCATCGGGAAATCTTCAATAAAACTGGATTCCTTCAAAATTATGCTCATGCCAATATCAAAGGCATTTGAGGGGAAAGAAATATTTTTTTAAAAGGCAGGGGAAGCTCCCAGATTGAAACGTGACTATAAACCGTGTTCAATTATATCCATCTCAGGAATTAGAGAACAATTAAAAAGAGTGATGAGTCAAAAAGTTACCTTCATCAGCCAACCCACAGAGAACGTCCTTCTTTCAACAAAATGCATCTACGAGCATAAAAAAATCGGATAATGAATCCTTGTGACTCTTCCATTCAGAAGATCTCCCAGAAGGAAGCCAGTCTGACAGCACACGTTAGGAGTCGCTGTGTATCTCCAAAATTCAGATTTTTAGCTAAATTCTCTCTGCATGGGATAGAATTGCTGTTTTACTGCCCTGGAATGAGTATGTACGCCTCTTCTTTCTTTATGAGGGTTTTCTACGGAAGAGGAGGACATGACTGCCTCTAAGGCTATTTTTAAATGTTGGCTCATTTCATAGCTGCTGGCGTGGCTTTGCTCAGTGATTCAAGTTTCACTCCTGTGGCCATAATGAGTCACATCTGTGTGTTTGTACAACATTTCTCCTTCTTCCATTCACTGAAAGCACCTCTGCCTGTGCGCCTGTAGGTTTACTCTGCTCTGCGTAATTTTCAGGTGATGGGATTTTATCTCAGCAGCAGAAATTATAAAACACAAGATATACACTGGAAACATATCTGTAAAGGCACGTGTTTCATGCACACATGCTGATATGAGTATGTCCTAAACATGTGGGTGCGTAATCGGTTTACAATGGACAGTGTGGTTTAATCATGAACGTGTTCTACCTCTCTGCCAACCACCACCGAGTGTCCTGAGCAAAAGAACCAGCCCCTTGTGGATGTATATTCAAAATTCAGTAACATCCAGAAAGGACTCTTGATGCTCCAAAAAGAGCATCTCCCTCCCAAGCCAATCGTGAACATACCGAAATGTTCTTCCTTAACATAAAAACATACAACCAAGACATTCTCTGTACTGAATTAGGCAGTTTATTAGGCTCCTAAATTCCATGTCTAGAGCATGAACATGGATTTACATGCATTTTCTCACTTGTGGATCTTACATGCATGTAGTCTTCAGTCAGCTGGGCCTTTGATTCTACTTGTCGGTAATTTACAATTAGCTCAATGTGAGTAAATGATAAACACAGAATGATACAGAAGCCACAGCAACAAGTCCCATCCAATACCATTTACCTCTTTTTTTTTCCAAAATCGTATTACAACTCTCTCTTGTAAAAAATAAATTTCAGAACAAGGCATTTAATTCGCCTCACTGAGAAAAATAAAGACATTTCTATCATTTCAGAGCAATGAAATGTCCGACTATGGCTGAAAAGTACACCCTGAGAATTAAATGATTTTAACGAACCCATTGAGGTTTATAAAGCTGTGTTAACCTAACATCGGGAAGGGGCACAAGATACAGGCACAAACGTCCCTGCTCATTTTGCTGTGCAGTTCTCCAAGGATGCCATGTTATAAACATCCTCGTTGTCTTCAATGCTTGAAGCATCCGTGGAATCGGGATCGCTCACCACGATTCCCACAGAAGAGAGACTGGTGATGAAGGCGTGCATCCGCTGGGCATAGATGTCCCTAATGTTAAAGTAAGGGAGCTCATGACACTTCTCTGGTGGGTCCTCGCTACACTGGTCCACATCAATGTCCTTTTGCTTCTGGTAGTACTTGGAAAACTTGTTGAAGATAATGGTGATCGGAAGGGCCACCACCAAGATGCCACAGATGATGCACGAGCTGGCAATAAGCTTCCCGGCCAAGGTGACAGGGTGGGTGTCTCCATAGCCAACGGTCGTCATGCTGATGGTGGCCCACCACCAGCAGACGGGGATGCTGGTGAGGCTGGATGAGTGGTCGTCTTTCTCTACAGAGTAGATAAGCACAGAAAAGATGGAGATGCCCACCGACAGGAAGAGGAGCAGCAGCCCAACTTCGTGGTAGCTGTGCCTCAGTGTGGCCCCGAGGGACCGAAGTCCCACCGAGTGCCGGGCAAGCTTGAGAATTCGGAAAATCCTCATAAGCCTGAGGATCTGGACCACCTTGCCCATGTTCTCGATGTCCTCGCTCTCTTCCTCCTTGGTGTCCACAGCCAGGGTGGCATAAAAGGGGATAATGGAGACGAAGTCGATGATGTTCAGAGGATTTTTCCAGAACTTCTTTTGACAGGGAGCAGCAACCAGCCGGACGGCGAGCTCGCCGGTGAACCAGGCGATGCACGCGATCTCCACGCCTTCCAGCACGGGGTCATCCACCTCCCCGTCCTCGTTCTGGAACTCCGACATGCTGTGGACACACATGGCTACGATGGAGGCCAGCACCACGCTCAAGGAGGAGATGGCGATGAGCTTGGCCGACAGGCAGTAGGCCGGGTTTTCCATTCGAATCCAGATCTTCTTCCGGAGCTGACCGAATCGCAGCTTGTCAAACTTCTCCAGCTCCTTCTCGAACAGGGTCGACTCTTCAAAGGAGGAGTCGGTGCTCACATCGTTGCTCTTCTGGTCCCAGTCCTTCTCGTGGCTTTCCTCCTTGCGCTCCTGGTAGCGACTGCTGCAGCAGGAGTCGAGGAAGAGCTCGTTGAGGCCCCAGTACTCGATCTCCTGGCAGAAGGAGAACACGCACAGCTCCTCCATGACATGCAGCTTCCCTGTGTAATAAAAGTTCAGCACGTATCTGAACAGGGAGGGGTTCCGGTCAAAATAGTACTCTTTGTCCGCCACACTGTAGTCATCACACAGCTCCAGGATGGCCTCCTCCGAGTGGCAGGTGAGCAGCTTCCCGAGCCTGGTGTGAGGGAAACGCAGGAGGGTGCTCTGGTCGACGGACTGCTTAAAGCCCCCCACGTTCAGGTTGACAAGTTCCTCATCTTGTCCGTGGCGATGGAAAAACTCACCAAACACCATGGTGGATACAGGAGGCTGAGAGCTGGCTGGGAAGGGAGACGAGGAAGTTCACACTGCGCCTGGAAGGAACGCAAGACGGCATTAGCGCTGTCCCCTCTGCCCTGCCAAGCTTATTTTTAATCTGCCCTTTCCACGAGGATGAATTACATTAAAAGCAAAATGGGAAATGGAATAACAAAAAGAGGACATGATCACATTTTGACTAGAAGAAAATCAACACAAATAGGTTTTGGGGTTTTGTTTTTTGTGTTTTCCTTATTTTAAAAAAAAATTTGGGTTTATATATCCTTTTTAAAAAAAATACTGTCATAATTTTTATGAACCCCAATTCCTATTTCTCTATTTTTTAAGCATCCAAAATTATCTCCTACTTTCCCAAAAGCAATGCGTTTGGGATACTTACACAATACAAGCATCTCCAGTCTCAAGCACGAGGCCTACCCATTTGGAAATGATAGGCTCACTGCTGCCTCGCTTGTAGCTCATCTCTCCTTGTCCCCAGGGCTTGGTCCCACACCCTCAGGAACAGCTATCTCCTCTGCTGTGCACCTTGACCGCAACCCACACATAACTAGGGGCTCAGCTCAGCTCTTACAAAAGATGTAGGTTTCCCCTTATGCACCAGTGTTTCACTCCTTTTAGAGAAAGCCCTGTTTCCTACTTTCAGATGTGGATAATCAAGAGGATATAATTATCTCCCTGTCCTTAAGTACCCTATATCTTGAAGATATAGTTACACTCCATGGATGGGGTTTCAGGTACATCCACAAGGGAAGAAACTGACTTAGGGAAACCTCTTTAAGTTAATTGCACTATCAGTTTCCTGACACAACCACGCTCCTCTGCCACCTCCTCCCTCCCTTCACAGTCTCCCACATACTCCCAATCTATGATACCCAAGACATAGTGGTCCAGCACATATAGGCCGTTTTAGTCCTAATGCTAACTGAGATGTACCCGAACCATTTCTCAGAGAGAAGATAATAGATTTTTGACCATCACCAATACAATGATGCTTCCTCAGGGCCAATGATGCAGGTAAAAGAAAGGTGAGACTGTCACATACAGAGTTCCAACTGAGACCTACCAGATGCTTTGTACATATTATGTCATTGAATCCTTCCAACACTGTAAGGTAAGTGTATAGGAAAATGGATACTCAGAGCAGTTGAGTACAAGGTCAAGAGAGAAGTAAATGGTAGAGCCACAATTTAAACCCAAGTTGGAGTAATCCCAAAGCCCATGCTATTTCCACTACACACATTCCACCTTCTCCCAATCCCTTCCTACTCTTTTCCTTATTATAATCCAATAACCCAATGTGGCAACTGCTATAATAGAAGTTGAGTCACGCGTCTTTGGGATTGTTGAGAAAAGAGCAGTGATCTCTGTCTGGAGAAGCTTCATAGACGAGGTTGCATTCAGGTCAAATGTTACAGGTTTAAGCAGAGCTGACCAAAGAGGGAAAAGGACGTCCCAACAGAGGGCATCAAAAGGTAGGCAGAAGTCAGGCTGTAAAGAGACCTGAGCATCAGTCTAAAGAGTCTGGACTTTATCCTGGAGGTAAGACCACTAAATCATCTCAATCAAAAAGTGAATGTGGATGTATTTGGGACTGTAACTTAGAAAGACCCCACTGACAACAGGAAGGAAGACTGATGGGGGGAATGGCTGGGCCAAGGAGGGAGGGCTTCAATAGAGCAGGTGAGATGGCCCAAACTCATACAGCGGTGGTGTGTATAAAGAGGAAGCGACAAACTCAGGAAGTTTATAAAGTAGAATTGACAGTACTTGGTGACTGATTGGAAAGAAAAGATTTAAAAAAGGGGAAAGTCAAAGCAAGGATATGTTTTCTACTCTGCCTAAGTGGGTGACATCATTAGAGGAAGCAAATTGTTCATGTGGGCACTTCTTGCCTTTATGTTTATGGAAAGTCAAGGCTATCGGCGACACAAGAGATTCTGCCTCTGAAAAGGGCACGTCAGAGGAAGCAGCCTTAAAATACAGTCCTGTGCCACCCACCTTACGAGGACACCCACAGTCATAAGGAATGCACGGCCATTTGCTCTGGACACAGCAGCACTGACTATGTTCCCGTGAAACCAGAGACCATGGCCTGGCACGGCAAAACACTTAATAGATTTGCTGACCTCTTTAAAAGAAGTGATTTTTTTTTTCTGCCTCTGCTTTCTATTTTTAGTTAAATATCTTCTCTGAAGGGCCTAAATCAGAACTCATGGCATCATCCAAATATTTATGGAACATCAGATCTATGAAAGCAGGCTTATGCTCATGGCAAACAGAGTAGTAAAATGCTCCAAGGAACTAGTTTTAGCTAAGCTAGCATTAAGACTTTAATGGACATTATCTTCTGGCGGATTAGGTTTGCTCTCCTTGGCCATCCTGGAAACCCACAGTGCGAGAAAGCCACTGTCTGCCTTTGTGATCCTGTCTGCCTAGGTCAGTCTCGTAATCAGAGAGTATGCCATCCAGTTCTCAACTGTTCCACAGTCACTTCTCCAAAGGACACTGTTATCAGCTGTAATATCAGTCTTCTTGCTCTGCCCTCCTTGCTTTTTAGTCACTCCATGCCAGTGAAAGAGAGCCCATTCTGAGATCCATCCGTTCCACAAAGTCTAATCATAAAAGCAACACACATCATTAAACCAGGGGTCTCTTGTTGAGGGACTTTCAGAAGAGAGAAAAAGGAAAGAATTTCTGGATCAGATCAAATGCTTCAGCTCAGGGGATGAGACGGGGCTCTGTGTCAGGGCGGCCAGGGTGCAGTGTGGATTTCTTTGGCTGGGTCCAGCCTGTCGCAGCCTACGGAGGTCAGGGAAGAAGGAGATCCCACCTTGACAAACTGCACTAAAGTCCCCTCACATGCAGATAGTCCCCGGCCAACTGCAAACAGTCCTTCTACCATTTGTTCCTCACCACTACCTTGGGATTTTGCAGAGGAAGCAGGATCAGAGGAGATGAGTGGGCATCACCCAGCTGTTAAGGGTCAGAGCAGAAGCCCAAGCCAGGGCTCCTTATGGCAACCCCTCTGCTCTACAGCGTGCTGGTTCGCACGCTCACAGTGGTGTAAGACAAGCAGATACTGAGCACCATTGTTTTTACGAGATTCCTATATTCAAACTAGTATTTACTTAACAACCATCATTAACTCCTATTCAGAAAATACTTAATTGGATCAAAGGTATATCTGTCTATATATTTAATATATATTATATATAATATATATTATATGTGAAGTTACATATAAATGTACATATAAAGGGACATATATACATACACACCCACACATAGTGTGAACCATATATATAGAACTATACACACACTAAATAAAAATATGGGTCAATTTCTCCTTTAAATGAGAAAAACCTCTCTATTATGCCTAAAATATAACCAAAAATGTTATTATATAGAAGCAAAAATTCTGATATGGAAAAACATGCCATAAGCAACATTAAAAAGAGAATGCAGGAAAAAAATACTTGCCACTTACATCACAGACAGATGGTTAATATACCTAACATATAAAGAGTTTAAGCTAGAAAAGAAAAACAATGTAGAAAAATGGACCAGATACAAAGAGACAGTTCACAGAACAAAATGCAAATGGGTCTTAAAACAAGAAAAAAATGCTCTATCTTTTTCAGAATAAGATAAATGCACATTAAACCTATTGTGCAGTATCATATCTAATAATAAAATGAAAAAAAATCCAAAAATTGGACCACATACTCTATTACCGAGTATGTGGGCAAGTAGGCACTTTTGTAAACTGTGGGTGGGAATGCAAAATGAAGGGATGTTGTGAGGAGGAACTTGGAAAAGTCTAACAAAGCCGCCCACAAAATAGGAGAATATATTTGCAAATCATATAACTGATAGAGGTCTAGTATCCAGAAGAGATTAAAACACACTTAACCACTGAGCAATAAAAAGACAAATGGGCAAAGGATTTTTATGGACGTTTCTCCAAAGATATACAAATGGCAAAAAGTACATGAAAACATGCTTAACATCATTAGTCATTAGGAAAATGCAATTCAAAATCACGATGAGATACCACTTCACACCACTAGAATGGTTATAATCAAAAAGCAATAATAAGTTGAGGAGGGTATACCTTAGTGGTAGTTTGTGGTCCTGGGCTTAATCCCCAGTACCTCCAGTAAATTAATAAATACATAAACAAACAAACAAACCTAATTACTTCCCCCAAAAATATATTTTTGAAAAAGTAATAATAATAATAATAGTATTGCATTATAATACAATAAGTGGTCGTGAGGATGTGGAGAAATTGAAACCCTCAAGCGTTAGAGGTACTAATATAAAATGGTGAAGCCATTTTGGAAAACAGTGTAGGTTCATTTTGCAAAAACTTAAACATAGCGTTACCATTATGATCCAGCAGTTCCACTACTAGGTATGTTCCCAAGAGAACTGAAAACATGTTCAAACAAAAACATGTACATTAATGTTCACAGCACCATTATTCATAATAGTCAAAAAGGAGGAACAACCCAAATGTCCATCAACTGATGAATTCATAAACAAAATGGTGTACCTACACAGTGGAGTATTATTTGGCTATGAAAAGGAACATAGTACTTATCCATGCTGTAACGTGGATTAACTTCGAAAACATCAGGCTAATGAAAGAAGCTGGACCGAAAAAGGGCCACATGTTGTACAATTCCATTTATATGAAATGTCCAGAGTAGGCAAACCTGCAGACACAAGTGGATTGGGGGTTGTGGGGGGCTGGGAAGAGGGGAGAACGGGATATGACTGCTCATGGGAATGTGTTTCTTTGTGGGGGTGATAAAAATATTCCAGAATTACATGGCTTTACAACCTTACAAATATACTAAGGACCAGTGGGTTATACGTTTTAAAGGGTAAACTTTCAGTGAAGTATATCTCAATAAAACTGTAATTTTTAAAAGGATCCCAGCTAAGGAAGAAAACTAAAACCTTGCCATCTTGCAACGCATAATGGAGTCACGAATCTAGGCAATGATCAGACATGGCTGGGAAAACCCAGATAAAAAGCTGATGGGGAACTTCATAACTGGTAGATCAGAGGAACAAGACCGGAACCCACTGATCAAGCCTGGTGTAATAAACAGAGATAAGACAGAATGTGCCTCCTGATGGAAACATACACACAAGTCTGAAGTATTCCGGCCAAAAAAAGAATCAGACCTGAACTTGATCTAGCCTCCAGATCTACAAGTTGAAATCAAATAAGGATTTCAGAGGAACACGTTCAAAGACGCTGTAGGGATGTAATCAGCAAAATCAAGACTGTCGGAAATCCTACAGGACAGACGACAGGGATCAAATAAATGACATATCACATAGATCCAGGGTGTGGCTTTGTATGGCTACCGAGTCTAGCTAGCCAAATGCTTTTAAAAATATATGTGAAAATCAGGGACACTTGAACACTAAAATAGATACTTGATAATATAAAATAATTACCAATTTTTCAGCGTGCTAATGGTATTGTAATTATGCTCTCAAAAAGAACCTTTCTCTTTTGGAAATCTATAGTAATATTTTATGGATAAAATTATACCACATTTAGGCTTCATTCCAAAATAATCCATTGGTAGGGAGTGGGGGGGACGAGGAAGAGTCATACAGATGGCTATGCATTAATAATTATGACAATCGTTGCAGCTGAGTGATGGTTACAGAGGAGTTTAAAGCACTATTCTCTCTATTATCATAGATGTTAAAATTCTCCATCAAAAATGTTTTAAGAAGGCTTTACTAAGCACCTTTTTGGGCCTTGCATGGTGGTAAATGCTTCCATATACATTATTGAGCGTCCTTTAATTCCCAGCAGTTCATGCAGTACCTGGACACTAGTCAGTCATGAGTAAGGATCACTCAATGAACAAGTCATTTCACTCAATTCTCCAGCAATGTAAGCGGTAGATCTTATACCCCATGTTGCGAACCTGAGGCTCAGGGTTTGACCAACATCAGCCAGCTTTTTTTAGGGTGGACTCTTTCCACTATGCCTCATACATGAGTACTTAATTTTTTTTTTTAAGTGGGAGGAAGGAGAGACTTCGGCTTTTAATTTTACATATTTTATCAGTCATCTTCATTAAAGAATGCTAATGCTTTGGTAGGAGATTCAGTACTAGCAGGCCAAGGACACACATGGTCTCAAATTAGGCACATAAGTGGATACAAAACACATCTGGCCACAAGGTAGAAAAATCAATTGCTACGTTCATTCTCTTCCTCAAGAAGAGCTTAGGTTCATCCTACCAATCCTCCTACCTTCTATCAACCACATCACCCATGGTCAGAACACCATATACTATATTTTGCCACCTTGTACCTCTTGGTGTTTGTAAGACTGAAAAGAAAGAAAAAGGTGTCAAAAATCCATGCTATTCTTTGGGAGCTTAAGTAAAAAACCACATTGATCCACTTATATCCAAGTGGCACCCATAAAGCCTCTTCAAAACGATTAACCTCTTACCTCTCTCTGCTTCCTGCTCTCAAACTCACTTTAAAAATGCTCTCAAAACTGTGTGTTTTCAATGAGAACCTACTGTATAGCCCAAGGAACTGTATTAAATTTCTTGTAATAAGCTATAAGGGAACGAATATGAAAATATATGAATACATATCTATGTATATGTATAGTTGAATCACTTTGCTATGGACCTGAAATTAACATTGTTAATCAAATACACTTCAATAAAAATAAATAAATAAATAAACAATTTAAAAAATTTTTTAAAGGATTAAATGGGTTAAGATGTGTAAAGCATTTTGTATAGGGTCTAGTAAGCCTCGATAAAATCTGAAATTAATTTAAAAATAAGTTTTTCTCAACTTGAAATGGAATTACTGTATTATATTTGCAACAGTACATAAAATAGATACAAAATATTTTACAGTTTATGATTCTACCAGGTTTCCAACTTATAAAATACAGCAGTGGCTCCACTAGTAATTGGAAAATAAATTTCCAGTACCTTAAAAAAAGAGAAAATAAATTTCCTTCTAACCTTTTTTCTGTATTTCTCCAAAATTGTCCATAAATGCAAAGTTGAAATATAAGTAACCATTTCCAAAAAAAAAAAAACCTGTGTTTTCAAGGCTGAACATATACAACCACATACATGCATGAGTGGTTTTAATAATGCATTTAGTTGCTCAGAAAAGTAACAAAAGTGTAACAAATACAAGCCACTTGTACTTGCTTTTTGGGGGCAGAACGACTTTTTAAAATCAATTCCATAAAAGTGAACAAAAACCTAGATTCCGTTTTCCTTCCCATTTGTCCAAAATCTACATTAGCTCAATCATCGAAGAAAACAAAGTGCATTCTTCTGCATTAATATTCCTATCTTTTTGGAACTTTCTTCTTAAAAAGATGCATTTCATTCTATTAAGTTTAAAAGAAAAATCATGTATGCTTTTAAAAAGGGTTGGGGGGTGTAGGTCATGCTAAATTCTATTTCTGGCCATGCCATGTGAGAATATTCCAAATGAAACTAAACAAGTGTAAACAGAATTGAAAATTTAAATTCAGTCCACACCCAGTATCAAGCATTCTCTCATCAGGCACCTCCCCTGGTGATGATCTTCTGCTACATAAGGCAGGCTCCCCGTGCACTGGTGTGGGTAACAGATAAGGGAAAGAACATCAGAAGTCACTGACTGGCCACTGAGGAGCAGAGAGTACAATGAAATGTCAGTATCATTGCACAGTCCATCATGACTGTGGATTTAGAATGGAGATGCTGATGGTCCTTGATTCAGGCCTCCGTAAGTCAGAGTGTTTTTACCGCAGCTAAAATAGTGCAATCCTGAGAAATAGCTGTTTCTGAGACAACTAGGAGGACATGCCCAGTGCAGAACACGTGAGACTTCACAGAGTCTTCTGGAAGCAAGTCTTGGTTTCCTGGGCTCAGCATTTCCTGAGCATCCGGAGGCTCCTGCATGGAGCCATTTCTGGCAGAAGCCTTCTAAATGGTCCAGCCCAGCCCAGGGAGGAAGCCTGGATATAATGTGAGTCCCACTGGCCAAGCAGACAGAAAGAAAACTCCCTCCTGGTCTGTTTCATGGCTGACGTGTCCCGACAGCATTAAGCACAGCTGATAACATGCCAACGGCATAGGGCCAATTACCAGGGTCTCAGGTCGCCCCATTTCAGAGCATTCCTAACCTAAACCCAACTTTTAAAGGTTGAACTAAAAGAAACGAACTCACCAGGTCCCTAGCTATACTGAACTATCAGAAGCAACTGAAGAAAAGAGGGGAAAGTTAGGACTCTGAAAACTCGTGTTTGAGCTGCCACTTCCCAGCTATGAGACCTTGGGTGGGTAGAGTCTTGATCTATAACAGATGATACACACACCTTGATGACACGATAGCAAATGCAAAAGTCTTTTAAAAACACAAAATGTAAAACCTTGTTCGCGAAATAAGAGATTATGATAACAGTACTTCTACCCGCTCCTTCCTACCCCTACTTTCTCCCTTCCCTCTCTTGCCCCCTCCACTTAGGACAGTCATATCAGAGTTGTGTTCATCCCCTCTGCATCTCTACTTAGTGTGGCCACCCCCGCCTCTGGAAACTCCAGGGATCCCTGTAATTCAAGCAGCTCCTCTCCAAGCAGGAGAGATGCTCAGGCAGCTGAGTGACTTCATGAGCCACATACCCAGGAATCTGTCCTATTTGTTTAAGAAAAAAAAAAAAAGCGAAGAACCACATATGAAAGATTTTCAATCAGAAACAGGAAGAAAATGTGGGCTTTGCCACAAGAGGGGAGACTTAACCCCTCACGTCTCTGACTGAGTCATGTGACACGGAGGAACCCACATACAAACGGCTGTCACAAGGATGCTCTTGTGTTCAGAAGAGGGAGTTTTGGAGAATCTGAATGCACCTATGACAAATAGTTCACCCCCACCCCCACCCCCACTTCCCAGCCCTGCTCACCTTCTCCCACAGCCCTTCAGTTATTTGAGTCCCCCCAATATGAGATTATAGCATTTTCACAGTTCTCTTTACTCCCTACAAATCCAACCATTGCCATCACTAGACACTAAGCTCTTCCATGGAGGGGACCATGTCCCATCATCGCCACAGCCCCCACCCCTTATGCTAATTGCCACCCACAGTCCAGTGAAATATACTCACTTTTATCTGGAAAAACTAACAAAAACTATCATTGATTTTGTCAAAGAGCTAGCAGAAGGATCTAGCTCAGACATGGTGAAATGAAATGCCTTCCGTGGCCAAACACATTAAGTTACACAAATTAAGTGGGCTGGTTGGGGACTATGGTGAACTATCCCCGCTTGTCTCAGAGGCAGAGGCTTCTCAGAACCAGAGTCCTTTGTGGGAACAGAGGGCCAGTATAGGTGTACCTTACCGTGTTCCAGGAAAACTCATAAATCATTGCTTTTATGTGGGATATCTCAACTTTAATTAGAACTGACCCAGAAAGTTTTCAACGCTATGTGAAAAATGTGTCTCTGGGCCAGTTAGTCCCAGTAAGTCCTCAGTCAGTCACCCAAGTGAGATTCTTACCAGTCCCAGCTCCACAGCACCCATGTTAAGCCAGACTTACTCAGACGGGCACAAATGGCATCTTGTCGCAGTAACAGGAGTGTCCCTTCCTCAAGACTGAACTACAAACAACAAAAGGGGAGTTGGGCAATATGGACCCACAGGCTCTCCCAAAGTTGACCTGCCATGTCCCCCAGTATGACTCCAACCTAACCCTTTCAGGCTGGCTCTCTCCTCTTCTCCCTAAGTCATCTGGCCCAACTGTCCAGTGGCTTTGACAATCAGAAGGTCTTCCCGAAGTCTGGGCTTTATTTCTGTCACTGCGCTGCAAGGTTCATTCTCCCCTTCCTTCGGTAAGTAATGGTGTCAGAGAAAACATCAGGGAGGCAATGCTTACCCTTGTGGTGTCGACATCACACTCCCTGCCCTCATCCTGCCCAGCGGACTGTCCATCGTCATCCTAGAAGCTCCGCCCTTCTTCCCTCGCTGCAGAGTGTGGTGCAGAGAGGCATCTAGTGGTCCAAAAAGAAGAGAAGACTCCTATTCTCTGGTTGTACCGGCCGAAGCAATCACTGGGAAATCACTCTCGCCTGCAAAAGGAGTCAACAGACAAGTTGTAAGTCCAAGGAGAAAACATGTCTATGAAGTTTAGTCTGAGACCCAACGCTGGGCATTTTACTGGTTAGACACGTATCTCAGAGCATCACCTAACTCTCGGGGAAAGGGCGGGGGCGGGCCCTCCCCCCATGGAACCATCACTCCCGCTGGACACAGTGGGTAGGGAGACATCACCAAGCCCCAGGACTTGATTCACAACCACTCTCAGATCTGGACCACAGTGGACTCTTGGGGCATCTGCCCTGACCCCAAGGCCAACAAAACATCCGAAGACAAAAGGAGGCACTAGAACTAGCATTCATCTCCCACACAGTTACTTCTAGGAGCATTATTTCCTTAGCTAATTCATCAAGGATATACTTATAAACCCTTTAATCCATTTTAGAGACGAAGTTCTGAGTGTGACTGCCCTAATGGAATTAGTACTGCCGCTCTAACTGGAGATCAATAGGTTTCAAAGGCTGGCCAAATTCAATTTTATTTCATTTGTCCATTGTCATGTTTCACGGATGAGAAATGACTACACGTGCTAGATCAGCGTCCTTTCTCTAGTTTATGTGCATGCATGAGTGTATGGTGTTTGGGTAGGGGGAGGAGGCAGTTAAGTTTGTCCCAAAATGAATAAAAGGACAAGTTTCAATTTTTTCTCTCTGAACAAATTAAAGAAAGCAAAAGAAACTTCACTTCCCAATGAGGTAAGCCTTGCCCCATGCTGGTGCATTCCCATAGATTTATACTAACATCTAAGCAACCATCCGTCGATTGTCGTTTTCCAATCAATGCTAGGCCCAAAAGAGGGGAAGATGAAAAAGAAAAGATTGATTCTGAGCTTCAGAAAGAAGTGCCTCCAGCCATGTCAGTCATTCAGCAAGCTTTCATTATAGCGGAGGCTCTGCCTGGCATTACCCGAGGCACGGGGATTACAAACAAGATGCGGTGCCTGCCCTCTCCCCCGCCCCGGGAGCTCACAGCCCCCAAACCAAATAACAAACAGCTCAAGGTGTCTGACCAACATCAGGGGGGCAATGGAGAGGGAGCCAAGCAGGAACAGTCTCCGAGCTGGTCCCAGCAATGTCCATAGCATCCTTCAGTGAATTTCCACCTCTAATAGAGATGACAATGAAGAAGGATCCAGAAGAAATGCGAATCTACCCAAAGTGAACTTCTGAGGTGGGACTCTTGGCAGAAGAGGTAGAGAAATCTCAACAGGGATAAATAAAATCAATTCAGGAGCTAGTATCTTCCTCCTACAGCTCCTCCTTCCTTCTCCCTCTCCTCCTCCTCCATGGCCACCCAGCAGCACCTCACTGGGTCAGCCTCTGACATCTGTGTTCTACTTGAAATGCAGAAACTTTGTTGTGCCTTTTTGAAAGGATCTAGCACACATATATAGGCTTCCATTCCCCACCAGACGCCTTTCCAAATGTAGCACATTTTAAAGAAGGTAAGATTAATCTGGCTTGGAGATAATCAATTAACTGCAAACAGCTTTGATATGACTATATTGACCACTGAAGAAAAAATTAACAAAGTTCTTGGGTTACTCAGCACTTCTAAGAAACCCCAGGCACTGCTGGGCACCAGTACATCACCCAGAAGGACAGGGCTGGCCCAGACTGTGAGGTTAGCCAAGCAGATCTTTTTTTTATAGAAGCCAGTGCCCAGTGGGTATCAATGCCTGATGAATAAATTACATCCCAGGTTGTCCCTTTCAGAAAGAGATTTCTCCAAAACTCAGAACTCTTGTGCCTTGCCTCACTTTCCATCACCATGATTTCTGTCCAAAAAAACTGGATTTCTGGAGAATAGGTAAAGCCAGTCCACACCTCTCTATGTGAATTTATATCAATTCACACCCTCTGCTTAGGGCATTCAAACTCGAAGTGTGACGTCTCCACGTAAAATGACAACTAGCATCTTCTGAGTCCCTGCAACATGCCTAGAACCTTCCCAAGTGTTTCACACACATCACCTCTCTCCTCAACCACCATAGGGTAAGTGCTGAAGTCCCCATTGTACAGACGGGACACTGAGGCTCAGAGGAACTGTTCACCCAAAGTCCCACGCCTAACGAGTCCCAGAGACAGGATTCACACTCAGGCAGGTCTGCCTGGTTTCAATTAGTGTAAAATATCAAGACCCACTTTTCATTGTTGGGGAAAGTTAAGGAAGGGTGGGGAGAGGTGGCAAGACGTGGCCCAAAGCAGCAGGTTTGGGGGGAAGAAAACTGTGTACACCCAACACAGTCTCCCCCTTCCTGCTGAACAACCCCACCAAATGGCCCTCGTGTTTCTCTGTCTTCCTATCAATGTGCAACTGTTCAAAAAAAAAAAAAAAGACAGGATCACTTGTGATTTAGCACTTCGGCAGGTTTCTGACTTTGCTGAGTGATTCAGCAGGATCCTGGCAAAACACATCAAGCTCACTCAAGCACTGCCGGCCTCTGCAGAATTCTTCTCTTCACAGCACAGAGGGAGACCCTCTGCGACATCATCCTCAGATGTCCCTCCAGCCTGGCTGAATTTCCCGGCGGGCTGACTACAGCATTCAGAAATGTACATGATGACTGTCTCCAACACTGAGAGGGGAAAGGCGAGGATTAAGTGGCAAATCAGACTCTTCTCATCATCCAGAGACCTGACATCCAAGCTTGGAACAGAACGAGGAAACCCAAATGGGCAAGCAGACAGTGCACAGGAGTGATGTCGGCCCACGTCCTTCTCCCAGGTCTCAGAATCACAGGAATAAGGTTTGCTCTCCCAAAAGTCAAACTGTAAAATCAGTGCCTGAGCTCAAAGCAGACATAGCAAGTGAGCAGACTCTAAGTGACACGGCAGCCTAGCTCTGTGTCCTCTGTACTGGCAGAGAACGCTGAGAGGACCTGTCACCGCCCTGCTCACATTCTTCTGAAATGTTGTCACCTCAGTGCCACCCACCAGACCGAGAAGCCTCCAGTTAGGGAGAGTGTCATAATATCAATCTTCAAATTAATTATCCTTGCTACACAATGATGCTCAACATGTTTTTATTGAACCAATTCCTCTTCCTCAAGCCAACAGGACTAAAGAGTAAATTAATTAAAAGAATCGTTACGGATCATGAAAGGCAGTGGGTCAGCAATGGAAGCAGAGGAGGAACGTGTAAAAGGCCAAAATTGGTTGCCAAGACCCATCCCAGCACTTTCTAAAGGAGAAGACGCAGCGTCACAACACTGATAAGATACATCTTGAGTGGAGTTCTAGGTGTCCAGACCTCAGAGTTTCAGGTATTATCATTTACCCAGAAATCTCCCCTGGTTCTGAGGCCAGGCTCCCGGAGGCATCTGCTGGTGATTTCTGTTCCCAGGCTCCTGACCAGCAGGGGAGCATACAAGCTATGTGGCCAACACAAGCGTCCACTCTGTCCAGTTCTACTTACTCGTGGAAATTAATAAGACAAAGGCAGTTTATTTACTCAGCATCTTCTGAGTTTCTCTTCCAGTCAGCCTCCCAGAGTTTGATCAGCTCTGGGACCCCGGGAAGTGAGTTTCTGAAGTGGCAAGGCTGACCCCGACCTGTGACAAGGTCATCCTGGAGCCCCCTCCTGGCAGCCGGCCAGCTTCCCTGGAGACATCCTGACCACGCACGCTCCCACAGCAGGGATTCTCAGCCTCAGCACTATTGACATTTCGAGGCCAGATAATTCCTTTTTGTGGGGGCTGCCCTAGGCTCTGCAGGATGCCTAGCTGCACCCCGCCGCCCGCCTCTACTCACTGGATGCCAGCAGTGCACCTCCTCCAGGCCCCCAATGGTGTGACAACCAAAATGTCTCCAGAGAGTGCCAAATGTCCCCTTGAGAGCAAAGATCATCCCCAGTTGTGAACCACCGCTCAACAAGTAGACTAGAAAAAACTTAGACACCTGCTGGGGAGCAGGAAGCTCAGGAAGCTCAGATCTAATACTGACACTTCCTCTGCTGACAGAGGCTGGGGAGAGTCCCCCAGAGCTCTTCTTTTCGAATTCACTCTTGGCACTTCCGGTGTCAGACAAGCAAACCTTGGCAAGTGAGGAAAGATAAAAGCAAGGCTAACCTTTTGTTGAAACTCAAAGTGTGCTTCACACAACTTGAGCCTGGAGTAAAAGTCAGTGATTTTTCTCTAAGAGTCTGTCTTCTAGTTGCTACCATTTTCAGTGCCAGAATAACACACAGGGCCTGGGCACTAATACAGTTTCAAAGATGTGGCCTACTTTCCAGGGTAGGGGTGGGGGGGTGGTGCTCCTGCTGACCACACCCACTCCAGACCAAACTGCCCCATCTTATGGAAACTAACTGATGTCCCAGGAAAATGCAAATAGATAGATAGATGGATGGATAGATAGATAGATAGATATGATAGAGATACACATGTATCAGTTTTGTAGTCTTGCCGCAATTCATCATCCACAGATCAATTTTCCATAAAATCTAAGAGTAATGAAATAATAGGAATAATAACCAAAGGTGAAATTGGACCCTATCTCTACCTTGCTTAACTCACGAGAATTGTGGTCTAGAGTTTTGCTTAAATAAAATTAAAACATCACAATCAGGCCACCATAATTGAATTTAGCGTGCTGGGCAAATTGTACTTGTATTTAAATCCTGTAATCCAAAGCAGTCAGAGTAATCCAACACTGTCTAGTTGACTCAGAAAGTAGATTACAAAGAGTATCTCCAAACAACTTTGTTTTTTTTCCAAATTATCAAATTTCAAGAAGTACCTTAATACAAAAAAAAATCCTTGAATTAACACTGATTTTTTTTTCTTTATTTTGCTCTGTCCCAAGAAGAAAATGAAAACTTCCCAGGGTCTAACATATTCAGGAATTAAAAATAAATTGATAGAGGTTCTGGTCTTTGGAGAGAAAACCAGTAAGTGCTTTCTAAAGCAAGGCCTCTAAATGATATCTGAAAGGTTAATATAAATCCTGTTTCTCTTGGCCGTCCAGAGTGCGTGAATGCAATACCATCCCCAGAAGTCCCAAGGGCTGGAAGCACAGGTAACCAAACACCACTCTCCTCTCCCCGGGTTCTGTGTTCCTAGACAACCTCCCCTGGGGAACAGTGGGAGGCAGCAGGCTGCTGCTGAGTCACCTCCAAAGACAATCCGCAGAAAGGAAGGCACGGAAAAGCCCAGTGGAAGGGTGTGCATCTCATAAGAAGCAAAGCCGCACAGCCACTGACCACTAACATAGTCCTCCCCACAGGTAGACAGGGCTCCGGGACTACCACCACCATTCCACTGGTCCCAGGAAGGAATTCCCTGGCTCCCTCCACCCTGCAGGAGCCTCCCAGCTTCGTGGCTGACCAAAAGCAGAGCTCAGGCTGCAGCCAGGAAACAGGCAAATCAGCCCACCTGGGGAATTTAGACCCTGGGCTTGGTCTCTCTCCATGTTTTCAACAGCTGATGCATCAAACATCTACACTAACACAGCGATAAAACGAGCAACTGCAAGCAAGCAGTTCTGGGGATGCAGAGGGAAAAATCTAATCTGCAATGGTAGCAGTGGTGTCAGTAGGTTAAAAGAAACCTTCTGGAGGACTCCGGCAATGTGTGTCACAAAATCCCACAGTTTCACATTTTGGAATGTATCCTGAGTAAATAAATCAGACACGTGTCCTAGGATGAAGATACAGGGATGTTCACTGCATCATTAATAATTCATAAGAGTAAAAAGTCGAAAGCAACCTAGAGGTCCATCAATAGGAGAATGGTTAAACATTAGGATTAGCCATGCAATAATACTCTGTAGCCATCAAAATCTCTAAAATCATAGCTCTGCAGACTGAGGCCCCGCTCTAAGTGTTTGCACTCTCGAACCTGTTTAATCCTCACAACACTCCTACGAATAGTATTTTTACTGGATTCATTTTACAGATGGAGAAACTGGCAAGTAGAGAAGTTAACTAACTCCCCAGGGTCAACAGCTATTAAGTGAGTTTCATGGTTTGAATTCAAACAATAACGCTCTAAAGCCATTATCTGATCCACTGCCTGTAGGTTGATGAAAAGAAAGTCACAATATGTTCAGTTTTTTTAAAAAAAGAAAATAATTATAATACAATAATGTCATGATCTGATCTTGACGAAATATATCTGAGTTTATGAAGTGAAAAAATTCTATAAGAATGCGCACCAACACGTTAAAAGCGTTCTCTCTGGATGATGGAATTTGGAATGATTTTTGCCTTCTGCTCGGTAGCTCTCAACATTGTGTGAGTTTCTTTACAAGTATTATGAAACACTTATGAAAATAGTTACTCCTACTTGAGAAAATAAAAGGTCATAAGCAGACTTGGTCAGTGTTTGGGGAGGGAGGAGGGGGCGTGGGGTAGACATGAAGTGAACTTACAGATCTGGGAGAGAGAGAACCCTCCGCCGACGTGCTCTGGCGTCATTTGCAGGAATCATAAGTTGCTTCTGCTGTTCATTCACATCTGCTTAGGGGCAGGCACCATCCTGAAAACTACAGAGGACAAAACACAAGATGGCTCTTGCCCTCAGAGCTTACAGAAGCTTAGAAGAGCTTGGAGGAGGGTAAACAAGTATGTAAATGACTGCAACCCAAGGCAGAAGGTGCCGGGGACCACAAGGAGAGGTGTCGAGAAGGTGGCACAGTTCAGAGGAGGTAAAGGGTCCCCCCAGGATAGGGAAGTAGGGACAACTACATGAACTGGGCTAACAGAGCTGAGCCACGAGGGTCAGGTCAGATACGAACAAGTAAAGGAAGCAGGTAAGATAAGAAGGCTGGTCTCCAAGGAGAGGAAAGAACACGTGTAAAGACGTGGAGGCAAAAAAGGCTTGTGGTAGGTACAGAGAGCAGAAAATATGAGTTTGGCCAGGAGACAGCCCTACGACCTGGGCATATTTAAATAGATTCTTTTTTCTTTGTATATAAAGAACTCTGCCTGTGCCATCCACACCTTTGTGAGCAAGAATGACCCAGGTGAGAGATGTCTGTGCAGACGGAAAATGAAGTGCAGGTGGCCATACAGAGAATCTGCTGAAACAGAGTGACCCTACCCTACATCTCCTGAACTATTTAGCCACAAGGAGCCAGTCCAAGAAATGAAAAAATCAAAAACAAACAAACTCTTGGGAGTTATCACTGTTCCTAGAACGTGTGAAAAATTAGAGGCTGCCCCTGGGAAGGGCATGGCACCAGGAACTGCAGTCGTCTGAAATGGCTAGATCATCTCTAAAGAGCTAATAAAGAAGAACATATATTGCTAGATCATAAATTGGTTTGACTACATGGATAACTATATTTCTGTACAATTGGATTCTTTTATATCCTGTGGCTTTTTTTTTTTACGTTGAAAAACTCTATTCTGAAAAGTGGTCCATAGGCTTCCTCAGACTGCCAAAGGGGCCTGAGGCACAAAAAAAGAGTTAAGAATGCCTTAGCTAGAGATCCTGTTAAATGGCAAGTCACTTCCTGTGACTCCTGTGTGCAACCCTGCATTGGTTTCCGTCTCAGAATAAATTTTTCCCTCCTCTTGGACTTACCTGATTTCATCTCCCACTTGTCTCATTTTCTTTCATTCTCATCTGGCATATTGGTCTCTGTAACAGTCCTTAATCATGTTAAGAAGGCAATTCGTGCCTCAGGGCCTTTGCACTGGCTGATCTCCATGCCTAGAACGCTGCATCCCCAGGTGACTGCACGGATTCTTCCTCACTTCCTTCAGGTCTTTACTCACATGATAGCTTCTCAATGATGCCTTCCTGGGTTACCCTAACAAAGTCATCCCCCAGTTAAACTCCTACCCACCTTCGTTACTTTATTTTTTTCTCTTTAGTATTTTTTAATCCCTAAATTACACTTAGAGACATAGACTTTATTTCTTTATCTTATTTATAGTTTATTTCCCCACTTGGACATGAGCTCCACGAAGGTAGGCATTTTTGTCTTACACATCACTGTATCCCCAGTGCCTTGAACCTTATGTGACACACATGAGATTCTTAAAACTGTCTGTTGAATTGATTGGTGAATCAGTTCATTGGTTGACATTTATCACATAGCTTGGCTACCGACTGCTTCCATTCCATGCTGAATTTTAAAGTCTGTCTTGCCCACCGAATTACTGGGAGAAAAGAAAATTCACAGCAAAGATGCTTTTGAAATTGTGATCACCACAGAAGAATAGCAGCTTATTTATCAGCCACCGCAGAAGGGAGATACATTTTTTCCTTAATGAAAAGAGTTTTACATGAAAGATAAGGTAGATAAGTTCTAACACACATACAATAAGTTCCTGGATCAAGCTATATCATAACAAATACAGAAAAGGTAAATGGAAAAATTGTCATATGGCATAAAACCAAGAAAACACACTAACCCAGAGTGCAATAGAAGCAATGCTGGTTGATAAGATCATCACAACAGATTCCACCTGGAAAATGATAAAAAAAAAATGGACAGCTTACAAACACAGGAGCAAATACAAGAAATAAAATCACCACGTGGGCACTGCTGGACATAACCTGTCACTGTTAAAAATACAGAATTACCCATTTGCGAGCACTGCTGCTTACGGATTAAAATAGCAAAAATGCATCTAACGCTGGTAAAATCTGAAGTTCGCTGTCTTCACGGACATATAAAGCCTGGGAGCATGTTGTTTTAGTAAGAACGATCTTTTTCTCATAGGATAATCTGTCAAACAACCAAAGCTGAGACTGGACTCCTTGTAGTTATAAAAAAAATTAAGGACAAATAAAGAAAGCGCTATGTGATACCACATTCGTCCTTATATAGATATGCTCCAGCCACTCACATATTAACAAACAACACACAATAAAATCTCCCAAGCCCAAATTCCTCTTTGCAGCAGCTTCTTGAAAGCACTTTTTACACTTCTTTGTTCTCCGACAATACTTGCCCTAATCCCACACTAAGCGTTTTTGCTAAAGGCGCCTCCAGGGAACCAAACTCAAAGGACACTTCCCGTCTGTGCATGACTTACTTGTCTAAGGCAAGTGTCACTGCTGACCTCCCAGACCCTGTGGTTCATTGGCTTGTTCTTGGTATCCTGTGACACTCTACTTCCTCTTTCCAAACTTAAAATCTGAGGTCACCAAATAAGATACCTGCAGGGACTAGACAGGTGCCCAGACTGAGAACAGAGGTCACCTGGCCACTGTGACAAGCTAGAACGCACTGGCCCTGGCAAGAAGGGACTGCTGTCCCTTATCTGTGGGCATCCAGTGGCCAGACTGCCCATGCTGTGGAGAGCACCCACAAATCTTACTTTTATGGGAATTTTCCCAACTTTGTAAGCGTTACCGGTTTTGTCGTTAATGTTTTAGTACTGAAGGCCAAATCAAACAAATCTGTAGCCAGGATACAATCTGCAGAACTCAAATTCATGTCACGTCCCCAGCCCATGGGTTCCGCCCACTGCTCTTCTTGAGAATTGCACTTAACTACAGAGTCCGGGTGCGTATTTCCAGCCCAGATCTCCCCACTGCGCTGCGGACTCATGGAACTGCCCACTGGAGATGTCCATTTGAATGTCCTAATAGGACCCTGAAATAATCACGTCCACACCCTCCTTTCATCCTGTTCCCAAATGTCTCTCAAATCCTTCTCCTCCCCCTCTCTCTCCTGCCTCAGCTTTAATTCAGACACTCAGTATTTTTCCATGATTTACTCTAATAGATTCCTGATTCTCCTCCCTGTCTTAGACCCATCCCCATTCTCCACCCTCAAATTCATTCTTCCTGCCGAGCTAAAGCTACCTTCTAAAATGCACAATCTTACAGCACTCTGATGGCTCCCTTGTCCTTCAGGATAAACCCTAAATCCCAGCTGGTTGGTCTGAATCCCAGCTTCACCACTCATCAGCTGTGTGACCTTGGGCCAGTTATTTAAATTCTCTGAGCCTCAGTTTCCTCATGGGTGAAACATGGATACAAAATGTCACTTACCACCTTGGGCAGTTACGGGAACTGAAAATGAGATAAGACATATAAAGCCCCCTGTGCTTAGCACCTCGCTAACGCTCCATCAGATGTTAGCTGTCAGTAACACTGTCATTCCTCATCCATTGTCCTCACCTGCCACAACCCAAGTCCAACTCTAGAACTGTAAAGAATTCCTTGAAATTCCCCCAAAGCACCCCCCAAATTCTCACTCATTTGCTCAGAATGCCCTTCAAGACTCATATTCTCTATCACAGCCTCCAGAACCAAGCCCTGACCCCCAACCTCCCTTATCCCTATGTAACTTGCTGAAATGCAGTGGAACAATTTCCTCGAAGCCTCCGCCATGACACTGTCAACCTTCCAAAGGCAGGGCCTATTTTTTCTTAATCTTTGCCTGCTTAATGCCCAGCAAGAAACATTCTATAAGCCCCAGATCTACCTAGAGAGGCAGGCATTATCATAATCACCACTTATGCGTGAGGAGACTGAGGTTCAGAATGGTTATGTACACACGGGTGATGGCAAGCCCAGAGCCCCAGCCTGGCTCTCCCGGGGAGACCCACGTGGTCACACTGCTCCTGCTGGTGCTGGTTTGCTGTCTGAGCTTCCGCACCAGGCTCATGTACTTACAGCCGACTTTCCTTCTGTCCTAGATATCTCTAAATGAGTGGGGAAAGTACATAGGACTTTTTCTCATCTCATGCTCTTCCTATGGTGATGTCCTTAAGATTTACCATCCCACCAAGACAATATTCAAAAAGGGAGGGATAATTACCCAAAGGAAATTAGGGGGCTGCAGGAAGAGGAAACAGATGTGTGGCCAAAAATTCCATTCCCAGAGAGTTTTCCATTCTTGAACTTAAAATAGAAATACAAAGAATGTAGAAGTCTAAGGAATTTCAAGCATCAAGGAACAGGTCAAATTACCTACCTGGGTGATAGAGGCCCTTCATTAATGCCCCCAAATCACACTAGTAGACAAGTCAGTGACATCATCTTGCCTCCGCTTCTTACTAACATCCCTTCCCTCTCCACAGACAGCCAGAGAGACTTTTCTAAACTACAAGTCAGAACGTGTCTATACCTTCCATAAACCTTCAGTGGCTCCCCACTGTGTTCGGGATAGAGTTCAAAACTTCTCCACTGACGTCAAAGCAAGAACTTCCCCGCCTGCCTCTCTGGCCTCTGTGTCCACCAGCATACTTCAATCCCCTCTGCTTCAGCCTGGTCGAATTATTTGCCATTCCCAACCTCAAAGAGAACCTAGTGCATTCTCTTTCCCAAGTCCCATTGAAGATGTCCTCTCTGTTCCTTTCTTTTCCAGGTAATCCCAGTTTTGTCTCCAAGAAATCAGCTCCAACGTCACCTGTTCTGGGACACTCTCCTTTGATGTACCACACTCCTGCACATGTGCACGCCCACACACACATCTAAGGCTGAACAGGCACCTCCCTATGTGCCAGCAGAACCCTATTTCTTAGCAATATCACCGAGACACGGTGATATCAGCACCTGGCACACAGCAGACAAGTGGGAGATGTCTGGTGGAAGGATGACTAACTGAATGTTCTGCTTAAGGGTATAAGGCTAGGATTTCGTGGTCAGAATAGAGCGGAGAAGGCTGCTTGGAAGGTGCTTTCACATCTTACAGCCTTTCCTGGAGGCTCCAGGACCCGGGATGAGAATGTCTGGCCGAGCCACGGTTTCTCTGTACCTAGTCTGAGCACCTGACACATTACGGTCTTCCCAAAGAAGTGTAGAAAAGCATTTATTGCTGCTAGAAGTCACAGATGTTGCCAAGTCATAAATCCTCAGCATGTTTACAACAAAACTCTGAGACAGCCAAGTGTCTGTTGCTGTAGTAAGTTGCCACAGTGACTATCTCATGGGGTGAAAGAAAAGTTTCCCGTAACATTTTAAATATGATGGTTTATATAACATCTAATCCATTATTTGGAAGGGAGGAAAAAATGTTCTTACGCTTCACAAGCATCCACATTCAGCTCCTGGAAGCTACCCTAGGAGGATTTTTTTTAATGCTTTGCCCAGCACTATCCACTATGACGAATTCCATGTTTCATCATTATGGAAATAAATTAAAAAATAATGAGATCCCGGGCGATTCAAGTCAGAAAGTTTTCAATTTGACTTTTGAAAAATTAATTCTCACTCCTCTCATTTGTCCAATCCATCTCCTAAGTGCGCTCACCTCTCTGTGAGTTTCCAAGTTCTCTGTACAAGGAAGAGCCAGGCGGGATGGAGCTGGACGGAAGGAAAGCAGAGACTCCGAAGAGCCCCCAAGCCCTCCAGCGAGAGCAGCAGTGACACGTGACAGCAGGGCCGAGCCCCGGGACAGCTTTAGGTCTGGTCTCTGGACAGCTGCGGGCTTTCCTCCTGAGATGCTGAAAGGAACTCCCCACTCCACAGTAACTAAGAATGCACACTTGAAAATAAAAAATAAACACACTTCGTATAGCCTGGAGTAAAACATGGCTCTCTTTACCCGATTTTCACACTCAAACTTCATGTCTCTGGGTTTCCTACTCAGAGCTTAGCATGGGAAATTCAAGATAGTAGTTACACACGAGACCAATTGGATAACTGCTGAAGAAGTTCACAGTAGAATGGTGCAAATAGGGTTTTTGTTGTGGCTGTTTGTTACATAAACTCAAAAAAAAATGACATGGTATTTTTTAAGGAGTCATCTAGTTCTTTTATTTGAAACCGTGGATCAGCAATACATGAAATTGCTCCCATTCAAATTCAGATAATATTAGATGAAAAGAGGCTAAAACATATAACATAACCAAAAATTAACTTTTATTCTATAGCAGTAGCTCTCAAAGTGTGGTCAGGGGACCTCTACGGCTCCTAAGATCTGTTAAAGGGTCCATTAGGTAAAACCATTTTCATAATAAATCAAGGTGCTACTTTCCTATTTCCCTCTCATTCTCTCACAAGTGTCCAGTAGAGTTTTTGAGAGGATATATGATGTTTGAGAACGTAACAGACTAAATGGAGAAGCAAATCTATGAATCCCACTATGTTCTGTTAAACCAGACAATAAACAAATTTGTAAAAGTGTAAAACAATGCCACTCATAATTATGTTGCTTAAAAAAGTTATTTTTTATAAATATGTGCCATTTATGTTAACACGTTACAGGATTATTGTTATTTTAAACAACGAATTAAATAATTTGAAATGCATCTATTTTAATTTCCAGTATACATATTGACAGATATAACCCACATGACAAAAATATTTGGGGGGTTCTCAATAATTTTTTAAGCATATAAAGATCCTGAGACCAAAACACTTGAATATGCTGTTTCAGAGCACTGGAATCTCAATTTCTTTTTTTTTTTATTGTGGCAAAATACACCCGACCTAAACTTTACCATCGCAACCATTTTTAAGTGTACAGTTCAGTGCTTTGAATGCTTTCATGATGCTGTGCAACCACCATCCATCCCCAGAACTCCTTTCATCATGTAAAACTAGAAACTCTCTACCCAATATGGTACTTTTTTTTGTGGTTTTGTCTACTTCATCCAATCAGCTAAGCAGCCCACAAATGAGCACCCTTCCTCCTCTAGGGTGTGTGTCTGTGCAGACGGGTGTGTGGAACAGAGCCCTGTCCCTGAGGGGAGAGAACTCCACCTGCTCCCTTCTACACCACACCATCCTGGACATCCATTGCACAAAGCATCTACTGCCCCACTTCTTATGACTTAACTCTGCATCCGCGGGGCATTCTGAAACCTAACCCCAATGTCTAATAACACTTACCTGGGACTTGCTGACACTAACTTACAAATGAAAGGTTGTAAAACAGGGTTTGCTGTTGTGTTCTTAACTGTTGACATGGCTGACAGCAGCAACCGTTATGAAAGCAACTGGCAGCAGACCCAGCAGAGTTTAGGGCCACGTTACATAACTGTGCATCCTACTGTGTACTGTATACTCTCTACTTCAAAGTCCCCTACAAAAGACATGAGATGAGAAGGCAGAATGTGCTGCAGCTTCTGCATTTTAAGTCTGGAGGAGCTGGGAGTAGAGAATTCAGGGCTCATCACCAAAAAGAGGAACCACACTGACATTTGATTTCTAACTAGATCAAGAAGCCTGGGAAACTGCTTAAAGGTGAAGCTCTCAGGCACCATGTGAACTTTCATGAGATTCCTGTTTTTGCATATCTGGGGAGCCTACACGGTAGGATTTGTGATCTAAGGAGATGATGAGAAGGTTGGCGATATTGATAAGCTTTTTACATTTTGGCAAAAATAGAAAGATAGATGGATAGACGGGTGGGTGGATAGATAGATAGATAGATAGATAGATAGATAGATAGATAGATAGACAGACAGATAAACGCTGTCATATAATGACACTTTTCGGGCAGGGAAGACAAGCTTCACCAAGAAAGCTCAACCCTGAAACAGCCCAGGGGCTAAATCTTGGCCAGGCAATATATAATTACCAGGGGGAGGAGGGCAGGCAGGGGTCCTCTGTCAGTGGACTCTAGAGGGCACCACACTTAGAAAACTGGGATCTTAAAAACCCACAAGAAAAATACTGCCCAAAAGGTATGACCTTCTTATTGACCTCAAAGACAAAAATACCCTTGCCAGAACCCAAGTGTCTCCTCTCAATCCAAATCTGCAAACTGGGGTCCTTAACCACGGAGTTCTCCCATCTCTTTAGCCAATTAAATTGTTATCTTGGGTGAATCATAGGAAATGATTTTAGGTTCACCTTGACAGGTCAATCAGGGCTTAGGAAAGCCAAACCAGTTCATGGAAGAATGAAAGTCAAAAAAGGTGAGCACCTTCAAGCCCCAAATGTCAGTCTGCTGGCATTCTTTTATCTCAAACCACCAATTATGTGCCAGGATATAGGTCAGCGTTACTGACACAAGTCTTCAAGAGGCTGATGCCTCTTAACCAGTCTTTGGCGTAATTTTCAACTCTACGGCCCTGTTGATGCTCTCATTCCCCACGACTACAAATTGGTACTGGGTACTCCACACTTCTTCAAGGCCCCATCAGGCCCTCTGGGATTCTCCTTATTGCTCTTCGGGCCAGCATATTCTGCTAAACATGGGTTCCCAGATGACAGACCATATGTCGCTCTCTTGCATCTTTCTACAAGATACCCATGGGTACAGAGTCTTATGTGATGGAAAAGACCAGGTAAAGAAGGATTCCACTGAGACACAGCAAGCTGGCTTCTAGCTATGCCTGAAGCACTGCATCGGCCTCGCCCCCATACATCTTGGAGACGCTTGGCATCTCCCCCCCACCATGCTTGTCACTGATGTCTCTCCATTTAAGCCAATTAGAAAGCAGCTCATTGGTGATCATCAAAGACCAAATGCTTAGAATCTCACCACAAATGTTCCCACATACCCACTCAAAGTTCTCCTAATCCAATTTATAGAAAAGATCCAAATCAACACATATAAATGACGCTACTGAAGGAGAATATTCGTAGAAAGATTATCTATTTTTTTTTAAATCAGAAAATCACCAGGCTGTGGGGCAAAAAAAAAAAAAAAATAAGGAAGGAGAAGTGATACACTTAAACATACCCAGTAATGGGAGACAAAGCCAGACAAATGTCTCATCTTTTGGAAGGGCTGGTACCATATAACTCCGCATATGGAGATGGGTGTGTGTTGGCTTATTGAGGAGCTGGACTCAGCTCCCTGATCTCAGCCACAGTCACCTTCCACATAGACAGAATAACTGTACCCACCTCCCCTGCACCTGCCCTGTCTCTCTGTTCCCTCCATAACCAACCTAAATATGCAGGGTTTCCACCTTGTCACCTCCCAGTCACTCTCACTCAGTCCAAGCTGGCTAGAGGTCCCACCTCTCCAACACGCCTCTAACTAGGCTCCCAGTGGCCATGCTGGAACCTCTCTAATCTTTTCTTCTCTAATCTAGTCTTTGCAGCCTTCACAGGTGACCTTCTAGAGGTATAAATTGGCTCCTGACAGTCCCCAGCCACAAAGCCATTGACTCCTTCCCATAGCCCTCGGGATAAACTCAAACACTGAACCTGGCCCAAAGCGCCCCGCACTGACCCCTGGCCTCCTCGCCCCACCTCCTGCCAGCCTGTCCTCCTCGGCCTGTTCTCCTGGAGTTTGCCCAACACTCCATGTTCATTCCTGCCCTAGAAGCCGCTCACTCCTCCTGGAGCCTGGAAATCTCTATCTCTGACTTTTCAAGTGATAAACTCCTCTCTGTCTCTCAAAATGAAAAGTCTTTTCTTCAGAAAGGTCTTCCCAGCTCTTCTGTCCAAACTGGCGCCCTCCCCACCCTTCTGTCCTTCCCCCGTGAAGGTCTTTAGAACAGTCGCCACTACTCAAATGTTCGCATCCATTGTTTAATGTCTGCCTCCTCCCCCAACTCCTAGCACAGTACCCAACATCGGGTAAGTACCCAAACACGTGTTGAATAAATGCCTGTATATATTTGTATATGTAAAGAGGCCATATATGCCCTAAAAAGTTAATCATTAAGTCAGCACTGCTGAGCATCTGCTGGGTGCTCAGTTGAGCTCAGTTGATCTGCACAGGAAGATCAGCAGGATGCTTCGATCCCTGGGGACTTCAGCAAGCACACTGAAGCCAGCTGCTGTCAACATTAACCTCCTACGTGTAACATGACCGGCTAAAAGCAGGTCTCAGGCCTTTATCATCCAACACTTGTGTAATTAAAGACAATTTACAGGGTATCTGCTCCAAGCGAACCATGGTACAAGATTCTGTAGGATTCCAAAGAGTGAGACCCCCACCCTTGCCCACAAAGAAAAATGCTGCAACTAAGCTAGGAACTATTTATAGCTTAGCAAGAAGGTTTACTTTTATAAGGGATAGGTGTACATGTGTTGCAAAGTTGCAAAAGTGACCCAGAGAAATGATTTTTAAAAAATGGGATGGAAATTCTTCTACATCTGCTCCCACATTCGACTGCACATTCTAAACATTGTGACTGTGTTCATCCTACTCGGGATTTCTCTCTGAGTTTCACATACCAGGTCCCTGAGTGCAAAAATAAGGCAACAGCATAAAGTACTTTCTCCTCCTTCCTTGCCCTTGCTAAGCACCTTGACTTAGAGCAGTCACCAAAAGCCAGCTGCAGGATGAAATTCAAACTCCACCACCTCCAAGGATGCTCTGCTTCCACTGCTCTCCTTGTGAAACCTGAAGATGATGGACTTGGTGTCAGAAGACCCCTGGCTAAGACCAAGTCCAGGGCTCCCTTTGCCTTATTTTCTTCGTCTGCAGCTTGGGCTTCCTAACCCCCGCTCTGCCTGCTGCTTGCCACACTCATATTTAGCATCTTGTATTGTCCTGTCTTGGGCTGGTTAATCTTGAGTTTCCAGGCCTGCTGTAAATTCAAGTTCAGAGAACATGTCTTAGATTCTGCCCGCCCTTGGTGTCTGTAGTACGGGGCACAGGGCACCACACAATAATGCCTTATGAGTTGGTTTGCTGGTTGGCTTTTTTGATGGATTCGACTCAGAGTGCAGCCTTCTGTGATTTTTCTGGGTTTCTCATTGATAATAAACATGTTTTCCGGAAATAACCATAGTTTACCTAGCCCATGATCTTTGTGGTCTTTTTCCCAATCCATTGGGCAGAATTCCATCATAAAGAAGAAAATTCTGGAAAAAGCAGAAAGAACATTTTTCTAGTATAGTTTTCAAGGTTCTTTTTAAGGTGAGATGGGGGCCAAAGAGTCAATTGGTAACTGCAGACCACCTCGCCCTGTCACTGTCCAACAAGCCCAGTCTGAGGGCTACGAAGCACAGGACACAGCGTCAGGGCTCTAGGGATAAACAAAAAACAGAATCTCACAGTGACTCCCACAGTGACTCCACACCCAGACTGTCAACGATAGAATCCTGTCGTCCTTGTTACATGACTTCACATACAATACTCATTACTTTCTTTTTCTTCAACTATAATAGGGAAATTCATGGAAGCAGAGATCAGAGTAATATAGCAATAAGCCAAGGAATGCCTGGAGCCACCAAAAGTTAAAATGGGCAAAGACAAATTGCCCACAGAGCGTTTGGAGGGAGTGTAGCCCTGTGGGCATTCTTGATTTGAACTTCTAGCCTCCGGAACTGTGAGAGGATAAATTTCTGTTGTTTTAAGCCAAAAATAAAATAAAATAAAATAGGGTAATAAAAGAGCTTACCTCCTAAGATTGTCATCAGGATGAAATGAGTTAATACAAGGAGAGCTTCCAGCATCGTACCCAGTACAGGGTAACAACAAACATCAGATGTCTAGATCCATGCAGCCAAATAGACTGCGACTCAGAGAAGCAAAGTGGCTTATGTCAACTCAAGGAGCCATAAGCAGGTAGAAATCGGGCTGAAGCCCAGGTCTCCAGTCCTAGTCTGTTCTCTGCGATGTCTCCTTGTTTTTTCACCCTGGCAGATCTCCCTTCCTGACACCTGAGAAGAAGGGACAACAAGCACAGCCACCTGCCTCCCTGGGCAGCTGTCCCCGCCCACCTGCCAGAGACCCTCAAGCCCCGCCCCGTCTCATTGTCTCCCCTCCGAGGCAGAAGGCCCTGCAGGGCTCCCACAGAAGCCCTGCAATGAAGGGAAGCCTCGCTTCCTAATGGGGTTGTTGTGAAGATTAAATGAGATAATGCCTGGCAAAGTGCCGAGCAGAGTAGCTGGCATACAGTATGCAGCCAACAAATGTTACCTATTAAAAAAGGAAGAAGAGGAGGAGGAAAACCCTGTGGTGCCTGCTCTCTGAGCTGACACACATCCCAGCCCCAAATGCCAGACACGAGGCAGATGGAGATCTCTGGTGCAACAGAGGGAAGCAGAGGCTGAAGGATTACAGTGAAGGGCAACATTCACTGAAGACAGAAGAGGGGGCTGGAAAACCCACTCATCCCCTCCTTTTCTAAAGAAACAATACTAAGGAAGAAGAAAAAAAAACTCAGCCGGTGCTTTGCTGGCAAACTCCAGCATCAGAGCATTTGATTTTTAATATTTTAACATTTCTGAACAGGACAAAGACTGCTTCCAACCTCCCAATTTGTTCTCATGCACTTGACCAGCAAAACCTTAGCTTTGCCGCATTCATTAATGGCTTTCCTTATTCGGGCTGATTTTCCAGATAATAATGGCTCAGACACAAGATTGAGTCAAAACAGATCCTGCAAGTCTCCTTAGAATATTCACAACATGCTCTGGATTCAGAGTTCTTGAGGACTTCAGTATCGTCCCCTCCCTACCCCAATATTGACAAGTCCTGGTTCTGAAATGACTGACAATACTAGAACAGGAGAAGGAAGGAATCCGGTGAGAAAAAATAGACTGGGAGCAGAAGCATGTGCTGTGTACTACCGAGGCCTGCCCCAGAGACGGTGGGCTGGCTGTAAACACCTACTAAATGAATCAATGTCCCCAAGCAGTTTCACAACCCAGGTGAAGCGTGAGACCCACCCAGTACACCAAGTGCAATCACAGAATCAGTGCCACCCTCTGTCATCTGAGACATGTGAGGAGAGAGAGGCACCAGGGCATACGCCTTTAGCCAGGGGGCAGGTGCTCAGGAAAATGCGTGCTTCCTGTTTACCTGAGCAGGAATTTGCAAGCAGTCTAGAAAGGGGAGCAACTAGGGATAACTTGCACATTTCGAAGTGAATGCTAATGCAAATCACTTAAGCAAATACATGAAAAGGGACGGGAGGTTTCTGTTCTGGTTTTCCTCAGCTGCCACACTCTGGGAGGGTGAAATGAAAGACAAAAACCAAGAATCGGGCGGAACCGCAAGTCTACTCTCCAGGAGGACGATGAGAAACAGCCCCACCCCCCACACGCCCCAGCATCAAACCAGGGCCCCGGGTCACTCCGGCGGCTGGAGGCTGTTCTTTGCTGCCCTCCATCCCTGTCACGGGCTGCCTGAGTTAGACTACTGGCCCAGTGTCTCCGCCGAGATGCTACAGACACCAAGGGCGCAAACGGTGCTCCTTTCCCCGAAAAAGACGGCAGGAGACAGAGCAGGGGAAGCAGGGGGGTTGGGGGGCGGGGGAACGGGGGGTCAGAATGATCCCTGCAATGCGAAAAGCGCCCGGCCTGGCTTGCCGCGGCCCCTGCCGGCAGGTCTGGTTCGCTCGCCAGCCGATTCACCTCAAAAAGTCGGGCAGCCACCCAGAGGGACCCGCGAATGGGAAGTTCCCAACCCCGGGGCACCCACTCCCATCACTACCACTGATCCAAACGCAGAGTCTGCAGGCGACTCCACACGGGCCCTGTAAGCCCCAAGCACTTCCCACCCGGAGCGCGCCTGCAGTTCCTGGGCGCAGCGCCGCCCCGGAGCAAGGGCCCTGGGTGCGCTCTTGCCTGCAGCTGTCGCGGGGCGCCTTGCACCGCGGCAGGGCAAAGGGGAGGGGGAGTGACAAAGAAGAAGGCGGAGCAGGCGGTCTGGGAAGCACTTACATTCGTTGGGAAAGCGCCTCCTCTCGAGAAAGAGAAGCAACGGCTTCCCGGCTAAGGAAACGCCCCAGGGATGCCCCTCCGCGAAGTGCCGCCTTTTCCCGGCCTCTCGATTCTCCCGCCTCCAGTCCGTCCTCCACCCCACGTCTAAGACTGGATTCTAGACACCCTCCCTGCGGCTTTCCGAGGGACCTAGACACTGTCTCCGCTGCCGGCAGCTCAAGCAACAGGCGGATCCTTAGGGCTTCAGCGACGACGGGCGCGGGGGACCAGAGGATGGGGAAAGCCGGAGACTAGGCGCCCAGCAGGATGCAGAGTCTCCTGCGGGTGTAGATCTGCAGGGTCGTGCACCCGTGGGCTGGGCCGCAGAGGGACTGGGCAGCAAAAGGTGGGGAAAGTTGTGGGGTCGCATGGAGAAGTCTCCAGGAGCGCGCGGGGAGGTGGGGACACAAGCAGGTACCTGCAGGAGTCCGGGCGCTTCTAGCTGGCTCCGCTCTGCGACGCCGCCCGCCCGCGCTGCAGGGATCTGGCGTCTCCGCGCGGCCCCGCGCCCGCCGCGGCGGCGGCGAGGAGAGCGGAGTGGCCGGCGTCGGTCCGTGGGTCGGTCCCGCCCGGCAGGAGCGCAGCGGCCGGGAGCCGCCGGCGGGGCGGGGCGGGGCTGGGCGGGACTGGCCGCTCGGCCGCCGCCCCGTTGGTCCCAGCTCCGCCCGCCACCTCGCTTCGGGCTTGCAGTTGATGCTCCCGGGGCCGAGGGCGCGGCGCTTCGCCGCGGGGAGTTGCTGGGGCTCTGGTCGCGCGACGCGAGGACTGATGGATGAACAGAGAGGCGGCCCCGCGGGGCGCGCGCCCCTGTCCAGGCCCAAGTGCAGAGTCACCCCCGGAGCGGCGCGTCGGGTCCAAGTAGGACCCGGAGCACTCCCTGCGCCTCCCACCTGCGCACCCTCGGCGGCTGGGAGCACCTTGACCGTGTGCGAGACAGTCGACCTCGTCCGCGACCTGGAGGAGGCAACACCCTCTTGAAAGTCGCGGCTCAGGCGACACTGTGAATTTGCCGGGATTGTCTTAGGAAGTATCGAGGCCCCCAAGTTGTTTTCAAACAAAGTGCGAAGGAGGAAACAGCCCCTGGTCCTGCCTCTTTACCACCAGCCCCGCTGCCTTAAGACTCCTTGCACAGTGCAGAGCAAGATTGGTTTACATTCTCCGTTCCTCGACTTACCAGGTCAGAAGAGGTGACATAGACTGAGCGGAAGGAGGACGAGTCGGGCCCCCTTGCCGAAGACTGGAAGAGGGGGTCAGAGGGAGATGACTTGGGCCGAGGTTGAGGAACAAACCACAAACTCAGCGAGGGCAGCGTGTGGTCGGGAAGGCGTCGGCCACCCCTCTGCAGTGAGCGAGAACGCTCAGTGAATCGCCCGAGGAGAAATGGGAAGCTCGGGGACCCACCCCCGCGCTCCCCCTCCCGCCCCCGAATTGCAGATTTTTAAGTTGTGCAGACTTGCAGTAATTCCTCGGAGCCAGCTGCTCCAAGCTGTAGGCGCCCAGTGTTCCCTGGGTTCCCGCCCCATATCACGCAATCTGCCAGCTGCCCCCAGCCCAGTACCTGCCGATCGCTCGCCTCAGACGAGAAGGACCACACATAGTTAAGTTCCAGGCCTTGAGCCATGCACACGAGAGGGGATGTGGGTAAAGGGACGCACGGAAAAGGGGAAAAGACTTTCTCTTACACCGAGGCACCCGATGGATGGTGTCTGGGTTTTCTCATTGTTTTCGTTTGATGGAAACCCACAGTGGGAGTTAGAGATAAGGGAGCAATGCTTACAGTATCTGGTAGGCTTTTAGAAGAAGCTGAAACCTGCACCTTACAGGGAGGTCTGGTTGAAGGGGTGGGTAGTCGCCATCAGGGACGGCATAGGAGAACAGAAAACATCTTCTTCCAGCACGTTCATTTGGCTCATGGACGGCCAGGTGGGGATGCAGATGGCTGCAGAACAGGTGTTTGGAGCCCCTCTGACCCTGGTCCCATGCTTCTTTGTTTCCATAAGCCTGCCCCTCTCTTTTGGAAGAGGATCTAAAGCATTTGTCTACACTGCTGTTAGCAAGCGCCTGATAAAGGTAAATTTTCATACATCATTCCTCATCTTTAGCATAAAATCTAAGATTATTCTAAAAATGTTTACATCATAGCAACACCTGAGAATACTCCCAGATCTGTCCCAGCAGTTGGTAGTGTACAGTACAATACTCCAGTCATACAGGAACATACATATATTCGTTTTCATATTCTTTTCACCATGGGCCACTACAAGATATTGAATATAATTCCCTGTGCTATACAGTATAAACTTGTTGTTTATCTATTTTATGTATATTAGTTAGTATTTGCAAATCTAGAATTCCCAATTTATTCCTTCTCATCCCCTTCCCCCCAACCCCGCCCCGATACCCATAAGTTTGTTACTTAATCATTTTTAAGTCACCAAGTTTATCCAAAAAGTCTGGCATTGTTTACTTGAGAATGAACTATGTTTTGAATCCCTAAGCACTGCAGAAGGCATCTGCAGTGCAGAAGAGTCAGGAACGAGGTCCTCATGCGGTCTGGATGGCACATGTGAACTGGAGAGAAGGCACACATGGGGGTCAGAAAGGGCCCCCACTTGGTATCTGTGAAGTCTGGGGACAGAAAGGACAGGCCTCCACTCTGGGCATATTTGGGGGAGAGGGTGGAGGGGCACAAATGTGAGAGACAGACAGACTGGGGTTCTCATCCTGCTGTATGTACCCTGTGGGGAGCCCTGGGAGCAAGTCACTTAGCTTTTCAGCCCTGGTTTCCTCCTCTGTTAAGAAAATTTTCTCCTTCAGAGGGTGATCATGTGGAGCAAATGAAATAATAAACACGAAAGCACTTCGTGGACCATAAAATATATGTCTGTTCCCTGAAAGCTTACCAAGGTTAAGCCAAGCCAAGTGGTGAATGCACTCCTACACACACACACACACACACACACACACACACACACACACACACACACACGCATACACACACAGCCACACCCTCGCCTCTGTGTCTAGAATCCTCTCCTCTGACCTCAGTCTCCATTACCACAATGCATGCTGGGATCTCTCTGACTGCCTCCTTCCTCCCACCCCATCAAAATGTCTTTACACCCCATGATAGGACACCCCATATTTCTTTCACTAACCACGCCCATAGGAAAGCATCTGGACAAGCCATGCATTAGACTGTGAGGGGTTAATCACCAGCTGCTAATAGTCCTCACCCCTCCATAGTTTCAGAGAGGACTCCCAGACTCAGTGGAGGCATCTCAAGCAAAGGTGGGATCTGTGCAATTCGTGGCCTCCATATCAGCTAATCTTTTATTCAAACATTTATTTTAATTGTTTTAATTTGTTTTATTATTTTTTAACAGAGGGACTTGGGATTGAACCCAGGACCTCGTGCCTGCTAAGCATGTGCTCCACCACTGAGCTATATCCATCCCCCAAAAAAATTTATTTTAATTTTTTAACATATCCCATAGGACCCCATCCAAATCTTCTCCACTCTAAACCCTGGAATGTCTCCATCCCAACCCAATCTCTGGGTCTCATCCTTAGCAGATGACCTGGTCACCTAATGACTGAGAAGAAAGAGACCATGAAGGTGTGGTCCCTCAACTTCCATCTTGTCCACCTTGAACTCTGTCTGAGGCTTCATGCATCTTCTCTTTTTCTCCTGCTTTGAGGAAGGATGCTTAAGCCCAAGTACTTTGGAGAATCAAAATAATGCTGACTGAGAGAGCCAAGAGGACAGAGAAAGAGGGCTTTAAACACACAGGTTTCAGAGTTGCGTCCAGGCTCGCCCACTTACCACCTGTGCTACCTTGAGCATGTGACTCTACTTTCATTCATTAACTCCTTCAACTTGCACTTGAAGGTCTGCCGAGTGCCAAGTGTACTAAGCACGGCTACAGTTTAACCATATGAAACAGGGTAATAATAATGCTCACTTAAAAGTGTATGATGAGGCTTTAGTGCCCCACCAAGCACAAGAGGGAGTAATAAACATGAATTATCATCCACTTTCCTTTCTGTCCCTCAGTACCCATGCTCCTATTCTGTATATAAAGGGGAATTTCTCATAAACAAAATAAATTCCTAGTTGGATAATGAGGAGTATCAGTATAAATCCCACATAAACTTCAAAGCACACCCTTCTGTTCTCACAATAAATTACTAGGTTATGAGTGACTAATTGAGCGGCATTCTCGTCATGTGTAAACCATCCCAGGACAGAGTTTCCAAGTCCTGCCAAATGATGACAGGCAGGATCCCTTAGGCAAGGAGCCTGGCAACACGTCTTCCAAATCTGCTCTTCTTAACAATCCAAAGAGCTACGTTTCTATTCCCTTACTCCCCTAGTCAACAAATGTTTTCTGAACATTGACCTCATACCTGGTTCAGTGCAAAGACCCAGGATTATTGAACGTGAATTTCAAGGACTCAGATTCAGAGCTGCAAATTTTTTTTTATGTTCTTTATTTCTTGCTCATTGACTTCACTCTTAAGAATGCACATCTGCATGGCCACAGAAAACAATCCTGGTAATTCCAGGAAAATCTGGTGATTCCTAGAGTAAAATTCTGTCAACTCGGGCTCCTCCCCTGCCATCTTTCCCTGATCCTCTGAGGCCTCTGTGATCCGTGGAGGGTTGTGTATCATCCCAGCAGTGGGAATAAGTGGAGTAAAGTCTCCACAGTGGGCCTCCACTGGGATGGACTTCCCACTGCTTGACGTCCATCTATCACCATCATCACTCATCACTGGTCTCCATGTTTTTGCTGGACCCTCAGTTGTTGTTGAATGCATTCTGCTCCCTCATGGTTGTGGCCCTAGTGCGTTGGGGCCATCACGCCACTTACAACACTTCTGCAGTATCCCTGCAGGATTCAGAAACTCCCAGTCCATTTTCCTGCACTACATGGGCCGGAAGGCACCCTGGAAGGTACACATAGTCCCACGTGCTGGGACAGCTCACTCAGCTGCCACTAATCTTTGGCTTGAGCACCATGCTGAGAGCACATATCTCTATGTGGTTTTCAAAAATGGATACTGGTATCCTTTGATCTCAGATCCTTCCAAACTCACCTGGGACACCCATCTTCCTCCCATTCTTAGGGTTTTTATCAACTCTCTCAGATCTAAGTCCCAAAGGTCTTTTTATCATCTGATAGCTTTGCTCTCTCAACTCTATGCAGGTAAACTGGTACCTTATCTACGCTCTTTCCCAGTCTACTGTCTGTGCCAGAACCTCGGCTCCTGAGCTTCTGTAATGAATCTCTTTCCCTGGAAATTATCGTTATGGGCTTTGAGAGCCTATTTTGCAAGTCAAAAGTGAAACTCTGACATTTCTTTCTCTCTGCATTCTTGTAACAACAATGCTTATCCTAGCCTCTGACTAAATAGGGGAAAGACTGTGAACACAAAATGTGGAAGGGAGAAGCACTCTGATTAATATGTTAAAATATTATCTCACTACAGATACATAACCGTACATGGTCCTTGCCACTGAAAATCTCACGGTCAACAGAAAATTTTCACCAAATGGCAAGTTAGGCCAATTGACCAGATTCAACACAAACTCCAAAGATGGGCTCTGATTGGCAAAATTGGTTTGTAAAGTAACCCATAGATCCAGCTCTAGCCCTAACATCTGTGGGCCAGGACAGGGGCACAGATCAACGTCCCCAGACACTCTTGCCTTCCCATTCTGGTTCCTTCCAACAGCATAAGGGAACCTCACTCTCAACCGAATAAACACACTAACCCACTCATCCAACACATCTACAAGGCCTGCTTTCAGAATAATTTTCTCAGAAGTCTTCTTATCCAGAGACCACGTTTAGGTTAACGCCTTGGCTAGGTGGTCCTGTGGACCATAAGGGAGTGTAAACATGAATCCCAAACCTGACTGTCAGAGTGGAAACAAATCATTTCACCCAAAATCCAAACCAAATCAGACAAGCTTTCTTGTCAGCTCCATTTGCCAACAGGTGGACTTTTTTTTTTCTTTCTAGCCTTTTCCTACGTATTTGTCCTTTTATGAGTCCAGACTTTGTGCAAGGGTGATAGTTAATTTCTGCAATCACTGGATTTACAAGGTTGATTAGAGCAAAAGGTGGGTGGGTCTTGGAGAATGCCAGGGTGATTATCTTTGCTCAAAAAAAGAGAGTAATTGGGAAGGTGGTCATAGCTCAGTGGTAGAGTGGGGTTCAATCCCCAGTACATCCATTAAAAAAAGAAATAAAAATTATTGGAAAAAAGAGGAAAGAGAGCAATTTAACAACATAAGGATGGAGACATATGTTTGGACATCAGCCACTGTGTCCCAGGGCTCTGTGTTTTAGCAGGTGACACATGTCTGGGGGAGGCGCTGCGGCTGGTTTGTCAGGGTGGTGGTGGCGGTGGCTGGGGCAGCAGTTATGATGTAGTTGCTGTGTTTCCGTTTTTTGCTTCCTGGACATCCAGAGTGCCCTTGATTCTTGTCCACTCCCAGTGTAATCTTCTGGGCTCTCAGGAAGTCTGTGAGCTCCCAGGAAATTACTCTTTGATTACATTTGTCAGTCATTTTTCAGTTGTTAGCTGCCAGGAACGCGATCAAATTCAAATACCACCAAAAAGGCCCGGTTTTTTTTCCCCCGGCTTCTCTGCCTCTCTGAATCTTCTCAAGGAACAATTTGCCAGCCTTTTATTCTCCTCCAGCTTGGGCAGGTCTGAGTGACATCCTCTCCTGCCGCGGTGACATTCCCAGGCTGTCAGCCATGCCCCCTTCTTTGGGAGACGGGTCCCTTTGCCACTCCAGATTGCCCAGGGTCTTCATTGCAAGTGATGCCGATGGTCTGAGAGTGGGTCTGGCAGGACAGGAGACCTAAATCCCCGCGCTTCCATCTGGTTGATGACAAAAGAGAACATTAACATTTGCTACAGCTGGAACCCAGGCCTGCCCCCAGCACCCCAACTCAGCCTTGATGTAATTATAACTACCTACTTTATTACTAAGAGCTCCACACTGTGAACGGGGTGTTGAGCTTTGCCTTCAGATTAGCTCCACAAATTTTGCCAACACCACAAGTGCTCCTCCTCCTCTTTCTCTGGATAGAACGCCATTTCCGAGCCTTTGAAGCAGGCATCGGTGTGTAATACGAAAGGCTCGTTAAAGTCAGCAGACCTCGATGTGGAATCCTTGTCTAGCCCTTCGTTGGAGTTCAGACCACTTCTCACAGACCTCAGGTCATCTCTATCCCGCGCAAGCGCAGAGGCTGATGCCCCCATCCATCCATCACAGCCCTGCAGGTGCCCGGGCAGTCTGTCTGCTGGTGAGAAACCTGTAATCCTAACTTACTCTTTTCTAACTGTCCAAACTCTCTTCTGAACACCACTCCCAGTGAATTCAGTTCTCTTGGATGGTGAGCCCGGTTCACTTGGTGCTGGAAGAAACCTTTACAGCTCAGAGCTCACTCCCAGGTAGAAAGCTGCCCAACACTTACTTCTCAGAGACCCTGGAGAACTCACACTTGTCGGGAAGTATCAGCTCTGGCTCCCCAGGGCAGGCTACCTCTCAGAGGACCATTTCTAACAGCCCTCCAACTCCTTCTATATAAAGTAAAATATGCAACCACGATCACACAGCGAATATTTGAGAATTCATTCAACCAGCTGCTAGAACAGGGCTAGCACTTTGGAGAAGACCAAAATGAAAAAAAAATCATAATTATCATCTCAAAAAAGTTGCAAGGCCGTTCCTTCCTTTTCGTCCTCAACCATGAATTCATCCAGTGATACTCACGTCTAAAATCTAACCCTGAAAACCACTGACCAACAGCCCAACACACTAGGGTATTCCAAACGTGGGTGTATTTTTAATCCATTTATTTAGTGTCCAGTAAGTCATACACATTTTAATTTTTCAGATTTTTTTTTGTGCTCTAATGTGAATAGAGATACAGACGAATTTAAGGTGTGCATATAATGTCATTGATTTCTTTAATATGCTTCCTTAAATCATTACTCTGTGACACAATGGTTCTTTGGGAAGATTCGTCTAATTTTGCACAGGACATATTTATACTCAAAAATTTAACGGAATAATACATATATACACATACACACACCTGTATCAGCTTAGCTGTTATCACAAAAATATCATAGACTGGGTGGCTTAAACAACACACATTTATTTCTCACAGTTCTGGAAGCTGGAAAGTCCAAGATCAAGGATTCAGCAGATTCGGTTCCTGGCGAGGACACACAGCCACTGGGTCTGTCACAGCCGCCTTCCTGCTCTGCTCACACAGCCTTTCCTTGGTATGCGATATGGGAAGAGAGCTCTCTTCTTTTCCTTCGAAGGACACTAATCCCATCATGAGGTTCCGCTCTAATGACCTATTTCAACCTTAATTATCATCACATTGGAAGCTGGGACTTCAACGAATGAATTTGGGGAGGACACATTCAGCCTGTAACTACTACGCTCACACACATACGTATATAGTGTGTGGATACTTTTTCTTTTGCTAAATCTGGCAACATATCTCCTACCAGTACATCCCCTGCATGCTCCCTCCCCAACCCCACCTTCAACATACGCACACAAATGCATTACCTTGAGAAACTGTTGGCATCCACACTGGTGCCCTGGACATCGCAGCTCCCTCTGTGACCGCAGATCCGATATCTGTTCATGTCCTCCTGCCAGCTCTGCTTTATGTTGAAGAGCTCGCCTCTCTCCTGAAGGAATCCAGCTTTCTCTAAAACACCCATGTTGAATGACATGCATTTATAAAATTCTCTGCATAGGTCGGAAATGTATTTCTCACAGTTCTGGAGAGTGGGAAGCCTAAGATCACGGTGCTGGCAGATATGGTGTCTAGTGAGAGCTGGCTTCCTCATTTATAAACAGCTGACTTCTCCTCGACGGCCTCACGTGATGTCTCACGTGATGAAGAAAGTAAAGTGGTCGGTGTCAAAACTGAATTGACTCATGGGACACCCAGTTGCTGTCCACAGAGAATCAGAGAATTGCTTACAGTGGCAAACCCACATATCTGGCGTCACAAGTGTTGTGACAATGAAAAATCATTTATAAAAAGAGTGGGGGTGGGAAGACAAGGGACTAAACTGCCTGCCTCCCTGTGATTGGTTGGGTCAGGGTGTGCCATTTCCCAAAAGGTCGAGCAGACACTTAGAAACGGAGCTCACCTGGGCCATCTCGTAGGTACCCCACATGGGAGGGCTGCCCACCGGGCCCAGGGACCCTGTCAGCAAGAGGCCCTGGCCTGGCGCTGGTCAGGAGCTGAGGAGGGAAGAGTTAGGTCTCCCATGTGCAAGGACTGAGCAGTGGGGAGCCTGGGGTCCCATTAAAAACCCAGCCCCTAGGGAACACCGGAGCCATCAGTATAAGCCAGAGCAGCAGGGTGGCAGCGGGCAGGGAGAGGGCTGTATCCGTGCCCACTCAGGTAAAGACCAGCCCCCCCCATCCTTCCTCCAGCTCACAGCAGCGTGGGACAGTTGCTACGGCACATCTGTTCCCAATTCCACAGCCAGTCACTCCATATCAGTAGCTGAAATCAGCCATGGAGGGAAATGTACCCCCTGGAAATCTGTGAACATTACAAATCTTTTCTAGGGAGCTGGTTGTTAAACGTTTAGCAGCACACCACTGCCCCCTTGCCCCCTCCCTGCCCCAACACTCTACCGGGTTAAACACTAGACTTGGTGGCAGGAGAAGCAGAGGAAGAGAAAGAGGAGGGGGAGACCGTGCCCCACTCCCCACGCCACGCCCCTCGACATGACAATGGCCTAAAATGGGCAATTACATATGAGGTGGCCCTCATGAACTGGACTGGACTGGACTAGTCCGAATGAAAGGAAATAGCCAGAGCCTGTGAAATCTGCCCAGGACATGGGAAGGGGCAGTGACTGCCCAGTGACTGAAGGCTGTTTATGCTCTTGAGTAGAGGGTCCTCAGAAAACCCGTTCCACCTGTCCACCAGGTAGAGCACCGAGCCCCAGATGGTGCTCAAAAGCACATTCACGAATCTATTTCTTAGTCCTCCCTGGCCACTGGGCCGCTGGTTAATCCTGGGTTAATCGCTTCCCTCTTGGGACTCCAGTGTCCACCCCCCCCCCCGTACGGAGGTGACCGGAGGGGATGCTCTGTTCTCTCCTCTAACAGGGCGATGCCCCTCTGTGAATTATACACACACACGCAACACACAACACATACACACAGCCCCTACACACATACAAACACACACACACATACATAACATACACATACACTCTGCAGGACCTGTCAGGTGGTTTTATTTGTTAAAAGCCAGGGAGTTTGAAATAAACCTGTAAACAGGTCATCACCCAATGGCCAATGTGCAACTTTTATTTCCCCAGGTCCTGCTTGGGCTTGAGGCTGAAGGGACCCAAAAGTGGAGCCGCCGGGGAGTGGAGAGAATGCTCTTCTCTAGGAGGGAGACCTCCCACGTATTGGGGCAGGGAGGAGAGAAAGGAAAACACAAGCATTTCATGTGTGTTGGGGTAGGGGGGTTGGGGTGGGGTTCTTTCGGGTTTTCTGTCTGTTTTTGCTGAACTGGCCATGGCTGTGGTCCTCCGTCAGTGGTCATGGCGCCTCCGGTTCCCACCAAAGGATGGTGATGCTCTGGGGTGACAGATGCCTGATGTGGGTCTCCCTGTTGGTGGGGATGAAGCGGGGAGCATATCTCAGTTCCTTCTAGGTCATTCGACTAACGCGGGAGCCTCCAGTCCAGGTTGTTGCGTCTTTCTTCCCCATCCCCCACTTCCTTCTGTAACTAGGGCCCCTCCCTGACAGACGCTCTCTGGGGGCAAACCTGGATGCCTCCGGGCCTCCGTGACATCCTGGAGGCCCACAGAAGTCTCGTGGCTCTCTCCAGGGCCACAGGGGGACAACAGACGGTTTCCCCACCATCCCTCCCCAGGGCCCAGGGCCCGTCTGCAGCACCCCTGTTCAGCCAGGTACCCAGTCTCACCTCGCTCCGTCTCCTCCCTGAATCTCCTGGAGCCTCCCGCTCCTGACCTTCGGGGGACACTTGCCTCTGCCGAGGGACTCTGCCCTTCACTTTGGTTCCTAGAGATGCGTGGGAGCCACACCCTTCAGACCCGAGAATGCCTTCCTCAGTCCCAGCCTCACTTCGGCACTTCGCCTTCGCTAAATGGGACCAGCGAATGTTATAAAGGAGGGCTTACGGCGGTTTTATTTCAGTGAGGAGCCTTTCAGAAATTAAGATGGGCCAGGTCTCGCTCTGCACTCTGCGCTGAAGTTGTTCACCGGCATCTCTGCGGCGCCTCCTAAAAGCCATCGGAGGGGCTCAGGCTCCCCCCTGTGGCCGGCTCCTAACATTGCATCTGCACGAACCGCAGCATCCGAAATTTTAAATAGCCCAATCCCACGCGCAAAAATCCTCACCTCACCATTCTGTTGTATTTACTTCCAGCAGACTTTCCATGTGCACAGAAAGTATGAAGATCTATGTCCTCCTTTTACTTAACTGCCCAAGAAAATTTTATTTTGCTATTCTTGGGCATTTTTTAATGTAAAAAATTCATTGGGCAAAATCATGAAATAATTGCTAAAATACTGAGAAACGATCACTTACTTTACACTCAAGAGTTCTCTCTTTCTTCACACACACACACACACACACACACATACACACACACACACAGGAAATCTATTTTTCCAAGTAGGAGTTGGAGGTGCAAGGGGAGAAAGGTGTTTGTTACACGTTTTCTTGAGCGTGTGTCCATAATTTGCCAGGTGCTTTTTACATGAGAATGTTATGATGACACAGTAAATCCATATTTTACAGATTAAAAAAAACCCTCGGTTCAGAAGAGTTAACTAACTTGCCCAGGGTCACACAACTGCTGAGTGGCAAGACCAGGAATCACTTTCACGACACCAGAGCCCTGTGATCACTGAGAAAGCAGAGTCCAGAGTAGAGCTTCCTCCTACCCCTGGAAATGACATCGGTCGGACGGCACCCACAATTTTTTGGATCAGGCTTACACATTCATCCCGAATGGCTCCAGCTCTCCCCCAATTCTCCCCAGATGGGCATTCACCCCGCCCTTAGGGCACTCGGAGTATCCTTACCTCCTCCCTGACCTTGGAATGTACATCCTGCCCACGGATCCCACAGTGGGATCATTTCCAAGAACGCAGCCTTGAGAGAGCACTGTGTAGCTGAGACCATCTGGATGGTGTGCATGACTTAACCCAAGCCCTCTGTATAAACATTTAAACTTCCAGGGGGCGGGGACCTACTCATCTTGCAACTACCCAAGACAAACGTGGTATGTAAGTTCCCTTGTTTATTCAATCTGCCACCTACCAATCTGGAGAGGTCCGCCCCCTTCTTTGGTCTCTCCCTGCCCTCCGTGCACAGGGGCCAGTTTCCAATCTCACATGACGGCCTGGGAGCTAGGTTACCAGGGGAGTGGGATGCCAACCACACGAGTAAGAGATGAACTATTTTGTTCACTGCCACATCCCTGGTCCCTAACACAATCGCTGCTAAATAGTGAGTAGGTTTCTTCATTAAAAGGGTCTTAACCCAGGACCTAGTCCTGCCATGAGGAATTCCTTCGTTCCCTGTTCATTCGCCTAGTTTGGGCCAAACATCTCACAGGCCTTTCTCGGCTACCCATGTAATTTACACATCTGACCAAAAGTGGCAGAATTTTTTTTTTAATTTGGAAAAATATATAGTCTTCCTCATCCTAGCTTTCCTTTCCTGCTCAGCAAAACCGAGACCTTGAAATAGGGGCACAAAGTTTAGCAAATAAACATACAGAATGTTGTGTGAAATTGGAATTTCAGATAAACTATGGATCATGTTTTTACACTATGTGTGTCCCAAATATTGCAGATAATTGCAGTATTTCCCAGATTGTCTGAAATTCTCATCTAACAGGGCATCCTGTATTTTCTCTGGCAGCCCTACTTGGGGGCCTCTCCTGGAGTGTTTGTGGAACATTCTGGCTGAGCTGGAAAGGGAAACCTTGGGAAGGAATCAGCAGATGGTGGGGGCCTCCTTGCAGGGCATCTGTCCCAGACCCTGCCTCATAGCTGGGAAAGGAGCAAGGGCCACTGAAATGGATTCACCTGGTGATTGCTGGCCCCACCGAGGACAGTTCCTTGCTGACAAGCCAAGCAGAAGGCAGAGCTTGTCTGTGGAAAATAAAGGCTGAGAAGCCAGGCTGGGCTTCTTGTTACGGTGGCTTTGTGTCTTGCTGTGAGGTGAGCGAGTCTCCCTGGATCCTGTCGGTCTGCAGCTGAGAGAGGTCACGGGACCTCAGGGTTCTGGGCTTTTTGACAATAGGAGTCAGAGTATTAGTCACTTCTCAATGTCTCCCACCCCCCAGCTCCTCTTTCTCACACTGTTTGGTAAATTTCTCTCACCACCTCTCAAAGCAGAGAGAGGGGAAAGCATTGAAGTACAGACTTAGCGGTAGCATTTACGCAGTCTCTGATCACAGATTAATTCTTCTAGGAGCTTCGACTTTGAGACATGGGACCCCTGTTGCAGGTGATGGTGAGGTTTCTCTTGTCACCTGGGCACGGCAGGGCTAAGCATGATATTCAGAGGCTCACTGCCCCCTTGTCTTTGCTTCCACACATGCAGATGGGGGCTTCCTGACTCTGGAGCATGTGGGAAGTGTCATGGAACGACCGTGGAGGACACAACACAGCAGAGACAGGTATCTGGACTTCCAAAGGAGTCTCTTCACCTATTTAAATGTCTGCAAGACTGCACATCCAATGGCTATATGGTAGTTACTGCAATGAAGCTGGAAGGAGTACCAGGCCAGTGTCCATCCGAATTTGCTTTACAAGACAAATGTCGCCAATCTGCAGTTGTTACCAGAACAGGTACGACATTTATGTTCAGTGTGAACACTTGAAGAACCAGCAGAAAGGTATGACTTTCATTTTATTTTTTTACCGCAAGCCTGTATCTTGCCTGTTTTCAATGAGGATGATGCTCTATTCACAACTGTCTTCCCTGACATAGTTTGGAAATCACATCCTGACTTGTGAGGACCATGTTCTTTGCTTCAGACTTGATCCTGTGTACCAGCAGGATGGTGTGCAGGGGAGGGGGAGACCAAAACAGAACAGAGATTGCTTTGGAAAGCTTTTATTTTGAGTTCTGCTTCTATGTAAGTAAAAGATTTTGATATTCCACCTCCTTTTTCTTCCCATCTGGAGTTTTGTGAAAAGCAGCAGAATAGGGGCTGGAGGTGAGGGAACTCCATTTTAAGCTTTGTAGCTAATGACGCCTGATGATTCAAGGAGAGTTGTATCCTTTCTCAAGAGATACTGTTGTATGTTTCTTAGGCTGAAATGTGCATATAGTCACATTTCATTATGGACCAAAGAAGAGAAACCCATACCCAGGGTTGAGCCAGGACTTTGTCATGTTGCCCTGACCACAAAGTTGTCCAAAAGTAAGTTCTTCTTGGTTGTATGGAAAAACATTTCATCTGTTGGCAACAGTGATACAAAAAAAATCAGCTGGACCTTATGTAACACTTCCTATCACTCTTACTTATGCCTGTTTTCTCATTTGTCCTTCAACCACCATAAGAGGCAGGCAAGAATTACTCCAGTTTTACCTGTCAGGAAACCAGGGCTTAACAAAAGTAAAACTGAATATTACAACAAATCACAGAAGAGAAGTGTTCTTAAAATGAACAGCTCTTATGAGTGAATGACTCACTGATATCAAATAAAAAGGTGGGTAAAGGATACATGTAATTTAACAAAAATACAAACATTCTATATATAAAAATGTTTACCACTAGAAATTGGAAATACAGATTAAAAGTAAGTTACAATTTCTTACCTATAAAGTTAAAATACTTGGCAAAGTGGAGTCTATGTTGGCAAAGATGTGGTAAAACAGGTGCTATCAATATTGTTGCTGGTGATGAAAATTGTCATCATCTTTCCAGGATACAATGTGATTCAAGAATGTGAATAGTTTATATCCTTACCCCTAGAAACATGTTGTAAGGAAATAAAATTTATTCAGACTCACATACAGATGTGGTCATCTCGGTACCTATCAATGTAAATATATATACACTTATGGGTTGAAATAACTAATACTCTATGGTGAGACAGATAATATTCCAGAAAGAGGGGAAGAATATTCCAGAGACTGACTGACTGATTTTTTTCACACTGAAACCTCTAAGAAAAAGGAAGTTATGGCACATCCAAGTGATAAAAAGTCTGAACAATGATATTAACTGTGTCTTAATGAGTCATTAGTCAAGTTGAGAAAGCAGTAAAAAGATGATGATAAAATAAAAGGAAATTGTAGATAAAACCTGAAAAATCTAGACAAAGTGTCCTCTGATTTCAAAATTTAATTTGAAATACTTGGCTTCTTTTCCTGACTTAGAAGGTGGCAAGTAATATGAAATATGAGATGTTCCTTTTTGAGTCCAGTCCTAAGAGAGACTAACTTTCAGTACAAGGTACATTAGAGGCAAAAATTCACTCAAACTCTTTGGGCACAGAGTGTGTATTAAGTATCGTCATCTACCAGGAATAAAGCCGTGCACAAAACAGAGCTTCTGCCCTCAGGGCCTATATTCATTTGGGAAGAACAAATGCAGGCATCACTGATTGCTCTAAGGAGACTGAAGGCTTGTAGTAACTACCTGGTGAGTCCCGTGTGGGGTGTGACAGTTACACTCCCTGAGGAGGTGGCGTTTGGATACAGACCTGAAAAGTAAGGCTCATCACAAAGAATCTGTGCTGACTATTTCAAATACCTAGAAAACTAATTAATAAAGATGTTTCTGCCTAGAAGTTAGGAATTCAGCCAACTGAACTCATTCCCTATGATGACTTTTCTGAGAGCAAATTCCATCATGTCCTTGGCTCATGTTGAGAATCAATGTAAGATCATCACATCTTGTCATCTTCTAGGAAACTGCGTTTGAAGATCAAGCAATAAAATGAACTGGCCCTTCTAAGACCAATTCTTTTTAGCACTTAATGCCATAAACATTTTATTTTGTGAATTTTGTCTTCCAGGACTTTTATTCCCTGCCTTGACGGCTAGGAGGCTCCAAAGTGAACATTTTATTTACCTGGAATTAAATTACTCTCCCTCCTCTCAATAGATTTCACTATTCTTGTACTGTTTCAACAGCCTTTTATTTATCTTGCCTCGTCAATATTTAAGATCAGCAAAATTCCTAATTTGGCATTAAGAGAGTACATAAAGTTAACCCTTCAAATCCATTTCCTCCGAAGAACTAAGATACTGCTATTACTCTGTTCCTGGAGCATGCAAAGAATCCAATATCTGGGTAGCGAAGTTTGTTTTGTGAGAACTTCAGACAATGAGAAACATTTAAGACTGTACTCTTTGGATGGAGATCTGGACTTTAGTTATAAACATTAATTGATGCCTTCTAGCACTGGTCTTATATAATAAGGTCTCTCTTCTTCCTGCCCCAAACTTTTTTTTTTTTCAATAAGCCATACAAATGCTGAAGATATCGCAGGAAACTGCCTGTCACCTTGTGAATGTAACTTTCCTAAAGTTTCCTTCCCACCTGAGGCTAACTGAAGTAAAAATGTTTATCTTCATGAAGGAAGAAAGCACAGCATTGGAAGAAGTGAGTGGGCTTTCCATTTATGACAATTTTCATACTTGCTCAACTAGACTTATTCAGTATGCCAGTGGATAGATTGAAGGCCAGGTGAGTAAAATTAATTTAAGACTTAGATTTGTCCAGTTGTAAGTCAAACTTATAGGACAAAAGAGAAGCCAGAATGAATGAGCAAGTCTTAATTCAAAATAGCTGTGGCGCTTTCTTTAACAAATGACCCCATCTAAAAAGCCACTGTCATTACAAACCATGAGATAGACTTTGAATTGTCGTTTTATTTTAACTTACAATTTTCTTGACTCCAGATCACTCATGATAGGTCCGTGTTTGGCCATAAAGTCTTCTATCTAGAATAATCTATATTTTGGGAGTACCCCTACGAGCATTTGCATATTAAACTAAATAGTCTTTATATAAAACTGGTATCATTGTCTTCCAAAATTTTAGAATCATTAGACCCAAAAGTTGAATTCTTTAATCTTTTGGAATTTCACTTAGCCTCTTCACCTTGATTTATTTAGCTAATATTGTCCAAGTTAATGAGTCCATACTACAGAGCAGTATTAGACTGGCAGCCTTTATGTGGTAAGACCCAATAAATTCCATTGGAATTGCTGCCTTGCCAGAATGGTGCTTATGATCCTGGCCAACTTTACCAACAAATGCCTTTTAATTCTTGCAGCTTTGTTTCCACTATAGTGTGGTAATATGTGATGCCAAGGTGCCCACATCAGACCTGCTTTGTGCAAGAAAGTGCATTCCTGGCAAAGAAAGGTCTGGTGAGCCACTTCGGCAATATTTCACTCTAACCAGATTTGGTTCCACAAAGCCAAAGAAAGACAGTTGGCCTATCAAATCATCTGAGTGATCTAACACAGATGTTTCTCTTCCCTGAGAAACTGGGATAGATATCATGTGGAAAACTGTTACAAATATGTGATTATTGCCTAAGATAGGACAACATACATTCCTGTTATCTCCTATCTTATTTTGGTATAAAAGAAGTTTCAAGGAAGGATCTGACTTTTTATAAGAATCTGGACTTCAGAGATCTGAACAAGAAGGGTGTGGAACCATCTTTTATAGAAGAAATACTTGTTTTCTGAAAAAGGAGAATCCAGAAACTATGGGCCATAAAAATTGAAGCAATTTCCCTAAGGGGATACTTTAAAAAATAAACAAGCAGGCACTAGAAACTCAGCCAAAGACTAGAATCTTTTGAGAAGAATTTCCTTGGAATTATATGCATGTTTCACCACTTATTTATCTACAGGAAGATGTGCTGGCTTATCCCACCCAAGAGAATCTCTCTTCCAGAGCCATCAACTCAGCCACTTCAAACACAAACTAAGCATCTTTTTACCCAGAAGTCAACGACACCTCTCCAAAACCATACTCTTATTTGTGTGATGGGTTTCTGAAGAGTCTAGACTTACAGCTTCTAATGTACACATGTGTGCATATGTAGCTTTCAAGCATTTTTGAACAGCATGATGAAGCTCCGTCTGGTCATTGGAAAGAGCCTTTCAGTGAGATCTCTTCCTTTCCTTCTTTGCTTCCACATGTCTTAAACCACATACTCAGTCATATTTAAAAATTAAGAATGATTTACATCTTGCTAAAGGTACAGGAATTGAGCTAATCTTGGTCTTCTGCCGAAGACTTACTAAGTACCTGATATGAAGGAAGATCAGCTGAGCCCTGACCTGGACCCCCTCAAGGTGGGTCTGGAGGTTGGGGTGTCTGCACAATAATAGTGAGTAGAAAAATACAGTAAAGTGAAATGGACAAGCACTCAAACTGTATTTTTACAAAAATACACTGTCACATGACCCCTTGCTGCCTCCAGCGGTGGTTTGGAAATGCTCTGCATTCAATCCTCAGACACAGAAGAACCTGGACAAAGGCACAGAGGGGAGACCAGATATCCTGTGTAACTTCATGTTGAGGGAGGGTCAGGGGTTGCTGCTGCCAGGGCCTCTGTCAGTGCTGGGCCACATTCAATCATCTGACAAATTACTGAGCACCTGTATTAGTCATGGTTCTCCAGAAAAACAGAACCAGTAGGATATATATGGAAAGAGAGAGAGAGAGAGAGGGAGAGATGAATTTATTTTAAGGAATTGGCTCCTGTGATTCAGAGGCTGGCAAGTCCAAAATCTGCAGGGAGGATCATCAGGCTGGAGGTCCAGGAAAGAGCTGATGCTTCAGTTCAAGTCATAAGGCCATCTGTGGGCCCAAGTCCCTCTTGCCCAGGAAGCCAATTCAGACCTTCGACTGATTAGATGAGGCTCACTCACATTATGGAGAGCAATGTGCTTTACTCAAAGTTTACCAATTTAAATGTTAGTTTTTGTCTAACAATATCCTCACAGAAACATCCAGAATAATTCTTAACCACACATCTGGGCATCACAGCCGAGACGATGCATAAAGTTAACCATTGTAGCATCTATGTGCCAAGTACTGGGGATATGGTAATAAATAATGTACTGAACTTGTTTACTGACTAAGATACATAAGCTAGCTTCAGGGAGCATTTATTATCATGAGCAGTACAAGCTAGGGTACCGTAGTTACGGCAGAGCTGAAGGGGATGGCTGCAAGGGGGAAAGTGACATTTAAGCTCTGCTTGTTGATCTAAGGAAAAAAATGTTTCCAGACAAAAGTAATAAGGGAAAAGGACCTGAGCTGAAAATAAACTTGATGCTTTTAAGAAATGGAAAAAAAAATAGTTTAGAGCAGAATGAGGACAGTGGAACATAAGAGTTGAATGGGACTCGGCAGGAACTAAATAAACGGACACGCTGCAGTGAGATGTCACCAAAGGCTTTTCCAGCAGGGACATGAAGCATCTGACTTAAGACGAGAGGTTGCACTGGCTTCTCTGGGGACTTCTGGCCGAACAGCCTGGCCCAGGGGGGCTCAGTTGGGGCCAATAATGGTGGCACCAGCAGAAGCAGGCATACAAAAGCCTGTGGCTGGAAAGCACCTACTGGTGATACTTCTTCTTAATTGAAGTCTCTTCCCCAAGGGGATCTGGCTCTCTCAGACGCATCTGTTCCACTTTCCAAAGACAGTCCCCAACAAAACATGACTGTCCCACATTGGGGATCTCGGCTTCTCCATTCAAAAGATGAGAAAATAGGCAAAAGTCATTCTCAATACTTCTATGGGCCAAATGCGGCCGTTCTTCTGTCACTAGAACACCATTCCAGAGAAAAGAAAAAGAAATAACTTTCCAGGAGGCTGAGAATGATTGTTGTCTACCCAATGGTCACATTCCCTTTTATTCTTACTTATAGAACCTCAACTTTATTGTCCTATATTTGGCAAACAGAAGAATTGAGAAAGTGACTTGGCCCGTATTTTCTCACATGGTTAAGAGGAGAAGCTGAGCTCCACAGTGTAGTAGGGTGAGCTATTTGGATAAGCACCAGAGCTTCCTCTGGCTTTGCTCTGCCTGAAGTATTTATGATATACCTGGTCCCAGCATGGGCAGGGTAGGAACAGAGGCCCCAGCCCTCTACTTTGCAGAGCAGTAGAACCATCTTTCAGTGGGGGAAGGTGTCATCAGCTTGCCCAGCACATCACGGGCAGGATGGGTGGGAGAGGAGCAAAACAAGGGCTGGACGATGGAACCAGGAAGATCTTCCTGGATGATCTGGACTACAAATTCAGAAGGGTCGGACTCTCTGGGCATCCAGTACGAACTTTAACAGCTAGCATCTCACTGACATTGTCTCTGAAGCTCTCTTAGAGGCCTTTTCAACTTTGTTTTTCGGTCATTGCTGAGTGCCAATCCCTGCCAGCGTTTAGTCTCACAAGGAATTGGCCACCTGCATCGAACAGGATTTCTCAATCATGGTAGTAAGTACAATGTTAGGTGCTATGATTCCTACTTTATAGATAAGAAAATTGGGAAAACTTAAAGCCTGATGGGGTAGGGGAGACTCTTCTCTGTTACTGCTGGTGTGGAATCCCCCTTCCAAAAGCTTCTCTCACTTCCCTCCAGGACAGAGAGGATGGAAGCTTTGGGGGAGTATGTGCTAGATTTTATTTTAAATTCTTGAATCTGCTAGTGGAATTACTCTATACTTTTTGATTACTCTGTTATTCCCTTTTGTGCTCTATGTATTAGGCTTTTCCATTATATAGTGAATTTGGAAGCCCCACCCAGATTTTTCTACTTTTGTGTCATTGGCCAGAACTAGTTCACATAACCATCCCTCGCTCTAAGGGAAGCTGAGAGACTTAGGTTTATTTATTGCCACTGCCACTAAAATTGAGGTTGTGTTAGTACAGAAAAAATGGTGAGTGAACACCGGGCAGGCGGCAGTAATTCTCAGCCCCTGGTAAGCTACCTCTCTTTCTATTTTCTGGGAGAGCGTATAGAAGATTGAAATGGTATGTTCCTTACGTGTTGGGAAGAATTTATGTGTAAAATCACTGGCTCCTGCTGTAGACAGTTTTAATTATTGAATGCATTTCTCCAGTGATGACAGAACTACTTGGATTTTGGACTTTTTCCTTGAGTGACTTTTGGTAAGGAGTATTTTCCTTAGATATTGGTCTGCTTGCTCTAAGTTTTCAGCTGTATTAAAGTTTTATGTAGTATTTGCTTAGCTTTTAATGGCCTATTTTTTTGATCCTCCGATAGTTCATTTCTGCCTTGTCTGTGTTTTTGTTTCTGGTTTTACCAGAGGTTGATTTTCAGAGAACCCACTTTTGATATCATTGATGACACTGCGCCTTCCCTGTGCTATTAATTTACCAGAGCTCTTGAACTGAAGGGAAAGGACACCAGCATTCAGTCACACTGTGCATGGAGCTTAATGCCGCTGTCCCACTCAGTCTCCACGCCAGGCCCGTGAATAAGCTTTGTTCCCCCATTTTGCAGATAAGAAACTTACCCAGAACTTTGGACCCTGTGACTTTGGAGACATTGCTAAGTAACTGCAAGATGGAGCATTTTTCACTAAACCACCAGGCCTCTCACTGTCTCAGTTTCTCAGGCCTTGAAATTAGAGCCACAGAGCTGTTCCTCTGCCTTGGTACCCAGCTGGTTCCGAGCCCAGCCTGGCTGTGAGGAAGCCACGTGGCCTTCGTGCCTCAGGAGCACACACACACACACACACACACACACACACATACACGAGCTTCGCTGAATGTCCCATCCGCTCTGCTCTTCCCTCTTTGTAGTCCAGGATCAGGTCTGCAGGAATGCTTGCTTGTCCGGAAATTAAGTTTTCTGAATGGATTCCTTGTTTTCCAGCCACAGGGCCTCCCCGGCCGTGGAACAGTCTGCCTTCGCCCTTCACTGCGAGCCTGGTAGGGTCAGACCCCTCCCCCATGACCCCTGCGGCAGCTCCTCTCTGAAGAGCCCAGAGAATAGAATCTCATGAATATTTACTGACTTTTCCAGATGCTTAAAACCACCACCAAAGGTAAAACATTAACTACTTGATGATCGAGAGCACACAGCCCCCAGACCTTCTGGCGCCCAGGGGTTGATAGTGTTGACCACCATGTTCCCTCCACATCAACCAATCAGAGAATAGTACCCTGCGACAGCCCCCTCCCCTTACTTGACCTTTAAATATGCTTTGCTGAAACCCTTTGGGGAGTTCAGGGTTTTCTTGAACACGAGCCCCCACCCCCACCCCCTCCTTGCTCAGCCCTGCAATAAATTTTTCTCTGCTCCGAACTTCGATATTTCAGTTTCTTTGGCCTCATGGTATGGAGGGTACACGAACTTGCCTTCGGTAATAGTTTCAGAAAAAAATCCCTGTTCACGGGATGGGCAGGCGATCCCAAAAGTGCAGGAAGTAGCATCTGCCTCCGGTTCCTGCTTCCGCAAAGACGCGCTGTTCTATTAAGGTCCTCAGCTTTGTTGGATGTAGCCCGGGCTCAGTTATGGAAATTGTTGTTCCTTCCTGGTCTTTAAAATACACACACCCAAACAAGCAGAAAACAAGCCCTAGCGTTTCCCTGGCACCTCTTTCTCCTTTTAACTAGAGCCCTTTATGATTGAGCCTCCTGGTTCCTCCAGTCCCCCAGGGGCCCCCTTTGGCGCCTCCAGCCTTGTTAACAGCGTTAAAAGCCCGCTCTGGGAACACGTCGGGCGCTCACCTGCTGCAGGGAGGGCTGGGCCAGGGAACGCCAGAGCAGGATGGACGGAAAGGACCTCTTTTGCAAGAACCAGAGACCCCAGAGAAGTGACTGGAGCATTTTGTTCAGTTTTGTATACCTATTTAACCCCTTGGGATTTTTGAAAAGGTCATCCCCCAAACAAGAAAATGTAAAGATTAAAATTTCCATTGCCTTAAATCAGCTGTAAGTGGAGAAATAAATCTGCTCTCCCCACCATTCCTGGAGCTGATCATCTTTAAGAGTTAATCGTGGGGAGTACCATCTTCAGAAGCCTCCTGAGCAGTCATTGCTCCCATGTGATCATCATTCTCTGCTTTCTACTTTCAGGTTCTTTACCTGAATCAGGGGAGGGCTGCAGAGGGGGCGGGGGAAACTCTGGAACCAGTTAGCCCTTTACTGCCATAGGCCCTGTTTTCTCATCTGTAAAATGGGCTAATGGCGTCTACAGCACAGCCCTGCTGGGAGTGTTAGGATGTGGAGGCAGGGGTGAGCAGTCTGCTATTGACAGTGATGCACAGAAGTGAACATTCAGGAGCAACAGCATGGCAGACTGATCAGAACTGGGTAATGTCTTTTACGCTGGCTTTTCCAGAGCTTTCCAAAGCAGGCTCACCTTTCCCTTCTCACGACTTCTCCAGCCCCTCATTCACCCTCCTCTCCAGTTCCCCTGGGATGCTCTGCTCTCTGCATCTTTCCCATCCATCCAGCCTCAGCTCTTCCTCATTTTGTAACCCCTAAACTCCTCCCTTCAGCACTTCAAATCCTAGAGAACATCCCACCAACCCATGGTTTCTGGCAGAATCACTGTCTGAGCCACAGTCCTCCCTAACCGGTTCTTCCCAAACTCAGGTCCGGGTACTCACCACTCAAAAGCTAATCATCGAGAACCAAGCATCAGTAGAAAGGAAAGGAGTTTTAATTAGAAAAGCTGGCCATCTGGGAGAAGGTGGACTTCTGTCCCGAGACCAACTCCAGAGAGTCAGCTCAGCCATGACAGTTTTTAAAGGGAAAAAGGGGGAAAGAATCTTGGCGAGTCACTGAGGCAGGAGGCTGAGTTCTGCATCACTCCCCATTGTGTGCAGGCTGACTCTCTCTTCAGGTGTTGTCTTGCCCACATGTCCTGCCTGCAGGATTGCTAAGGGGGATGTGGGGGTGGGTAGACAGCTAGTCATTCTTTAACTGCTTAATTCTTCATTCATTCTTACTTCTTTTAATACAGGAAACGAATCAACACTTTAGGCAAGGCATAGTGTGCATTCAAGAAAGTGTAAGTCAGGAGTTATTTAAATTGCCTAGTGACCTCATTCCTATAATTCGGTTCTTCCAAGGTTGGAGGGGACAGAAATGGGCAAACAGGAAAGGGCAAAAGAGCTGTTTTCACAATCATCGGATCTCATTTCCGCCACTAGCATGGAAACTTCCAAAGGCCTGGGATCCTGTCTCTCTCTCGGAAACCCAACACAGGCTAAGAAACATGCCGTCAGCTCAGCAATTCTTGTTCAGTGAATAAACTCATCATCTTCACATACTCTGATAGGATGAGTCAAACAAAAATATAAAGGTGTTTCCTAAGTCCCACCCTTTAGCTCGTCTGTACCTAAACTCACTCTTCTAACAGACCTCTGTCGCAGCCCACGGACCCTCATCTGGGGCCTCCCACTGGTCCCTGCCTTCATACCTCTGTTTTTGCTCTTCTTTCTCTCTGGAACTGCCCCTGTGCCCCATCAAGATGCCACCTACCTGCCTAGGTTCAAGTTCAGTGTCAGCCTACCTACAAAGCCAGGTCGCCCCATCAGACAGAGCTCCTCTGTTACTTGCGCCTTACAAGTGTGCTGTGTTCTACTCCGGGTGCTTTGACCAGGACACAGATAAATAACCACCTGTTTTGTAGACAAGTTCATTAGTGTCTTCTTTTTTCTGTTTGTAGATTCCACATATGAATGGTATCATGTGGTATTTTTCTTTCTCTTTCTGGTTACTTCACTCAGAATGATGATCTACAAAACAGAAACAGACTCACACCCATAGTAAACAAGCTTATGGTTACCAGGGGGAAAGGGGGCGGGAAGGGATAAATTGGGAGTTCGAGACTTGCAAATATTAACTACTGTATGTAAAATAGATAAACAAGTTTCTTCTGTACAACAGAGGGAACGATATTCAATATCTTGCAGCAACCTATAATGAAAAAGAATATGAAAATGCATATATGTATGTGTATGTATGATTGAAACAGTAAGCTGTACACCAGAAAGTGACACATTATAAACTGACTATACTTCAGTAAATAAAATGATAGCAGTCTGAGTTAGCCTCTGTGTGAGAGGGGCTTCTCTCAGGGTGAGAGTCAGCTTCCCCACAGCTTGAAGGATGTGCAAGCCCTCAGCCTCCCACGCCTGCTTTCCTGTCCATCTCAACCAAACCAGCCCCCTTCTGATCCCCAAACCCTTGCGTTCTTTCAGATCTCTGGGCTTTTGCATACGCTGTTTCCTCTGTTCAGCAAGCCCTGGGCTCCCTAGAGGACAACTTCAAGAGTTTCCTCCAGTGTGACGCCTTCTCTGAGCTGTGCAAGGAGCATCGGGTCCTTTCATCTCTTTCCTTGTCCTCCTCCCTCGCTAGGCTGTGAGCATCTCACCTCTGCATCCCGTAATCCAGCACCATGGAAGGGCTGACGCTGAAATCTGACTCCGGTCTCCTTCACTGGCCCTCATTTCTGGTCTCACAGCTCCCACCTTCATTGCACGTAGCCTCTCCATCTCAGTGCCAGGGTCCTCAGCCCACGACCCGATTCTCAGTTGTCCCAGAATACATCAGACCTTTTGATGTGTGTTAGAATCCTGGAACTTAAATTACTTAAATGTCACCTGCTTTCCCTGCTAGGAAGTAATTAAATGTGCAGTAAAAAGAGTGATAGTAGTCTCCTGGGGGTGCAAATTCTCGAGTTATGAAGGGGAATAAAATTCTGTTCAAGGGTTTAGGTTTTCATCACCCTTCCCTACATGCAGGCATGGATTGTTTTGTGTGTACATGGATTAGATCCAAAAATTCCAGAAGGTTTAATGCAAAGCCCACCTTGAAGAAACAGACCATAGAGCACATTTTGCTGTTCTGCCTTTATGAAGATTCCCTTGGAAGTAGACTTTAGATTTCCTCAGGAGACAGAAAAGTTTAGCCAGAAAGAATCAGACTGGGAGTTTTCAATTTTGGATTCTGGTGCCAGCTCTTGTCATTTATTAATAATTATGGTATTTTGTCATTACGAACTTTAAATCCCTCATCTGTAAACTGGACATAACAATCCCGGTTCAACGTCACATATAATGAGTTACAGGTTAGAATTAAATAGGATGATGTATGTAAAATGCTTTGTGATCACTAACCCGATAAAAAGATACCTGTGATACAGTAGTAGGGGTTTGGTGTGGTACACACCTGCTAGGGTCTGCTGCTGCCAAGTTGCGTGAAATTTCCCCTCTCTGTGCCTCAGTTTTCTCATCTATAAAATGGGGATAACTTTAGTTCTTATTTCATAAGGTTGTAAAGTAGTTATTTCTTACTTCATAGAGGTTAAAATAGTGATTTCAGAACAGTGCCTTATCCAGAGCAGGCACACAATGAATATTAGTTTTTGTTGCTATTATTATTATTATCATCATCATCATCATCATCATCACCATCATCATCATCATTTTTTGTTTGGTAATTTTGCACCTAAAAGAAACCGAAGGAAAAGATGTGAAAACTGTAATCCCTGGGAACATGTACTTCTGAAGTGTGATTTATGATACCTTTAGAGGCATACAAATGTGCCAAGATTGTTGCAAAACTCCCACACTTTTCTCAAATTCCATCCTATGAGAGAGAGAAAAAGAATAGTCATGCTTTGTACCGTGTGGTGTGGGAGGAGACCAGGAAGGTTCTCACAACTTAAAATATGCCCTGATCTCTGTCCATCCTAGTACGATGTTTGCACAGTGCACATGCAAATGCAAATCTTTTCAAATGAGAGCGCAGACTAGTGGAAACGGCTCGCACGCGGACTTCCCTGCAACTTGTTTTGTTTCCTGCCCATTTCCGGCACATGGAGCTTAGTGCTGTGAAAAGAATGAGTCAGGCAGCTGTGGGTGGAATCCTGGGCCCCATGCCAATTGCGTGACCTTGGGCAAGGTGACTTGGCCTCTCTGAGCTTCTTTATTTGCAAAGTGGGCTAATATTCGCTATCTCCTCCTAGTGTTAAGAGTAAAGGAGAAAAAATAGATAGAGCCTTTGACCCCGAGCCTGACCCGTCAGCTAACGAACCCACAACTGCTGCTGCCCCGGCTGGGGTTCGCTCACCGCAGCTCCTTCTGGACTTCCGTCTCTCCTACACGCCCCTGACCTCCAGCCCTGCCAGTCACCCCACTTAATGAAGAGAAACAGAAATCAATAGTGTTCAGCTGAAAAGAACTTAATGGGAGACTCTGCTGAGGAAAGGAGGGTCGAGAGTCCCAAACCCCAGAGATGAGCAAGGAATTGTCTTTTCTCTCCAGGCTTCTCAGGTTCTTTGCTTCCTTCCTCCTCAGGGTTCAAGGGACTTTCTGGAACCAAAATGTTCAGATCAGGTCTTTCTAAGAGGCATTGCTTAGTTTTTGGTATTTTATTTGCAAAGCAGATGTTATCTTGGGTTCCCCGCAGGAGGACAGGAGGCGGATACCAAGCTCTGGTGGCTGTCAAGCCAGCCCAGGGCCGAGCCCGCCGGGGTCAAGGCCCAGGTCCAGGCTCCTTCCTGCAGCCTGGAGCGTGTACGGAATCAAAGGACGCCTCAGAGTCACCACAGAACATACCAAGCTACTGGAATGCGAGGTCAGAACAACAGCACCAGCGCTCATTTATATGTGCCTCTTCTGCTATCTTTTTAAAAAAATATCTTAAAAGTCAAGGCAATTCTGTCAACTTGTCAATTTGCAGAGACTCCCCCCAGCCTGCCCTCGCCGCTCTCCGCTCTCCCAATGAGCTAATGCAGCAGAAACTACAAGAAGAACAAAGAAACCTCAGCCCGGTGTGAATTGTGGAACATTTTATTGAACACAAATGAGCAGAAGAAGTCAGTCAGGTTTCTCTGTGGATTAACAAGGACCCTAGGCGCCAGCAGGGAAGTGAAAGGAATTTCTGAGGACATGTTTGGGGTGGAGGCAGAAGTTCAAAGGGACATCTTTTAAAGGATGAGAATAGCCCCTTCAAGAAATGCTTCAGAAGGTAAAAGACAATGAGGGTCCCAGAGATGGGGAAGCAGGGACGAGGCTGAGAAGCCTGGGAGTGAGCACTGGCTGAGAAACCTCTCTGACTGCCCAGCCCAGGGCACGCGGCGTCCTCTGAGCAGCCGGAGGAGCAGGCAGCATGATTCCAAAGGACAGGCCCAAGCTTTGGAGTTAAGAGCTGACGCCTACCTCAGTAGCTAACTAGTCAACCATGGGCCACTGGCTCATCGTGTGGCTCTGCCCCGTTTAGTTGTCCTAAACCTTTGCTTCCTCGTCCTCAAAATGAAACTAATAGTTCCCACCTCCTGGGGCTGTTAGGAGGATTGCATGAAATAGCAAATGTGAAAATTCTGACTACAACATAGAGGAAATCCATGAATTGTGGTTCCCTCTCCAAGCACCAGAAATAAGTTATTCTGAATCCTGAGCTACGCCCGAGGCAACAGCTTTTAAATGCTCGCTGGGGGGAATCCGGGACCTGTTCCAGCTACCCTCCCCATCAGGGAGGCAGCTGCCCTGGGCGTTGCTGCAGGAGTCAGGTGCTGATGGGCAGCTAGCTGTCTTTCCTGGACAGGGCCCACCCGGGGCTGCAGGTGGTGTCGGTAAGACAAGGCCCTGGGCCAGAGGCTTACTCCCAGGAAGCTGTCACCTTCTCCAAGCTCTGCAGATGCCTCCCCTCCAGTAAGGACCTTAGGAGTCCTGAAGGCAAGCCCAACTGGTAGCTGGGTCTGTGGCTTTCCAGAATTTTTTGAAAATGACGACAGGGCTTCCCAATCCATCCACAACATTTGGTCCCCAAGGCAACCAAAATTACCCATGCTCTTGATAAACCATTCTTAATGCTTGCGCTGGAAAAAAATCAAAAGTCAAGGGCATTTGGGTTCCACTCTTTTTAAAAATGACACGGAAAATAAGTCAATATAAACACTGATCAAAGGCTGAAAACCCCCTTTCCCATATTACAGTCCTCTCTAATCCTTCACCCTCAATACGTGAAACACCATGCACACACACACACACACACACATACACAGGAACAAACACATGTACACGTGCACACACGTGCACACACATACACTCTCACATGAACACCTGTGCATGCACAGGGTAGAGTCTCTTGAAGAAAATCTTGATATTGTTCAACATATTCTAGATTCTTCTCTGAAACATCAGCAGCAAATTTATGAAAAGTTGATAAAATTTGTATACACAGGATGACATTGTAGCAATTGTGCCCCAGCACCACCCATCACCCCCAGTGACAAGTTTATACTTATCCTGCATTTATAAAAACAATAATCAGAAATAAAGTTAGAGTCCTTCTTTGCACTATAGACAAAAATAAATTTTCAGGTAAATTAAAGATCCATCTATAAATAACTATTAAAATATTTTTTTTAAATCAGAACATTTGAATAGCCTTGGAACTGGGAAAAGTTAAGCAAAAGGAAGAAACACACAAGCCATAAGAAAAAAAATAGACGAGAAACTTGATCATACAAAAATGAAACACTTCAAAGAGCAAAAGATATCAGAATCAAAATCATAAATATAAGATACCATAAACAAAGATTATAACAAAATGATAGATTGGAAGGAAATATTTTCAATACATGTAATGTACAAAGAACTCTCCCAGTTTATTAACAAGAACATAAAGAACCCAATAGAAAAGTGGCAAAGAGTATAAACTGGCCTGTTATAGAAAAGAAATCAAAGTGAACAATAGTCACATAAAATTTAAAAAGATGCGCCATCTCAGATAGACCATAGGGCAATTCAAATTATCACAAGAACAGCATAAACATGTTTTAATCCATTAAAAATTTCAGAAGATTGAGAAAATCCAGTGTCATCATGGAACAGCTGATTCTGTCGCAAAATGTTGGGAGACCATGAATAACTACAAATTTTTATAAAAGCCATCTAACAGTATTTATTTAAATTTAAAATGTGCCCACAACTCTGATCCAGAAATCCCATTTATGGGAACTTTCAGGCGAATGAAAATATCCGTGGATAAAGCTAGTTGTCTGGGATGTTTGTTACAGCATTTCTTTGTAATGAAAACAAAATATATATGATTCAAAAGGTGATTCATTAAACAGATCATGTGTAGCCTAGCACACCTGTGCTATGAAGCATTGTTCGAACCTCTGCTTTCTAAATATTTTTCACATGTGTGACTTCTTAGGGCAAGTCTGTGCTTCAATTTCCTCAACTACAAAATCAAAATAATAATGGTACTTATATCATGGATTTATTCTTGTTAAACTGGAAGGACTTTTACTATATATTGCTAAGTCAAAAAACGAAAGCAATTTGCAGAATTAAAGGTATTCTTTAAAAGTATCTAAAAATACATGCCTATATTTATTTGTATTATGTTTGTATCAGCAAAGGAAAAAAGTGGAGAAGTAATACATTAAATTGTGGACACATCTCCTGCCTTTGTAATTTGTTATTCAAAAGAAGAAAAATCACCAATAGGAAAAAAAATGACAGGAGACATGAACAGACAATTCACTGAAAAACAAAAGCAAATGTTTAATAACCACAAGGAGAAAAATTCAGACTTAAAAAAAAAACCCACTAGTTTTTTAGAAACTCCTTAATTCAAAGCCCGCATTTTGATGTCCTGTGCCATCAAATTAGTCAAGCTGAAGGTGCTGCATCGCCAACCCTAAGATGAGGCACAGTGAAGAGCGGGGTGTGGATTCACAGGAGGTGATTTGGGGGTGGGTAGGAGGGGGAGACACTGTGGATAAAGAAATAAATATCTCTAAAGGAGTTAGAGTAGACTTGAGTTCTAATCCTGACCCTTTTCCTTTATCTCTAGAATCAAACTAGCCTCCTATTCTTTCTGAGTCAATCTCTTCATTTGAGAGATGAGTAAGTGGAGGAATTCAATGAGGTTGTACTCATACCTGGCCTGGCCCAGGGAGCTCCCGCCCTCCCAGCTCTGTCCGGGCCTGTTCAGGCTGAGCTGCTGGGTCTCCCTCCCCTTCCTTCTCCTCGCAACCCCCCATCCTCTGGCCCCCAGTGTTTTCAGCCTCCTTCCCCTTCCCTGAAGAGAGGAGGGGCTGTCTTAATGTAACCTGTCTGCCTGTGACTTTCTATTCACCATGACACTAATTTCTTCTGCATTTAAGTAATTTTAGTCCCTGCCAAAGTAAAGGTCTGAGTTTAGTCAAACACATACACACACACACACACACACACACACACACACACACACACACAAGCACACAGACAAAATAGAACAGGAGCGCTATAGCTCTTTACTTGACCCTAATCTTTCTAAATAAGAATCCAGGTGTCACCCTGGATCCTGCACAAAGCACAGGTTTAGTTAGCAACAGAGAGAAAGCTCCCCACACCAAAATGGCCAAAGAAAATCATTGTGGCAATTTTACACTATTGAAAAAATGCACTTGAAATCACTGACCCTTGGAAATACCTTGAACAGACAGAAAAGGACAAAGCCATCTGTCTCTTAGCAAAGGGCAAGTCTCTTGAGAAATGGTGGGGAAACCGGAAGCAGAAGTGCCTGCTTGTCTGGCAGGTAAATGTTCTGGTGGTTCCAACAGGTCCAGTGGGAATTCCCTTAGAGCTTTTCGGACAGCAAGGTCACCACGCTTACTATATAAAAATCACTATGTGCTGCTGTTCCGTGAGCCAGTCCAGGTCTTTAAGGCTCATCCATCCCTGCCCAGGGGGCCGGAGAGGTGGGGTCCCTGGGCCGAGCTCAGGCGCTCTGGGGCCGAGGCTCTCGGCCGCCGTTGAGAAGATCTGTGAGTTCTCCGATGTACTTGATGGTGTACTTCAGCGTCTGGATCTTGGTGAGTGGCTGGCCCCTCTGGCTGTAGACGGGCGGCAGGTAATTCCGGAGGGTGTGCAGGGCGTCTGCCAAGGTCCTCATCCGGAGCTTCTCCCTCTCGCTGGCCTTCCGTCTCCGCTGGACCGACATCCTGACCTTGGTGCCCCTCTGGGCCTTGGGGCCACCAGCGCCCTGCAGATAAGCGGGCTGGAAAGCTAACATATTGTAGTCTACCTCCACCAGGCCACCGGTCCCAAGGCCACTGCAGTCCTGGCTGCCCCCACTGCTGGCACCTCCACGCCCACAGGACAGCCCGGCCACCGCTGGACCCGGAGAGGAAGAGCAGGACTCCAGCGATGGAGCCGGGGAGAGGCTCTGGGTGGGAGAGGCCTGGTTCAGCTCAAAGGGTCCCACCCGGTCTTTCCAGTCCCAGGAGGACAGCAGGCTGGCACTGTCGGAGGAGCCCAAGCCATCTTCCAGGCTGAGGAAGGTCTCACGCAGGGTGTCCATGCCTGCGAGACAGCTGCAGAGAGGACGACTCCCTGGCAAGTGAGGAAGGAAGCTCTGCCACACGGCCGGGGCCGAGCTCTCTTTTATGATGGTGGGGGACAAGTGATGAAGTGGGAAAGAGGGCCGGGTAGAGGGAGTTCAAAGGAGAAACCAAGGACCAAGATGGAAAATGAACTCATCAGGTGTCACTTTCCCCTCATTGATAATTAGCATCTTCCAGCTAAAATGTCTTTAAACAGAAAGGCCTCCAAGAGAAGAAAAAAGGAATTATCTTGTTGTAACTAAACCAATTAAGGCTGCATAACTAGACTTAGCATCATCCTGTGGAACTCATAATGAGGGAGCCAAAAAAAACAAACCTGGGGCAATCGGCAGCAAGGAGGTGGTGGCCGGAGGGCCTGCTGGAGAGGGGCCACGACCTCTGATATCTCAGAGCAGATGGGGTGCACTGTTGGAGAAGCCGTGTGGTCTCGGGACAAGGTAACTCCTCGGAGCTTGGATTCTCTCATTTGTCAGATGGAGACAACAGCTCTTACTTTAGGGCGGCTGCGGGGAGGAAGGCACACGGGCACACAGTGGATGCCAAGTTCCTTCTTTCCTTCTTCCTCTTTGGCCAATTTCCTTGGGTTTTGCAGAGCGCAGACAAGCTCCCAGCATGCCTACACTCAGAATGGCAAAGGCCAGCAGCTCGAGGACATGCAGAGCCTTAATGAGCAGGAAACATCCTTCAAGAAGCTTACAGCCCTTGCTTTCACTGAGTGGTCTGGGATTCCCCACAGCAGACAGACACCAGGAAACAGAAAGCTCCTTTAAGGCAGGGAGTTTCCAGAATACCTGGCATTTAGTCTTCTGAAGAGCTTTTTAAAATCCAGCTGCAGAGTCACACCTTGTTTTTTGAAATGTATAGAGGAAGTGTGAAATGAGCTAGGGAGCCTGTTCTCCCCACCCCAGCTCCAAATGCCGCGGAATGTGTTAAGTTGGATGGTCTTGCTAGTTCCCTTCACTTCCTACATGCTCTGAGAGATAGACCCTGGGCTTTGGAAGAGGGGTCTCAGATTCCCCATTTGTCCCAAGAACGTAACTCAGTCTCCATGCAACTAATTCTACAAATTAGTATTAATGTCAGAATCACAGTGAGTTGCATTTCATATGAATGTGTCCTTTAACATGGTTGCTTCAGTCCCTTTGCAATTATTGAAAAGAAATATCAATGATATAATTAGAACATTTATGGTATTTTTTAATTAGCTTGGCTCAGGGGGGAGAAAAAAAGCTCAGGCAGGTAATCTGTGGAAGAATGCTCTTAATTTTGCCATTTACTAAAGGATCCTAAGCCACATCTTGAAGAATAATAACATTAATGAAACATAATAAATGTAATAAATGACTTCTCCTTTCCCGTCTCCTCTTTTTCTTCCTTCAGCTCTGATTGAAAAGCCTAGACTCTGTTGATTCTATTCAAGGAACTTTACATATTATTATAGCTAACCTATTTTTTAAAAACCCACCATACAGATAAAAATACTGAGGCTCTAAGAGGTTGAGGGACTCAGTGAAGATTTCCCTGGTAGGAAGTGGCAGAGCCACTAGAAAGTGGTTGACCCAAGATCCCTTATAAGACCCCAAAGCCCTCTTTTTTTTAAAAAACAAAGATCTATTTTCTCTATTTCAGTTGGTTTTGATAGAGGCAGGTGACCTGAATGTGACTCAGAGAAAAGGGGACTTTCAGTAGATCCGAGGCGGCTGCAGTTGCCACTGTCACAGTAAGCTTTCCAGTTTCATATTCTAAACTTCACAGTTTTCCATGTAATACTACATCTGCTTTCAGACTCCTTAAATGTTTTTCCCTCTCGAAAGTTTCTTTCTATAATTGCTGACCTTTTTGAACTTCCATCCTCAGAAATTTCATTTCGTACGCGAGACAGTGTCTGTCAAATCCTCGGTATACAGTAGACACAATAAATGTAGGTTTTGTTCTTCTGGCTACTGTCTCGTGCTGGTCAGACTGACCAGTATCAGGATGGCTTACTGTGCTCTGACTCCTCTCCCCTGACCCTGGTCACCCAGCATTGCTGCTCTTAGAACAGGGAAAACTGCCTGGTTTCCATGTTTGTCACTGTAGACTGTCCCTCTGGTAAGAAGCAAACTGGACCCAGGTTTGTATTTCTCCTGCTCGTCTCCATGAAGCACTCTGCGCTCAGTCTGCTGGACAGCCTAACACCGCCAGCATTTGAGGTCTGCCGCGGGGCACACCCAGTTGGTGCTTCGGTATCTCCATTGAGCAGCAAGCCCCACAGAAACCAGACGAGGCTAAACTGGACCCAATAAAGCCTAGCTGGTGGTGTGATGTAGCAAGAAGATGAGCCGGAGCTCACCTCCTTTAGAGCAAATGACTCACCCCCTCAGGCCTCAGTATTTTCATTTGTAAAAGAAGGATAATAATATCTGTTCTGTCTTCTTTGTGAAGAGCACGTGTGAAATGAGGAGTGTAGACCAGAGGATCATTAACTCCCCTTCCAGCTCTAAAATGCGATGCAACGTGTTACTGTGTGAACGTGTTACTTGATTAAAAGAGCACCCATCACACCCACGAAAGAACTCGGGGACCACTGAGCCCATCCTTTCATCTGCATTGCAGAGATGGCAATGACTTGCTCAATGTCACACCAGAAGGCTGTGGCAGAGAGGGGAACAGAAGAGCCAGAGCTGCCTGACTCCCAGATCTGTCGTTTTTCTTCCCTTGAAACTAATACAGATTAAGTGATATATAAACTTTCCTATCAGTCAGAGTACATAGTTCCCACAGTACTGAGTTACTGGGATAAATATTTTAATATGAATTTAAATGTTCACTCAAAAAAATCTATAAGCTATTGTGACCATGATTGCAACAAATTTTTAAAAAGTCTCCAACCCTAAGTCATACTCCCAAAGGACTTGCAAAATTTCCTGGTCCTGTTTTCCAAAGAGTAACATAGGGGTACAGATGGTCTCAGCTTTCAAATCCAGGGCTATTATAGTAACCTTTTCTCTGTAGCTGCCCCCATGAAGAAGGACCCAGGATTTGCTACACAGATTATGAGTGGTCTGCTGTCTAATTTTTAGAAAGATGAGCTTCTGAAGGAATGCCAGGGGTGTCCTCAATAACGGTTATGACAGAGACATGGACAACTGGGCATTTCATTTCCCATGAACCAGTGGTGATTGCAGACTCAGGACCGAAGGGCCAGGACACTTTCCTCAGGTAGAGCCACTTCCAGGAAATTGACAAATAGTCCTCAAAGAATCAACTGGAAACAGGGGGCAACTGGCTGCTTCAGTGCTTGAATCTGAAACCAGCAGTGGTCCCACATCACTGCTAGCCCATCAGGCGTCCCTGTGTAAGTTAGAAAAATGCTGAGCGTGGACCTATTTCAGCCCCACGGTCTCTGACCAAGCATCTCTGTGCAAGGCTCAACCCCCACAGACAGTGGCCCTGGGAGCCTCTGTGATATGTCTCCTTTGCAGTATTAGCATTTTTAGAACTTTAATGGCTGTTCGGACATGGGTGGGTGGATGAAAAGTGGTGGTAGTGTAAGAATGCTGCCATTGGACCAAGAGATGATCATACTGAGTGAAGTAAGTCAGACAGAGAAAGACAGATATCATGTGATGTCACCTTTATGTGGAATCTAAAAAAAAAAAGATACAAGTTTTATTTACAGACCAGAAATAGACTCATGGACATAGAAAACAAACTGTGGTTACCAGAGGGGAAAGGCAATGAGAGGAATAGATTAGGAGTTTGGGATTAACAGATACACATTAATTTATATAAAATAGATAAACAACAAAGACCTACTTTATAGCACAGGGAACTGTGTTCAGATTCCTGTAATGATTCATAATGGAAAAGAATCTGAAATACATATATATATATATATATATCTGAAATACATATATATATATATCTGTGTATATATATGTACAAGTGAATCACTTTGCTGAGCACCTGAAATTCACATTGTGGACTGACTACATTCCACTAAAAAAATAAGGAGGCAAACTAGGCCTGGGTCAAATCTCAGAAATACTTACACACTGATTACGGCCACGATTAAGAACCTGGAGGACTTTCCGAAGGACATGACGTCTGCAGCCTTGTTTTTTAAGTAGCCTTCCTATGGGTTCTTAAAAGAATGTTCCTTTAAAATCAGAGCTTTTTTTTAACAAGGTGAAACGTTGGGGAGAACATTTTTGTCATTGCTTGAAGGTTGGATATAGCATGAACTGTGCAAGAAATTGCCAGCCATTCCAGCTTCGGCGGTCAGTTGGAGGCTGGAGCTGGAGAGGAGAGCCTTGTCCCTCAGGATAAGGCACTTGGAGCTTATCCTGTAGAAGGCAAGAGCTTCTAGTCATCAAGATGAAGTTTCAGCAGGGGCGAGATTTGGCCAGCAAAGCATTGGAGCCATCAGCGCCAGCTGCTTGCGGACCTGTTCATGCGGAACGTGACTAGGGGCCAAGGCTGTGCCAGATATTACAATAGGAGCTTAACGTAATTGATTCACATTAATCCTTCAAACAACCCTAAGGAGCATTTATCATCACACATCCTGTTTTAGCAATAAGATACCAAGGCACAGAGGGGTTAAGTAATTTGCCTGAGACCTCCAACTCATGACTGGTAGTCCTAAAATGTGACCCTGGGCAGTCTGCCTTGGGTCCAGACTTTTAACCCCTTCCCAAAACAATGGAGAAGAGTTAGCAGCATCAACATGATGGTCCCTGTGGTGCTCCTAAAGCCGGAACTCAATCTTGAACTTTAGCTCAGTGGATATGAAGACACTGATTTATTGGTATCACTCAACCATGTAGCCAGTGTACACAGGGCACCTGAGATTAGCTCAGTGCATTAGGCATTTAGGGGTTAAGAAGATGCAGTAGGTTTAGACTTGCTGTCTCACTCCTAAATTAGATGGTTAGACAATACAGGCACCCACTCAACTCCTCTCTGCAAAGTTAGTGAACAGGAAAACTACTTTTTTTAAAATTTTTTTATTGAAGCATGTTTGATTTACAATGTTAGCTTTAGGTGTACAGCAAAGCAATTCAGTTATACATATACATACATTTTTTTTCTTTTCAGATTCTTTTCCATTATATGTTATTATGAGAAATTGAATACAGTTCTCTGTGCTATACAGTATGTCCTTGTTGTTTATCTATATTATATATAGTAATGTGTGTCTGTGAATCCCCAACCCTTAATTTGTACCTCCCCGCCCTTTCCCCTTTGGTAACCATAGTTTGTTTTTTATATCAGTGAGTAATAGGCATACTTCTTAAAGTCTAAAGTCTAAAGGGAGTGTCTTGTGTGTGTGTGTGTGAGTGTGTGTGCACGTGTGACATGCAGAAGCGTTCCCTTTGTTGGCTATACATGGTTAACCCAGCAACGAAACACAACAATAATCATAAACTTACTTAGTGCAAAATGCTTTGTATGACTTATTCCATTTCAATCTTACAAAAATCCTTTAAAGGAAAAACTGAGGCTTAGAGAAGTTGCAAACATTGCCCAAAGTTGCAAGACTAACCAGTGAAGGAGACAGTCAAGACCAAGGCAGTCTGACTCCGGAGCACCGGCTCCAGGGAGTGACCGTGTATTGTGAGGGAAGACGTAGGCGAGGGACGTGCCTCTTGGCGGCTGTTGTAAGGTTTGCAGTGGGTTTACAGCTCTGGGTTTGCGGTTCCAAAACAGGAGGCATCTGTCTCCCCATGCCACTTTCTAGTACTTTCCTTAGCCTAGGCCACACAATTATCTTTATCAAACAAGCAAGGGTGGTATTCAGACATATCTTCCTATAACTGAAATTTTTAGAAAGAATTTTTTATATAAATAAGACACGTTTATGTATTTATGTTAATCACAGTAGTAATAACACAATTTTTGAATACCTGCATCACTTACTAACCATGAAGGTCTCATCCACATCACCTCATGTAACCTCGATACAATCCAGTAAAGCAGTCATCAGCCTCATTGGACAAGAAAGAATGAAAAGCTCAGATGCTCAGAACATCACACAAGGTCAACTGGACACAGTCCTTCCTTTTAAGGTCACAGCCTTACCCAACGCCCCGGCAGCCAGCACACCCAGAGCTAGCTCAGTAAGGCAGCCGCTTCCGGCCCTCACTGCCTCCAGCTTGGGCTCATCATGCAGACACTCAGTGTACCCTGGTGTCAAAAGCTATCTCTGGCCATTGGGGTCTACACACTCCCCCAACCTTGGTATGCTCCACAGTCCCTTGTCCCAGCCACAGCCACACAGAATCCCATCGGCCAGCCCAGCCCCTGGTCTTCCTGCTGGTGAGGGACACAGACGGTGTTTGAACACAGTCAGGACTAAGTTAAAAACCTGGACCTTTCACTCCATCACCCTAACACTTAGATAATAGATCATTCTTGTGGGGCAGAGGGAGGATGTGGTGTGTGTGTATGTCTGGATGTGTGTTAAAAGAAAACACTTAAGTGCAATGTGATATCTTCGTTCGTCCTTGAGCGAGTGAAGAGAAATAAAAGTAGCAACTTCCTCGCTGGTTACTGACAGCGCTCCTGTGTCATTAAGTTCTAGCCAAGCCAGCGGTGGTTCTTCCCGGCAGGACTTTCATGCCACTGCCATCACTCTCACTACCAACCAAGGAAATAATAAAAAATATTGGCTCCCCTGATATGGGCTGGAGGCTCATTATAAAGCCAAAGAGTAATATTTTGTTTTTCATCCTCTTAAAAATAAATCGCCAAGCATTGCGCAGTGTACAAACATGATTTTCACCAGTTGAATAGTTAAAAGAGGACAAAATAGCAGAAAGAAATAGAAATGAAAGCATTTGGCTTACTTCATAGGCGAGACTGGGGACAGAAGCTAAATGTGCTAAATTGCAGAAAATCCTTTAAAGCAGAAAGAGAAAACCCTTGCAGTCTCGTCCAGCAGTTCCTGAAGAGGGTTCCCTGACCTGGAGTAGGTCTATCTTCACCCCCTTCGCTAGATGACGTCAGGAGAACGGCAGCATCCTAGCTCCCGAACATCTCTAAGCCTTCTTTCTACTCAAGAACGCTGACAACCTGAGCTCCAGGTCCTAACTCATCAACGCACACCACCGCCAAGGGCTGTGTGAATTTTCCTTGCAGCATGAACATAGGGGGAAACCAAGCCAGTGTGGCTTTCTTTAGAAAGATTCCATTCCCAAATTGCCACGTCCACATGAGGTCCCTAAGGTATCTGATGAGAATATAAGCTGCCTCCTCTTTTGAACGTATGATGAAATATATTCCTTTGAGGGAAAAAAATCTAATCACTGTGTCTGCACAAAATGGGCAGTTGGGTGGAAGGCAGGAGGGGAGCAGAGAGGGGAGGGTACTGTGTAGGGTGGAGGAAGATCAGAGCAGGGGAAGAGGGTAATAAATAGAGGAAGTGAAGCTAATTCTCCCTGAAGAGGAACAGGGCAGAGTGTGTGTCGATTATTCTGCCAGGGAGAATGAGCAGTTCGTCTTAGCTCAAAAAAAAATCTCATGTCAACGTCTTGCCCCCCCCAAAAGCCTGGAGGGGTTCCCCACAAGGGAGAGGAAGCAGCTTTGAGGGTTTCACCACTGATTCTTCGGCAACTGGCTAGCAAGATTCAAAATAACAAAACAAAACAAAACAAAACTCATGTGTTACATTTACACCTCGTCCCCCTTTTAAGTTGGAGTCTTTATTACCACTGGCATTTGGGGTGGCATTTTAATACCCATGTCAAAAAAGTTGAAAGCAGTTTGCACGGGGGCTGTTCTCTAAGGATTTCCCTCTGTTTTTATCGGCCTGAAGAGCAGAAAAGTGCAAAGTTACTTCTTCCATCCCCGTCAATGCCAGTAACTAAGATGCCAAAAGTCCCGATATTAAATGAAGGCTAAATGTTTTCAGCAGGAGATCTGTCTAATGAGTCTGCTCGTTTTCAGAAACTCTGTCCCCTCCTTTGGACCATTTTTAATTCAGGCTTTCACATTTGCCAGTTAATTGATACCTAAAAGGCAGATACAAGGCAAAGAACAAACTTGGGAAAATATTTTCCACAAATATGAGTCAAAGGGCATTGCTATGGAGAACTCATACAGATAAGAAAAAACAGAGGCTTGCCACTGGGGAGATGCACAAGGCATGAATAAACAGCTCACAAAAGAAGTCCAAGCAGCTGACAAACATAGAAGAAAATGTTCATCTCACTAGTAATCAAAGACATGCAAATGGCACACCAAGGCGAGGCCGTTTTTCACCTCTCAAACTGGCAAAGTTGGCAAGAGGGTGAGGAAATGGTCCCCCCCACACCCTGCTTGTGGGAGGGTAAACTGGTTAGTTTTTTAAATATTTTAAACCTCGAAAATGCGTTTTAGATTTAAAAGTATCTCTGACACATAAACTTTCTTCTATAGAACTGAACAAAGCTGCAGTCAAATATTTATGAGCAAGAATATTCATCATAGTATTATGATAGTATAATAGTAAAAAACAAAGCAACAGCCTCAATATCTCACAACAAAGGAGTGATGACACAAATTATGTCCTTTCTGTATGATAGAATATACCCCGGTGGATTAAAATCGTATTTATGAAGAACACATAATATAGAAGATATAATTTAATATCAGGATTTTTAAACAGGATATATGAAATTAATGCTCTGATCCAGTTACATTTTTTTAAATAGAGAAATGACTAAGTAAGACTGGTTATTTCTGGTGATAGGAACTGAAGGTAACTTTTCTTCATTCACCTTCCTTTCTTCTTGAGGAAGAGTCTAGTGACACAGCTAAAAGCACAGAGTCTGCCGCCAGGGAACCCAGGACCAAACTTGGACTTGTCTACTTCTGTAACTACACAGTCCTAAGCGGGTAACTGAATCCCTCTGTCTCAGTCTCTCTAACTGTAATATGGGATTTATGACAGTACGCGCTTCACAGCCTTGTTGTGAGGATTGATACCTGTAAAGAAATGTCATTATATCTGGCCTCAGATCCAGTCCACATTCAGTGATTGGTAGCTGCTATTATATTTTATAGTTGTCGGTATTTTCTAAATTTTCAAGTTATTAATTTAAAAATTAGAATTTTCAAAGCAGTGACTAGGCAAGGCTGGCCTGCGCTGGTCCATGTCTAGAGGACAAAGATGCAGGAATCACAGCTGCCGTCAAGTTGAATTGAAGCATCCGGGTAGTACACTTATTTAAAGAGAAAGAAAGGAAAGACAAAGACAAGAGGAAGAAAAGAAGGGAGAAAGGGAGAAAGGACGGGAGGGAAGAAGGGAGGGAGGGAGGGGATTAGGGAGATGCGCTCTGGAAAGACGATGGAGCATCGACAAATAGGCTGCATCAGGTCGCTGAGTCCTTGCTGGAGCTCCATGTTCAGCATGCATGGTGCACAGCTCACACACACACCATGTCGACAAGAATCACTTGGGGAGAGCAGAAGAATTATTTTCAAAAGAAAGATTCCCAGGCCCTCTCTTGAAGCCGTTGATTTGATAAGTCAAGGCTGGAAACCAGGTATTCTCTGTTCTTAATAAGCAAGAAAGCTGGGAATCACTGACCTAGCCAGTTAGAAGCACTTCAGAGGTCGACGAGCTACTGAGCCCCACGCCAGGAAGCCAAGAGGATGTCCAGGGCAAGTCCTTCTGCCTAGATTGTTAAATAGAGACAAACCCCAGGAGGCAGGGAGCAGGACTGGGGACCTCCAGGGCTTTATAACTCCTTGACTGTTTCATGCCATTAAAAATCACTTCTCGTCCTGTCATTTAAGGGCCATCCACGGTCTGGCCCATCCTGACCCTTCCAGCTTTACATCCCCCTTGTCCTCAGGCACATTCTCTATCCCCAGGATGGCCCTACACTGTTTCTAGATCACATTTTCTTCTCTCAGCCTTTGCCTGGGCTGTGCCCCTCACCCAAATCTCTCTCTCTGCCTTAACCTCTCAGATTCTACCAGGTCCTCTAAGCCAGGGCCAAGTGTCTTCTCCAGAAACCTGAGTCCCGTCCACTCCTTAGTGACCATTTATATGGATAGCCCAGTTCAGAAGTTTGTTGTACTGACTGGTATTGTTTAATGATTCTTTCACTTGTTAAAAAGCTTCAATAATACCTAGTATAAGAATATTGCCTTATAGGGGAACCCTCCTACACTGCTGGTGGGAATGCAGTTTGGTGTAGCCACTATGGAAAACAGTGTGGAGATTCCTCAAAAGACTAGGAATAGACTTACCATATGACCCAGGAATCCCACTCCTGGGCTTGTACCCAGAAGGAAATCTACTTCAGGATGACACTTGCACCCCAATGTTCATAGCAGCACTATTTACAATAGCCAAAACATGGAAACAGCCTAAATGTCCATCAACAGGTGACTGGATAAAGAAGATGTGGTATATTTATACAATGGAATACTATTCAGCCATAAAAACCGACAACATAACGCCATTTGCAGCAACATGGATGCTCCTAGAGAATGTCATTCTAAGTGAAGTAAGCCAGAAAGAGAAAGAAAAATACCATATGAGATCACTCATATGTGGAATCTAAAAAACAAAAACAAACAAACAAACAAAAACAAAGCATAAATACAGGACAGAAATAGACTCATGGACAGAGAATACAGACTTGTGGTTACCAGGGGGGTAGAGGGTGGGAAGGGATAGACTGGGATTTCAAAATTGTAGAATAGATAAACAAGATTACACTGTATAGCACAGGGAAATATACACAAAATGTTATGATAACTCAGAGAGAAAAAAATGTGACAATGAGTGTATATATGTCCATGAATGACTGAAAAATTGTGCTGAACACTGGAATTTGACACAGCACAACACTGGAATTTGACACAACACTGTAAAATGATTATGAATCAATAAAAAATGTAAAAAAAAAAAAAAAGGAGCCTGAATTTTGACTTGAGTAAGATGGTTCTCCAAGACATTAGTCTGCCATCCTCTCGGTCTGCTGGCTTTCTGAATAAAGTCACTATTCCTTGCCCCCCCCCAAAAAAAGAATATTGCCTTATAATATGTAAAAGATTTTCATCTCTATTACATCTTTGGAGCTTCACCACAACCCCCCCATCAGAGAGTTGAGGAAACTGAAGTTTAGAGAGGCTTTTTGTGCTTGCCTACCTTACAACTACCAGTTAGTGGCAGAATTAAGAGACTGCACCAGTGGTCGAAGGAACAGGGGATCCCCAGCTGAAAATGTGAAATGTAGGGGGTTAATGAGTGGCTCTGTTTGTTGCCCAGACCTGGGGGAGGGCTGAGACATCAGGCTCTAAAGAACAGCTGCATCTCTGGGCTGAGCCTATGTCATCTGCAGGCTCAAAGGGTGGGCTCATTACTGCAGCTGTTGCTGGCTTTAGGGAGCCAGCCAGCTGTTCCCGGGAGAGGGAATCAAAGGGAACAGAGGAAATGGAATCCTGCGAAAATAACCGTGCCTGTATGTTCTCCCTCCTCGTAGCTCAAAACAGTTCTAAATATGTAATCTAATTACTCTTTGTAGGAAGACCGGGTTGGGCAAGTCCAAGTGAGGAAGCCAGGCAGAGAGAAGGTAAGTGTCTTAAAACTGGCTTTTCCTGGACATTCTTAAGAATGGAAAGCAGAGTCTTTGAGGGTTGCACAACCTTCTCAATCATTTATGATCAGCTCTACAGAAGAGTGTTCTTGGGAGAGCTGGGGAGCCCTGGGAGTGCCGGGTGGCGCTAAGGAACGGACAATGGGGCTGGAGATACAATTCCCCCCACCCCCATCCCTGACCCACAACGCAAGCTGTTGCCCTCTTACGGATCTTAACAACTTTTTCCAACACTTTGGGTACTGTGCCTGGTGATGAACCCCTGGTCTGTTTTCTCAATATTCTTATTTCCCATCTCACTTGTCATGAAGGCTCCCTGTTCCCTCCTCACCTCTCCCTTTCCTTCAGCCTGGACTTCCTCTTCTCCTTCTCCTTAGAAGACAGGCTGCTCATCCCATTGCTCTATCTTGGCCAGTATAGGTTTCCTGCCCAGGGTGAGAGGGGCCACCCCATTGCCTCTCCAAATCCTAATCGTTTTTGCTGGTCTACTCTGACTACTGGTCAACCCCGCGGTCATGGCTTCTATTGTGTTTATAGTGGGTGCTACACAGGCTAACGCAAGGTTTTCCCCCTGCGATGTGGTCCACTCCACTGGATGATAAGCTGAGGACTAAGAGGAGAGGTTGCCTTTCTTCTAATTACCCTCCACTGCCCATCACTCACTGTGTAAAGATATGTATTCAGTGCCCACTTTCTTGAAAACATCTTTACTCTTTTAAACTCATTTTGCTACTTTAAACAATCCTGTTTTCTACTGGGTTGAACTTTCAAATCATTATGAATTTTTATGGAGAACTTTCCATGCATTTTGATTAGCCCTTTAGGTAGAGACTATTAGTACCCATATTTCACAGTGAAAACTCTGTGGCTCAAAGAGGTAAAAATAACTTGCTCGAGGTCACATGCTAGTGGTCCAAGATCTTAACCATTTGTTACAGTGCTTTGCACAGAACACTGAAAAGACCTTTTGGAAGTGTACAAATAAAGAGTTCTGATATAATAGACGTTCCAAATACATGGATGGGCTGGCATTTGGAGCATGGGGCATTCCTCTCCAAAGGCTGGGCTCTTGCTACCATATCCTGAGCCTCATCTAGGAACAATATGGTCCAGTCAAGGGTTGGTCCTCTTTAGATACTTATTTGAAACTTATTACATGGCTAGTGACAACCAGCTTGGGGAAGGGGTGGCGGGAGGGGGTTCAAACTCCAGTCACTGTACCTCTGTACATTGATTATTTGACCTCAGAAGACCTAGGGAAAGGGGCTTGAACTCTGATCTCTGTTTCCTGGAAAGCTATGACCCTGTATCTGTGGGCACTGCCTTGGAGACAATTCCTTTTTGACAAAAGTGATAGCCCTTTCTCTTAACTGAACCAACAATGGGTGAATTATGAGGTAAGCCAGCGAACTTTCTTGGGAAGCCTGAGCCCAAGGCATAAACGGGCTCAACTCGTTTTTGGGAGTAATCTTTGCTGAGAACACATTCTTGCTGAAGCTCTTTTTTAGAGACTGAACTGATCATATTACACCTCAGCCAAACCCTTTGGCAGGTTGTACGCTTCAGCTCAAGGTTACCTGCACAAAGGAGATGGAACATGCAGGTCAGAGCCACCATTACCTGATGTCTGCTAGGCTGGATCCCACAGTGCAGGATGGAGAAGTTATCCTGGTAGCCCCGTGGGCTCCACTGCCTTTGTCTGCTCCCTTTAATGAATGCTCTGTGCCCCCCGGGTTTCTTCCAACACCTACTCTTCTCACATGAGCCTGCTCTGGAGGGCTTTCCCCTTCCCTAAAACTGACGTACGCCTTGTCCACCCTCATCCACAGAGATGCTGTGCCTTACAACAAACAAAAAGCCAAAGGATGTTCTCCAGGAGGAACTGGCATTTGAATTGACTCAAATACTTTCTAAGCTTCTTTTCTGGGTCCAGGGAGGGGTTCTGATTCTGAAGACCCAGAGGCAAAAGTCACAGACTTGCCCCCAAAGAACCAGGACTAGGCAACTCGATATGGCCTCAACCGCCACATGTGGCCCTTGAAATGTAGCTGAAGCTGAAATGAGCTCTAAGTGTAAACTATGTACCAGATTTCAAATACTCAGTGTGATTTTTTAAAATCTCACTGATTATTTTTATATTATTACCTGTTGAAATAACATTTTGGATATATTGAGTTAAATCAAACATGTTATTAAGATTAATTTTATCTATTTATTTCCCTTAAACAAAATGTGGCCAGTAGAAAATTAAAGATTACTGGCATTATATTTCCTTTGCACAGTTCTGGTGTACGAATGTCATAAGAGGAGGTGGATCATGCTATGAAGCATTGTAAAGACGCTGGAAATGTGCTGTGGGAGGAGAGAGAAGGGGGAAATAAATTTCAGCTGGACAACCCAGGAAGGCTTCCTGAACAAAGTGACATCAGAACTGCGTCTTGAAATAGGATTAGAGGGAAAAGGCTTGGAGGCAGCCACACCCAGATCTAAGATGGGAACTTTGGACCTTAGCTGGTTGGAGGACCAAAACAGACTTTGTGGTGCTAGGGTCCTCTGAGTGTTTCCAAATCTGTATCAGAATGTCCTGGTAGTTTTAAAAGAGCACAGGTTCCTGGGATCACCCCAAACCCTCTGAGCCAGAGTTCATGGGTGTGAGGCCCAGACATCCGTGTTTCACAAAACTCCATAGGCGGTCCTCCCACAGCTTGCCGATCCCAGTCTGGGAACCTGTGTTTGAAAGTACCTCTGAGACGCCAGCCATGGCTAGAAGCATTCTTGGCATCTCTGTTCTTTTTTACATCCTTTGAGGAGAAGCACCTGAAATACAGAGCTCGATAAAACAGCTCACATCCTGGGCCAGTCTCGCAGATTCTCCCACCATGGGAGCCCAAGGGGAGGGCTCGTGGGCTGTGCTCATCTCCTTGTTACCACCTAAGGTACCTGTTGAGTGGCTCTTGCCTGCTCAGTGACCAGCCCCTGCCAGAGCACTGATTCCAGCCAAAAAAAAAAAAAAAAAAATCCCTGCAGGCTAATATTTGATCACTCTGAACAGTGTGTTATATACTTTCAAAAGCTCTTTATGGCTGCAGTGGATTAAAACAAGGAGGTAGAAAGAGAGAGAGAGACAGAGAGAGAAAAAGGGAAGGAGGGAGAGAGAGAGAGATTCGTTATTCTGACTGTACTATGGTGAATGGATCTGTGCCCCCAAACAACATTATTTTCCTTCTCTACTTTCTTCACCCCCTACATTCCTCTCTGATGTATAGCAGTGTGTCTCTAAGTGTGACCCAAAGAGCCCCTGACTTGGAAGCTATGGCAGTGGGGGCCAACAATTTGTCTAACAGACTCTTCAGACAAGTCCTACAAAGTCTGAATTTGAGAACAGTTGGTCTAGAGGTTTGCAGTCCCCAAGGCACTCATCTGGCACCGGATCCAGCAGTTTCCCCTGTCAATGTTGGGCAGCCTCATGCGTCCTACCCTCTCTCATTTCCATTGGCTCCCTTTGAGCTGTGCACAGTCACTTAATGTCACCCTTACTGGGTTGAAAAAGCAATGGTCTCCTCCATGGGGTATCACCAAGCCAGCTTTGCTCTCACAAACTCACTTTCAGATAAGCTAATTCATTCAACTGGCAACACACATTTCCCAGGAACTGTATCTATTATGCAGCAGAAACCCCACTATGTTCTGGAGATGTACAAGGAACCAGTCGAGGTCTCCGGACCAGGGTGCTCACTCTCTAGATCAGAGGTTAGCAGTGTGACAGAGGTCAGAAGTGGGCTTCGGACATCAGATACAGCACACAGCAATCATCGCGTACATTCCCATGTAAACTTTACTGGTAACTAAAAGATTATCAAAAGTTTTAAAGGTTTTGTGTAACTGAAAAAGGGCTACCAGCTACTGGATGGATTGATAACAATGTTGAGCACTTTCTAGAAAGAGAAAACGTCATCGCTGGAGATCTAGCAAAGCGATGCCAAGGCAGGATCATTGTGCTGCTGTCACTAGCAGGTGAACTGTTTGCTCCAGGATGGGTGACATCAAGATGCAGAGAAGTTTCCTTATGTACTGAGATCCAAAGGGTCCCTTGAGGCACAATTGAGTGCCACCGATGACAGCCTGTCTTCCTGATGGTGTACCTCATTTCTGAGAATTGAGGTTAGGTCGGAGGGATGGATGGCCAGAAAGAGTGTTTTTGTAGAAATGAATTGGGAGCCATAACGTAGGAGCAACTGGGGCTGTGCAGAGAGGGCTTGCTGGGTGAGATTTAAAGCCGTTGGACCAGCATCATCTCCTACTCATGTCGTTCTGAGCACGGGGCCCCACAGCTGCACAGCTGACCAGAATCATTTAGGAGAGACCTTTCCAAGGAGCAGCACAATCGCCACCAGAATCCACCCTGGTGGTTAGAGGGGAGATTTCTGCTTCTGCAGCCATTCTTCCTGGAGAGGAAGCTTCCCCGGGGCCTCTGCTGTGAGGCTGGTATCTGGGGAGAGCAGAGAGGATGCCTGAAACTCCCCGTCTGACCCCCAGCTCAGCCACCCCAAGGCGTTTGCAGGAATGCCCCAGGGCAGAGGAAAGAGAAGCCCCTCTCTGGACTGGAGCGGGGTGGGGAGTGAAGGTGAGGAAGCTGCAGCTCAAGCTTTGAACCTGATCTCTCACCCTCAACAGGAAGACTCAGCCCCAGCAACGACTTTCTGATGACTCCCAGTTTGGCACTTCAAGGCCTCGTCTTTGAGGATGGGGATGGGATTTTCCAAGGAGGAAGGGAACTTGCCTAATCTTCTGACTTGTAAAAGCCAGTCTCAGAAAGTTTGGGGAGAGGCTGCAGGTAGGTGAGTAATCCTTGTTTCCAGGGGAGGCCTTCTTGGTCCAAATGCCAACCCAGGTGGTTGGTGAATGCCGGCTGATCTTCGAATACAGACTGGCCCTCTCAAGAAATCCACAGAAGGATTGCGTCCAGCTCTTTGTTCTGCTGGCTCTTTGCTCTTCAGCCCAGGAGCATGTTTCACAGGCCGGTCACCTCTGCCAGGAACCTGTGCCCTTCAGCGCACCCCACCACCTTCCCTGGGAAAGGATGGTTTGTGTTAGTCTCCTGAGTTCAGATCCTGGTTCCACCAGCCACTCACTGCAGAACCTTCGATCAGTTTTCCCTCTGAGCCAGGGCTCAGCTGTAACACGAGGGTAGTTATGAACTGTATCTCGCTGGGTTGTGATGAAGATTAAATAAGACAAAGCACCGAGCCCACGGAGGTGCCTGTGGGATTCGTCTCTTTCATCTTTCACGTTTAGCACAGCAAACACACAGCATGTCTTCTCATAAACCTGACACCGGCTACTTTGCATGAGTCATTCTCCGAACCTCTGTTTCCTAGATGGTTTCTAGGATCCCTTCCAGCAGCAAAAATGTAAGGGTCTGAGACTCTGAGCTTGTTTCCAACAGGCTTTCTCTGGGTCAGAAAGCAGCTCTGTTCAGCAAATCCTACAGGGCTGCAGAGGATGGGTCCAAACCAAGCCGTGCAGCTGTTGGGCCGCAGACGTCTGTGTGAAAGACGAGTAGAAAGAAAGGAAACCTCCAAGAGGAGCTGCAAAGGAAGACAGCTGCAAGTCTGTCCTGAGTAAATCAAATTGTGACGTTTATTGGGCTATTTCCAGAATAACACCAGCAAGAAAACCGCAGTGGAGGGTAATCTTGTCCAAGAAGGAGCTTAGCTAAGTAGCCTGCAACAGCCACCGGAGTCAGGCTGGCTGAATGAAAAGGCCGTAGGTTTGGAGATACACAGACTTGGGTTTTAATTCTGTCCCCATTACTTCTTAATAGTGACTTGGGGCAGGATATTGAACCTCTTTGAGCCTCATTTTTCTCCTCCCTTAACAACCACAAAAAAAGGTAAATAACAAAACTTGCAGGGAGGTTATGGGGGTGAGAAATTAACAAAAGTACTTGATATACAGTTGGTATTCAATAAATAGGAGCTATATGACTATGAGCATAGCACCCAGGGCACATAGGCTGGAAACCTCTGCACCTGGAGCCATCATTTCTCAAATCTGTACCTGGTACAGCGTAGAGAAATGGGGGGGGGCGGCGAAGGAGGAGGCAGGCAAGCCTTGGGCGGGGGAATGGGTAGAGGGGAGAAAGGAGATCAAAAGGCCTATAAATATCTGTCAAACTTTAAAATGCAAATCCCTTGTCTACAGCCCTGTTGGGACCAAATCTTCGTTTATCACCTTTCCAGGAAGAGCTTGAGAGAGGAAAAGGTTAAGCATAGTCTCTCCCTTCATGGAGCCTTTTGGTTTGGTTTGGTGTGCTTTTGTGGACAAGCTTGGATTTCATTCAGCTCAGACCTGGAAGCACCAGCAGAGGGTTAAGACACTAACTGCATAAGGTTTTCTTTGTGAATAGACGATGAGTTGGTCCAGGAAACTGTCTAACCCTTACCATAGCCCCTGCAATTTGCATGATACTTGGCTTAGAGCACCTGCCTGTTGAATGAATGAGTGGATGGACGGATGGACGGATGGATGGATGGATGGACATGAATTCTGAGCATAGTAAGTCATCTTCACCAGCTGATGACCTAGTCCTCAGGGATCTCCTTATCAACACTTCACCAGGAGCCACAGTTAGAGGTCGGGGAGTTCCTTCTGAGGGGCAGTCCTCATGAGGGGCAGCTGTGGCCCTCTAAGAAACTCTTGGATGGCCTCTGTCAGTGGCCAGGGCTCTGTGCAGCCCCTCCCTGGGCAGACATGATGCTGCAGGGCAGCTCTGCCCCTCACCTGCCCCAAAGAGGTAGCTTCATCGTATGAGTCCTGTTGGAGATTTATTTCTCAAGAAAGTATGGAATTCCAGGTTAATCCTACATAGGAGACCTTCAAGGGTAAGAGAGCCAATAATTATGTGACACTCTGTGCCGGGTCCTGGTGCATCTCCCCCCACCCAGCCACCATCATAAATAGGAAACCCAGAACCTCACTCCCTTTCCCCCTCGCCTCTTCCCTTGCTGGTCTTGCTTTCTCATGAAATCGTATTTATACATAATGGATGAGTGGGCTTATTTTTTGTTTTTTGTTTTTAAGACAAAAGGATCTAACAAATGTGCCCAGACTGGAATGCCCTAAAGCACATGTCATTTACAAGACTCTCCTGGATAAACTCACCTGACTTTGGCTTATGCAAGAAGCCGATAGTCCTTTTTCCCCATCTCTAAACTGCCTCCACCATTCAAGCCTCCTATCAAGTTCCTCACCCCTAGGGAGCCTCTGGGGATCGCCTGGGTCCTCACTGACTGACCACTCTTGTACATTCTGATGCCCTCTGCTGCCACCTTTTCACCCAGGACTTATTTGTAGTATCTGTTATTTCAAGAACAGAAGAGTCTGGTATCACAACTAAGTTATAAACATCTGAAAGAGAGGGACCAGGCATTACCCCTGTGTACTCTTCACCAAGTCTCACCAGAACTGAATCCATCTCAAGAATTCAATCAAAAATTGCGTGTTGGTGGTCAAAGCTCAGGCTTTGGCTTCAGGAAGGTTTGGGTTCAAACGTTAACTTCATCCACTCCTTCATTCAACAAGGATGTATTAAACGCCTGCTACATAGTAGGCACCGCTGCCAGCTCTGGGGAAATAACGAAAAACAAGGCAAAATTTCTTCTTTATGTTGTTACTCTAATGACATGAGACAAGCAAACAAAATCTAATAATCTATGAAGAAGATAGCGGGGTGGGAGTGAGGAGGCAGCTGCTCAGCGAGCGTGCTCACAGAAGTCCTAGCTGAAAGGTGTAAAGGAGCGTACCACCCAGAGGTCTGCCAGAAGTCCAGGCAGAGGGAGCACCAAGCTCAAGAGCCAGAATGTGGAACGAGCTCTGCTCGGGGGTTAAGGAGACAAAAGAAAGCCGGTGCCCCTGGAGCCAGGTGAGCGAGAGGGAAGAGGCGGGAGAGAAGGTTAGGCAGACAGGCAGGGGTCAGCCGCAGAGGACTTCACAGGCTCTGTCAAGGACTTTGGAATTTAGACTGAGTGAGATGGGAAGCTTTTGCAGGGGGGCTGTTTGAAAATGATTTGTGTTTTATTTGTCTGGCTGATGTGTGCCTGTCAAAGGTCATGAGTGTTTTGAAGCAAATAGATCAGTTAGAAGGCGCTTTTTGTAGTTCCTTTAAGAGATGATGGAACCTGCACTTTGGAGGTAGTAAACCAGCTGGGAGGAGGAGTATGCGCTAATGGTGTGACCACAGCCTTGTTGCTTTCCTTCCTTGGGTTGCTTTCAAGATGAATAAAAATGTACTTAACAGATTCAATTATAATGGGGCCTCTGGCCCATTGTTGGCACTGTGCAAAGGTGATTCAAGTCCGAAATGAATGCTAAAAAGGAGACACTTTTAACTAATGCTCTGCTGAGAACTTGCAACCTTGTCTTGAGGACATCTGGCCCTGGTGGTTAGAGCTTTGAAGGAAGGGGACGAATCTTCTGGGATATTTGGTATCCTGCCAGTATTTCAGGGGTGTGTTTTATTATTTTTGAATATTTTTTAATTTAAATTGAAGTATAGTCAGTTACAATGTGTCAATTTCTGGGACATTTTGCCATACACCCGAAATTAACACATTGTGGTCATTTCTTTTTTTTTTTTTAACTTTTTATTAAGTTATAGTCATTTTACAATGTTGTGTCAAATTCCAGTGCAGAGCACAATTTTCCAGTTATACATGAACATACATATATTCATTGTCACATTTTTTTGTCTCCATGAGCTACCACAAGATCTTGTATATATTTCCCTGTACTATACAGTATAATCTTGTTTATTCTACATATGCCTATCAGTATCTACAAATTTTGAACTCCCAGTCTATCCCTTCCCACCCATCCTCTCCCTTGGCAACCACAAGTTTGTATTCTATGTCTATGAGTCTGTTTCTGTTTTATATTTGTTCTTTTTTTTTAGATTCCACATATGAGTGATCTCATATGGTATTTTTCTTTCTCTTTCTGGCTTACTTCACTTAGAATGACATTCTCCAGGGACATCCACTTTGCTGCAAATGGCATTATGTTGTCAGTTTTTGTGGCTGAATAGTATTCCACTGTATAAATATACATTGTGGTCATTTCTTGAATGTTCACAATAGTGCTTTTCTGAGACTCTAAACTGCTCTGACTCAGTGGCCAGTTTCCTATAAATAAGATTAGTAGAGGTCATTGCATTTCTCTGATGAGTGGTTTCTTTAAAAGGGCCACAGACTTGGATAAATGTGGAGTATATAGAAGCCTTAATTCTTGCCAAAGGAGCCTTGGAGTCAGACTAGCTCTAGGTTCAAATCCTGGTCCTGCATCTTACTAGATGTTGAACTTGAATAAATTCCTTAGCTTCTCTTAGCCTCATGTATAAATAGAGGATAAAAGAGCCTGCCTTTCAGAGTTCTTGTGGGGCACGTATGAGGAATTTGAAGAATCAGTGAGGTGGGTGGACATAGTAGTAAACAATCGATATGTGTCATTTCTCTTCTCCCAAAATTCATTAAAGTTTTGCATAACTGTGTGAATGCAAAAGGGTATGCATTCACTCATACCCTTTAGTGCCCAGTATGCCTTGTTTTCTTCACATGTAGACTGGAGACAACTGTCTTCTCAAAAAAAATTATACAGGTTACAGTGGAATACATTTTAATGACATCATTTGTGGTTCATCAATGGATTTAGCATATCGAAATCAGTAATGCCAAATTTATACATGTACATGTCTCTCAAAAGCTGTCCTTGGCACATAAACGAGAGGAGAGAGGGGCAGAAGCGTCATTCCCACTTATGAGAAGGAAAAGCAAGCTGAAGGCGGCTTGTTCAAGGCAGCTAGTCTCCTTCAGAACTAGGACAATTACTCAGACCACTGCCTGCCTCCCAGGTTATAGAAAGTGTCCTTTGGTCTGTTTCACAGGATGTAGACCTGGTTGTACTGAGTCCTTTGACACCTCCCATTGAACTATCCCAGCTGTGAAGTCGTGGGGCCTTCACAAGGTCTGGACGAGAGACGTCTGTGTTTGGACAACCCTGTGAAATAAGCCTTCTGGCATCTGGCAGCCACAGACTCACCATTCTCAGTTTAATAAAAGTGTACATGATTTTAGCGATAATAATTTCTCTGGAGCAGTTACTGCAACCAGTGTTGGTTTAAAACAAAACAAGACAAAAAGGCAAAGGATTTGTAGTCTACCTTCCCATGGATGGTGAATAAATCACTCATTCTCATTTTCAGAGTCAAAGGACAGCCTTTTCAGACTTCACTCACAGCTAAAAGGCAGGTCTCTGTTGGGTGGTAAATGAAGAGATTTAAGTTATGATGATACAAACACTACAGAATTCTTTCATTAGGCCTTGGACCAGAGCATTCAAAACACACAGGCACCTTTTCCCATTTGGGAGGTCAACAGCTTCCTTTTCAGGTCTTGGCACAGAAAAATGCTGCGGAAGCCCAGACACTTAATCCTTATTAAAGAAAAGTTCTACTTTGGTGCTTACGGAAAGATTTCTTCTAAATATTAGCAAAATAGTCAAAGTCATTCTGCCCACAGAAGGGTCAGCCGACTTTGCTGATGGCTCCCCCTCCATTGCCAAACAGGCAGTTTATTGAATTTATCTGGCCTGGGGCTCAATAAGCTATCTATTCTGACAGTCATCAGAAACGTTTCCACATTTTTTGACTATTATTGGGGCTGACTCAACGGCATCTCAGTTTAAAGGCAATGTGGCAAGTCCTTGCAAGAGGCTAATGCAAGCTGTTAGATGAGCCCGATAAAAGCTTTTCCTGGCTCAGAAGGTGATAAACATTGCCACGTTAATCTGCAGATGAAAGGAGGCTGACTTCAGTAATATTATTTAAGCTGTTTTACCCTAAGTGCTACCAGCACCACAGGAACAGTCAGCATGTGATTTAGCCCCTTTCCCCTCAGAAAGCAAGGCATAGCACCATGGCACCTTAAAATGACTTAAAGGGGACTAGCGATCAGGCTGACGGAAGGAACCATCCAACTGGATTTGATCTTTCTCCCCAGAGGATGGAAGAACTAAGCTCCTGACTTCATCAGCAGGCCATCAGCACCCATTCACTGAATGCTTTCCGTGCCAGCCCCTCTGCTATGTCCTACAGATTCAGAAATGCAAGATGCTCACAGCCTGGTACCTGAGACAAACATGTGAATCAGTCGACACAAAACTACTTATAGGTGGTATCTAAGAAATCTATAGGAATTTGTAGCAACCCATTAGAAGCTACATAAACCTTTTTTAGAGAAGACCATGTTCACCCTGAGTCTTGATCAGGAAATAAGAGTTGGTGAATTAGAGAATCAAACTGTGCAACATTCTGGCAGGGTACAAAATACTGCAAAACAGTCCTTACAGATTTGTTGAGAGGATTAAAAAGGCTAGTGAAGAGCCTTAGTTCACACAGAGTAGGCAATCAGGAAATGCTAGTTTTCCCCCTTGCCCGGTAATTTAAAAAATTTCTTCTCTTCTCTTCTCTGGCCAGGTAGGGTGCACCTTTTGTACTTAATATGTGTGAATTGATGAACCCACATATAAAGCTTTATATGTGGTTCATATGCTCAGAATCCTTTAGCATCCTGGTCAGTTTCTTTGCCACAGTTCTTTTCCCTTTGTCCTAAGATACCCTAGCTTGCTTTCTGCTCCTGATTCCTTATTACTTCTCCTCAATCCCTGGAGATTCCTTCACCTGCATAGCAGTTTGTTCTCTGGAGAGACTAGAGAGCCAAGTAAGCCTCCACAATTGAAGCAGACTGTTCACCATTGCCAAAGCATGCCAACTCTCATTCTTTATTCTATGTCGAGGTTACTTCAAACTCGTCATTCAGCCATTGAAATGTCCCCTGCATGTAGTGCTCCCATTCTGCTAATCATATCGCTGCCTAGACTTCAAAGCATTGTCAAATTCTTTTGGTTTGCTGAAAGAATCTTCCCTCCTCTGAAAGACTCGTGTAGTGTTGATTGCCTATTCCATTCATTTAACAATTCTGTGCTAGCTAATCCAATTCATTCTTGGATGTAAATATGCCACATTGCCCTACCTTGCTCCAGATTGTCATTTCATGAAAGTAAAAATTGGGTTTTACCCCACTTTGTCTTTCCAGGAAGCCCTTAGCATTTGACATGCATAATGCTTATTCAGTTGACCCTGAATACATGTGTCTGGCTTGAATGAATGTGCACTATCCAAACGACTTCACTTGGAACCAGGAACCAGTTCCAGCAAGGCTCGGAACTGCATCCAGAGTTAGAAGTGTCAGACACCTCGGGGTCTCTACCATCTCTATCACCATACTCATTCCCAGTGATGTCAGAAATTGTTTAAGTAAGCAGATCTATAGATGAGGAGAGAAGCTTTGGCTAAAGAACCACATCTGAGTCTTAAGCACAAAAGCAGCTGAAGTCTTGAGAGTAGAAAATATCTAGAGTGAACAGAGAAAGAGAACTGAAGGAACACAAGTATTTAATGAGAGTGAATATTTAAGCCTTTGAGAAGTTTAAAACAAAAGGCAAGGAGTTAGGAGATAAAGCAAGAGGAAGTGTTGACATGAAAAGACAACAGAAGTTTCCAAGAAAGAGGGAATTTCAGTAGTCCTAAATTCTGCATAAAAGTAAATTTAAGACTGTAAATTGTTTATTAGCTTTAGTAACATGTAGGTCAATTGGTGACCTGGCAAGAAAATAGAGGCAATGAACAAAAATAAACTACTTGATTTCCAGACTTACTATAACTACTACAGTGATCAAGACAGGGTGGTACTGGAGTGATGATAGACAGACAGATCGGTGAAAAGAACAGTGCAGCAACAGACCCACACTTACAAAGTCCATCAATTTTCAACAAAGGAGCCAAGGAAATTCAATGAGGAAAAAGATTCGTCTTTTCAACAAATCGTGATGGCATAACTGGATTTCTGTATGGGAAAAAAATGTTCCTTAATCCTGATCTTACACTGTACACAAAAATTAACTTGAAACGAATTGCCAATCCAAATATAAGAGGTAAAGACCGTTCAACTTGTAGAAGAAAACATAGAAAAAATAGTTGGGACACAAAGATATCTTAAATAAGCCACTGGAAACAAAAATTAATTATAAAGTAGATATTACAATTTTAAATATTCTGTTCTTTGAAAGAAATACTTAAAATGAAAAAATAAGCCAGACTCAGGGATGTAATATTTGCAAAATATACCTAACAAAAAGCTTGTATCCATGAAAAAAAAAAAAGGAACACTTATAATTTGATAACAAGACAAACTGCCCAATTTAAAAATTGGCAAAAAAAAAATAGAATTTCACAAAAGATATATGAATGGCCAATATGTACATAATACTTAATCCACCAGTTATCAGAAAAATGCAAAGAAAATCACACTGGGATGCCCTATACATCGATTAGAATGATTAAAATGAAAAAGATTGATAACATTAGGTTTTGGTGATGATGTAGCATAATTGAAACCCCCATATATTGCTGGTGGGAACACAAAACAGTTCTATCCCTTTGGAAAAGAGTGTAGTAGTGTCTTAAAAAATTAAACATATGCTGATCATATCAACCAACAATCTCACTTAGATATTTATCCAAAAGAAATGAAAATGTGTGTCTACTTAAAGACCTATATTTGAATATTCATGGCTACACTATCCATAATAACCAAAATGTGAAAATAACCTTATTTTCCATCAACTGGTGAATAAATAAAAAATTATTAATAATAAAAATACTGTCATATCACTCTACAATGAAAAGGAACAAGATACTAATACACACAACATAGATAATTCTTAAAAACATGCTAAGTAGAAAGTCAAATACAAAGATTATAAACTGCATGATCCCATTTACAGAAATTCTAGAAAAGGCAAACATAGTGAGGAAAGCATATCAGTTGTTGTCTGGGATCAAGGTTTAGGAGAGAGAATTAACTGCAAAGGAGCATATGGAAACTTCAGGGCGATGGAACTTTTCCTTACCTCAATTGTGGTGGAAGTTATACAACTATATACGATTACCAAAATTCATCAGACTTTACACTTAAAATGAGTCTATTTAATTGCATGTAAATTATACCTCAATAAAGAAAAAAGCCAGTGAAAAAGGAATCAAGTCTTTAGATATTTTTCTGAGAACATAAATCAAGACTGAGTGTGGGATCAGGTGAGCAGTTCAAAACAAAATTAATTACTTCAAAGCAAAACTTCATCCCTTTCAATATATAATACTGGGTTTTTGTGCACCTCTAACCTCAGAATTTAGAAAGAGCTGTACACATATCTATGCAGTAATGTACAACTAATGTCAAAACAATAATTCCTCGAAAAAATAAAATTTACATTACACAGACATTTAGAATTGAGATTTCTAAAAATATGTGGCACTAGTTCAAAACTGGACAAACTTTTCAAAAATGTGGTGATTTTAACAAGGAAATAACACTCTGGGTAGCCATACTGTCACCTTTTCCTATGTCAGGTCTTCAAGGTAAACCTACTAATTTCACAGGTAAATTCATGTCATTTATAATTATTCTAAGCTATTTAAGGGCATTTGGGAAATTTTTAAAAGAAGCAGCTCACAGAAAAGTCCAAGTAAGAGTGTTAAGAGGCATTCAAATGATTTAGTTCACACATCTGACTTTCAACTTTCAGATTACTTGGCTTTAGAGAATCAAAAATGCTCCAATTGTACATTTATCAACAGTTACAAATCAAGCATGACATTCACATCTACTATGTATCTCTAGACTTCTGCTCAAAGATACACATGTAGAGACACTGATGCCATTAAATAGTGAGACATCATAGTTATTGGTATGGAACGTTTCTAAGATACATTAACATGTTGGTACAGAATACTTCTGGAAGGATCAAGAAATTAGAAGCCATGTTTGCCTCTAGTTAAAAGAACTGGAGTCTGGTCATTAAGGACAGAAAGGAGATTGACTTTTTCACTCTATTTTTTTTTGTTCCGTTTCACCTTTTTAATTAACCACATTAAAGTATTACCTTAAAAAGTATATACAGTTGACCCTTGAACAACACAGGTTTGAACTGCATGGGTCCACTTTTATGCAGATTTTTTTAATAAATAAGTACTACAGTAGCACATGGTCTGCAGTTGGTTGAATCTGAGGATGTGGACCTGTAATTACAGAGGGATCGACTATAAAGTTTTATGAGGATTTTCAACTGTGCTGGGAGGAAGGAGGGGTCTGTACTCCTAAACACCCTTGAACTGTTCAAAGGTCACCTGTAATACTTATGCAAATAATCACTGATTTAAAAAATACATCAGTTCAATTAGGAAAGGTGGGTTTCTCGAGAGCAGCGACTGACTGCCTAAATTTAGTACTCTCCTCGTCCAGGAGATTTTATGTATATTAAGTGCTTCGTAAAAACAGCACTTTTCTATAACAACATTAAACTCGACTCAGAGCATCTTCTATATTTTAGTGGAATTTTCAATAAACCAAAATCATAACTTCAGAGAAAGCACAAAAATTCAACAGTACTCCAAATTTGAACCTAATTTTTACAATGTGGCATAATGTAATAAATACTAAACAAAACTTCCATCCCTGGTCTCGGGAAAATAAATCTCTTCACTTCTCTGGACTTATTTTCAAGTCTAGAAAGTAATGATGGCTGTGCATATATGAGTGAGGTTAGACTATATACATTTTGGATATTAAAGTCTGAATGAGTAAAATTCTCTTTGCTTTTAAAACAGCTTTACTGTGATATAATTCACACACTATAGAATCTATCTATTTAAATTGCACAATTCAATGGTTTTAGTATATTCAAACTTTTGCAATAATCGTCACAATCAATTATAGAACATCTTCATCATCCACCCACTCCTCCCAAAACCCATCTTACTAGCAGTCTTTTCCCTTCTCCGTCCTCAACACTCCCTTCCTGCCAGGCCTTGGCAACCATGAATCTTACCTTCTGTTTCTTCTATATATTCTAGATTTGCCTATTTGGAACATTTTGTATGAATTTAATCATATATGGTCTTTTGTTACTGGCCTTTTTCATGTAGCATGTTTTCAAAATTCATCATACTACAGTATTTATCAGTTACTTTTTTTTTTATTGCCAGTATTTCGTTGTATGGAAGCACCACATTTGGTTTATCCACTCATCACTTGATGGGCATTTGGGTTGTTTCCACTTTCAGGCTGTTGTGAATAACGCCATTACAGACATTTGTATACAAGCTTTTGTGTGGAAGTTGTCTTCATTTCTCTTGGGTATACACCCCAAAAAGATTTGCCGTGTTTCATGGTAACTATATTTAGCCATCCGAGGAACCACCAGCCTTTTTGGAAAAATTTTACACTCCTACCAGCAGGATATGAAGGTTCCATTTTCTCCATATCCTCAGACTTGTTTTCATCTTTTTAAATTCTAGCCATCCTATTAGGTGTGAAGTGGTATCTCTTTGTGGTTGATTGGCAACTTTCTGATGACTAATGAAGTTGAGAATTTTTTCATCTGCTTATTGGCTATTTGGATATCTTATTTGAAGAAATGTCTATTCAGATATTTTACCTACTTTTAAGTTCTCTTTTAAAAAAACCCTTAGTTAACTAATTTAAAAAATTTTGTTGGAGGGGGAGGTAATTAGGTTTATTTGTTTATTTTTTAATGGAGGTACTGGGGACTGAACCCAGAACCTTGTGCATGCTAGGCATGTACTCTGCTGAGCTACACTCTCCTTAAGTTCTTTTTATTGAGTTGTGTTCTTTATACAAGTCCCTCTAGATACAAGCCTCTTTATTACTTTTATGATTCCCAAATATTTTCTCCCATTGTAATGTGTCTTCTTTTTCTTAACGATGTCCTCTAAAACACGAAAGGTTTTAGTTCTGATGAAGTCCGATTTATTTTTTCTTGTCTGAGCTTTGATGTCATACCTAAGAAACCCTTGTCTAATTCAAAGTTACAAAGATTAATGTCTATGTTTTCTTCTAAGAATTTTATAGTTTTAGCTCTTACCTTTAAGTCTCTAATCCATTTTTTGTGTTAATTTTTATATATTGTATGAGGTCGAGACCAAACTTTATTTTGCATGTGGATAGCCAGTTGTTAACAGTGGCGTTTGCTCGGACTACTGTTTCCCCATTAAATTGTCTTGGCAGTCTGGTTGAAAATCAACTGAGCATAAATGGGAGGACGTATTTCTGGATCTTCAGCACTATCCCACTGACCTCCATGTCTACCTTTATGCCACTCAATACTTTCTCATTACTATAGCTTTGTGGTCATCAAGTTTTGAAATCAGAATCAGGAAAGGCAAGTCCTCTCCTACCTTTTGTTTTTGTTTTTTTTTTAAGATTTTTTTCGCCTATTCTGTGTCCCTTAAATTTCCATATATATTTTAGAATTAGCTTATCAATTTCTAGAAAGAAATCAGCTGGGATTGATGGGGATTGCACTGAATCTGTTGGAGGATATTGCCATCTTAATATCAAGTTTTCTGATCCATGAACATGAACATGGGATTTTTTTTATTTATTTAGGTTTTCTTTAATTACTTTCAATGATTTTTGTACTTTTCAGAGTATAAATTTTGTATTTCTATTAAATTTATTCCGAAGTATTTTATTCTTTTTGATATTGCTGCAAAAAGAATTTTCTTAACTTCATTTAGTATTATTCATCGTGGGGGCACAGATATACAATTGATGCTTATGTACTGACCTTGTATCCTGCAACATTGTTGAACTCATTTATCAATTCAAATAGTTTTTAATGGATTCTTTAGAATTTTGTAAATACATGATTTTGTCATCTGCAAGTAGCAACCGTTTTATTTTTTCCTTTCCAATCTGGCTCCTTCTAGACTTTTTTGAGTGCTAAATAGATTAATGTACAACTTAATATTTGGAAGTACTGAAGTCAATATTGTATAGATTCATCTTAAAACAAAAAGGAAAGAAAAAAGTGCTATAAAAGAAAAAGAACACAGGAAAAACCAATGAATTGAGAGGCAAGAAATCTGGATTCCCCACCACTATTTAATTAGCTGTGTGATCCTGAGCAAGTTTCTAACCCTCTCTGGTTATACAATCTATTTTCCAAATCTTCTTCCACTTGGCAGACCTGTGAACTTGGGATATTTAAGAAGTAGCTTTCCTCAGTTTATTCTGCTACAATAACCATAATTTTTACTACATATAGTGATCATCTTCCACTTTTTCCTTTTTTTTTTTTTTTTTGTCCCTCACAAAAGAGAATAAGATTACTGAAGCTGGGAAGGCAACTGGAAGTATCTTCACATTGAGAGAAAATGTCACTCTCAGGAAGGTATAATAGAAGACAATCTGAGAATGTAGGCAATTATGAAGAGCTATCCTCTTGGGAACAAGCTGGAATGTCAAAAAATGCTTTAGAGGCCTGTGGAAGCAATGAGCGAAAAAGAGGAAATGGAGGGAGCATTTATTCTGTCTAGTACTGCACTAACTTTTTAAGAATATAACAAAGGAATAATAAAGATTATTTTTTAAAATGGCAAAAGTATGTTATAAAAATATACATCACCTGAAGTTTTCACTACAGAGGACTGTTTTTTAAAATCAAAGTTTTAGGTAACAATTTTTCTTATCACAGTTTTGATTGCAAGGGACTCACAACATATAAAACCACATTAAATTTTTCTGCTATAAACTAGATACCTTCCCTCTGCTTCTGCTAATGCCACTAGAATGCTGATTTATATCTGAATATTCGAAATTTCATTTCAAGTGTTTTGAAACCTTAGTTTTAATCTCTGACTTAAAGGAAGAGGACTATCCAAGTAAGTGCCAGAGTCGTCTTTTTCTTTGTGACACTGCAGAAAACTCAGAGAAACTTTTGGTGCATCTGGGAAGGAGTTTTCCTCATTTCCAGCTGTTTTAGAAACCTGGACACACTGTTCAGTTTCTCTACTACGTGCCTTAGGGTTATTCAATTTGTTGCCATCATTTTTCTTGAATCGAGCTGGGCTATACTGCTGAGAACTCTGTTTCATTTTTCGAGTTGTGGACTTAGGTTTCCCAAACTCTGGGACACTTTCTTCCTCAGAGGAAGGTCTATCAAGGCAAACACTCTTCTTCATTACAATTTTCTCAGTGATTTGTGCATCCACTTTTCTGCTACGATGGAAAGCAGTATTTGATGGTTCAGTTCTAACATTGGAGGTCCCTGCTACTGGGTTATTGAGAGAATAAGGTACAGAAGTATTCACTTTATAGTTTTCTTGAAACAGCTGGTCTCCTTTTAGAACTTTACAGTTTCTAGATTCATTTGGCAAATGAATTCCTAGAAGGTCCTTTGAAAGATGTGATAGGCCATCGGAACTACTGTTAGCAACACAGCGCTCTTTTACAGTAAGGAGTGACAAAGTTTTTAGGCCAACATCTGGTCGCACATTATTCTGAGGGTATGATGATTTTATACGTATTCGTTCCTTTAAAGGCAAATCCTGAAGATGCAAACCAGTAATGCCAGAAAGCAGGGGCTCTTCTGGAGCAGTCTTTTGAAGATTCCAATTCAACAATTTATCAGTGCTTGTGGTGTACCATTCTGATTCACGTGACAACTGCTCTGGGATATTTTTAAAGCTATCAGGGATAGCCATCTCAAGCTCTGATTTTGGACCATGAGAGAAAGTATTCTTTGGGATCGCTGGAGAATCACTAAAAGAAGTACCTTCCCAGTCAATGGTGCTCAAGTGCAGATCAGCAATTGTGGATATACTACGGGATGAGGTACTGGGTTGACTAGATTCTGCAGTTACAGCTTTAATTTGCTGTGTAGCTGAAGGTCTCAGAGAAGATACGAACTGTTCCTGTCTATCCAGACAGGGAGCCTCTTCAGGTAAAAGCAAGGTATCCAATGACGCAGAAATAGATTCCTGGGGTAACGTAGAATCGGGGGAAATTCCCAAATTTAACTTGGAACTCCGTTTAGAGAAGATTTCACATGTGGGCTTGAAAGTTGTGTGTGACTGAAAACCCATCATAGTATCTGATTCTGGCAAACTGCTTCCTTTGGACTTAATTTTCATGCCTGAAAAGAAAAAAAAAAGTATAACATAATTAAAATCTATTTTATTTTCCTTAATGTGGGTAAATAAACTAGAGCTGAGGTCAGAAATCTATATAAGCAATTTTTGCCTTCTTCGTCTTAGCCCATTCCTGAAAACTGCTGTATATAATTATTATAAAAGTATTAATAATATTATAATTGAGTGTTATACTATAAAATAATGTTCTAATTTCCTGAGTTCTCAAAAATAAAGAAAATGTATTTATAATCCAAAATATGTTACACATACTAGTTGCTCAATAAAAGGTTAGTATAATTACTATTATTAACAGTTGGTTAAGTTAGCAGACACCAAGTAGAATGGTTTATTCTTAGATTATTTTAGATTTTAATGCCAAGTTTGTCAAGACAGAGAAACAGGACAGCATAGATTCAAACAGGACAGGTAGCTCTTCTGTAAAATTTGTGAGTGGCATAAACAGTTGTCAAATGTGACACTTACCTTTTTGTTTCTTCCCTTTAATTTCTGACTTTTGTTTTTGATAAATAGCAACAATCTCAGGATAAGCTGCTTCAAACAATGATTCTTCTTCTATCGTTTGCAGAACCAGTTCTCCATGTTCATCTTCCATAGCATAATGTTCTAAGGGAGTAAAAATACAATAAAAATAACTTAATTACAGGTTTGAAATATTCCATTTTTCCAGGTAACTCAGTTTACCAAGTAAACTAGGTCATTTGCAAATGAATAATTCATTGTAACTCTTGCTTTACAACATCTCTATTCTAATAATCTGTTGATGCTAGTACAGAAGTGATTTTCTTCCACCCGGGAAGAGCTGGAAGGAGGTTCCTTTTAAATTAGAACTTGAAACTTCTCTTGCTTCAGAGATTGTAGGAGCAGTTTAGAGAACATAGAGCTTTGTTTAGGTAAGATTCGTTGGTTTTAATTTAGTATGTTAAGTGTAAAATTCCAGATAAAGAATGGAAATAAACAATTTCCTAAAACTTCAACATTGCCTTTCTGTAGCGGTAACTTCTGAAAAGAACAGAATTGAAATGGTCATCAAGATCTTCATTCCAGGTGAAATAAGCCAGAAAGAGAAAGAAAAATACCCTATGATACCACTCATATGTGGATTCCAGAAAAAAAGAGGACACTAATGAACTCATCTACAAAACAGTAACAGACTTGCAGACTTAGTAAACAACCTTATGGTTACCAGGAGAAAGGAGCTGGAAAGGGATAAATTTGGGAGTTTGAGATTTGCAAATGTTAGCCACTATGTAATAAAAATAGATTAAAAAAACAAGTTTCTTCTGCCTAGCACAGGGAACTATATTCAGTATCTTGTAATAACTTTTAATGAAAAAGAATATGAAAACGAATATATGTATGTATATGCATGACTGCGACATTGTGCTGTACACCAGAAATTGACACACTGTGTAACTGACTGTACTTCAACTTAAAAAGATACAGATATATATTACTGTCTTCCAGATTATTGTTTCAAAGGTTATCAATCTCTTGAGGATATACCCAGGCTTACTGGACTCACAAGCACCTCATAAATGAAAATGAGAATGCTTATATGTAAATCTACAGTAAGATATGTAAACAGCAGACTAGATTCTTGTGTTTATCCTATATGAGGGTGAAGTTGCATAAGAAGCCAAACTATAACAAAACTATTCGTTGATGAGTTTAAAGTAGAAACAATGGCAATAGGTGAACTTACGGTTTTTCTTGGTTAAACTAGCCTGGGGCACATTTTCTCCTTTAAGGAGTAACTCTCACAAGGATAAGAGAAAGGAGGAACCTAATCCTCAGTTCTAGACAGAGGAGATGCGCTGCCAGCCTGGGTTAATGGCACTGTCTTTCCTGAAAATCTACTATGGTTGGTGGAACTGTTCCTAAACAGTTTTCAAAATTCTTCAGCTTGCTATTTTCCTATTATTGCTTAGAATGGCTGAGCTAATTCTTATCATTTAATTCTTCAAAGTTACCTACAACTTAAACTTTCACTGACAAAGCTGTTCTCTCATTCATTCACATATAATTACACAATCTAATTTCAAAGCCAAGTAGAAATGAATTTGGGATTATTTTTCATTTTAAATGATTTGTGCTTTCCTTGCCCTCAGACCTGGAGCTAATTTACAGTTCACTGTATTTCTATCTGTAGAAAATAAGAGTAATTTCACTACTAAATATTCCCATGAAAACTAGACAGAGTAAAGAAAGACGAGGAAAAGTACCTTAAATACTATTCAGCAAACTTGATTTCTTTAGGCCCAGCTGTACAATGAAATCAATGACCAGACCATTTGTAGCAGCATTTTCTTGAGAAATATAAATTAAAACCATTGCCATATTGTTTTTATAAACATTAATTACAAAAGAAATATCAATTTAAGGCACTAAAAAATGGTTAAAGTTTTTCATATTTACTATCAGCTCAGGCTATTTACATAGTAAGGCAAACTATGAAATTAATCCTTGGTGTATGCCATACATTTCTTTTTCATTTTTTTATATACATACATAATTTTCACATATATATATGATATTTGCTAAACATACATGGTCAAATGTTATAAATTTTCCTAAAGTGCATACATACCAGGCTTTTCCCATTCTATTTCAAAGCAATGAACTCCATTTCTAATTCGAGTTTTAATGATTCTGAAAAAAAAAAAAACTTAATGAAGTCCCATTGCTATAGTTATTCAGAAATTTTCAATATGTAAATTGAAGACTCAGTTTCCATTAATTTTTATTCTGTTTTTACAATATTCTAAAATATTATAAGGAATTATTGTATAGTTATTCCTTTGACTAGTTTATTTAAAAGATAAAGTTTATAACTGTTAGATCTTATCAGTAGATTTTTCCTTTCATTATTATTCAGTATTCCTCTTTTCCATAATAATGATTTTTACTTTAAAGTCTATTTTGCTTCTGTTAATTTTGCTACATCACTTTGGTAAATATTTGCCTCGTAAATCTTTTAAATCTTTTTATTTTCAAACTTAGCATAATTTTATTCTGCACATGCCCTGTAAGCAGTATATTGCTGAATTTTGTTTACTAATTCAGTATAATGTTTTTTAATAGATGAGTTTAATCCACCTACATTTATTGTGATTACTGCTATCGCTGGACTCAGTCCTTTATCTTATTTTGTTTTCGGGTACCAAGCTTTTTCTCTGCTATTTCCCCCTGTAACCTTCCTGCCTTCAGTTTGATAGTTTCACTTTCCTATTTTATGTATTGGTTTTAAACCTAGAGACTGTATTTCTAATTGTTTTAATGGTTACCCTTAAATGTTTACATGCATACTTCGGGAGTTTTAGTTTATTATCATCATCATATACTGACTATCAAGCGTTATGAAGATATTTATATACTTATTTTTTCCAGTTTATTAAATTAGCTAAATATGTTTTATCAATTTCCATGCCAACCACTGTTTGTTGGAATCCACATCTTCCCTGAGTTCATTTTTTTTCTTGCTGAAATCTTCTTTTAATAGTGCTTTTAATGAGGGTTTGTGAGTGGCAGACTCTTGGTCTTCATACGTCTGAAAATGCCTTACTAACCAGCAAATAATTTTAATAATGTCTATCTATGCTGCCCATTTTTTTTACTCAAAGCTTTGAAATATTACTCCATCATCTTCTCAAATCTACCACGGTCATAAAAAATGTACGTTATCAGATTGTCATTCCTTTGTAGCTTAATTTTTCTCTTTAATGTTTCTTCCCACCAAATTTTTATTCTGAAAGTTTTCAAACCTTAAGAAAAGTTGCAAGAATACTACAATGAATAATCACATACCCTTCACTGAGAGTCACCAATTTGCAGTTTCAATTCCTCCATTCATTTTACATTTTTGTTCCCTTTCTGGTCCATTGAAATAATTATCTAGTTAAGCCTGGCTATAGCTTTTTATATTTATTTCTTTTAATACTCTATAATTATTATGTGTTTAAAGCAAAAAGGTGTGTCAAAGCATGAACTTACTATGTTATCCTGAATGTAAGCCCTGAATAGGTTTTTAATATTCCAGTAGACCTTTCCTTCATCTTTATAAAACAAGGAGATATATATCCCACTATTAAAGATACTAATAAGAATATTTTAGATCGTAAGATATTCCAATGAAAATACAGGGACTCATTCATACAATTCTTTATGTTACCGGATTGGCCGTAGTTGGTTAGAGTTCCTTCTCCCAAGCTTCCTTTCTATCATGTCATAGTGGGTTAACAGCACCAACAATTTCTCACATGCATAGTGATTGGGCCATTCCATTTTTTCAAGCGTAAATCTCTGTAAATATAAAAATATGACAAGATTTTGTGACCTCTTGGAGGCAAACAGCAGTCTCCAGTGATATTATCTTTTCCTTCAGAGTTAACGTTAGTTAAAGTCCTATCAACAAACATATTCCCAGAAAGAACAGTGAGCTTCTGAAGGAGGCAATATTGCATAATGATTAAGTGTGGGGGTCTGGGTTGGAGTGGCAGTGGATCTCCCAGATGTTGGGTAAATTACTTCATCTCTTTCAACTTACGTTTTCTCTCTGTAAAATAAATCCAGCACACAAATTCTGAAGTTAAGTGAGATTACATGTAATGTGTTATATATAATAGCAAATTTTAAATGTTCAATAAATGTTGGTTGCCATTATTATCACTGCTGTTGGTAGGGACAAGCAACAAGTTAGTGAGCCACTCTGTTTCTCTAGCTACTATACCAGGGGTTAATATAAATAATCTCATTTAAACCTCATGGTGATTTCATGAGATAGGAAAACATATAACCAGGGTCACACGGTGACGGACTGTCCAAATTTAAATTTAGGTCACTGATTTCAAATCCCAGGGCCCTTGTAAACTGTACTGTCTTCCGTAACAATATACTTGATCTTTACATTCTCTGGTTATTAGCCTCTCTCTCCCAGTAGATTCCAGAATACAATATATCAGTACATGGTATTTAAGGTGTTTAGTAAAGAACAGCATAATTGTGATTCGTCTTATGGTCTGCAAAGTATAGTTACTGTGTGGCAAAGGAGTGAAAATTAGAAAGAAAAATATATGTGCATTCAACTAGCTAGCTATTTCAACCTTTCAGACCAATCAAAGTGATTATCCCTTCTCATCTTCCTCCTATCCAACTTTACACTGTAAAGAAGGAATTTATTTTCAGATACCTGAAACAATAATAAATCAGGTCTTTGGTACCTGATTTCCTTCACCAATTTATCCTGATTCAAAAGGAATTCTTGAATAACCTAGCAAGAGAACAGAAAATAGCAATTGAGACTTTAAACTTCTTAAAAGCTTCTGAGATTAAACACATAGTTGAATTATCATTCATTACCTCTTGGAATGGGAATCCCTCACAACTGCAAGCTTTCCTGAAAATAAATTATACACATATTATTAATACAATTGGGCAATTTTAGACAGACTCTAAATTCATCTCATCTAACCTCTAATTTCATGAAAAATGTCCTTGTATAGTGCCCCAGTCATCAAACTTCTCATTGAAATATTATGAAATTACTATCTTCTAAGGTAGCCTAATTTTTGAACAGAATTAAGAAAAGGATTTTGTGGAACATTACTAACCTACACGAGGGAAAGTTAAGTGGAAACAATGACCACAGGTGTACAAATAGGTCACGTCAGAAAACAATCAGTACAAAAAACAAACAAACTTACTTCTTAATACTGCTCTCTACTGCGTTTAGTTGCCTATCATGTTCTGCAAGGTGCCACTCACAAGGACAACGGTATTCATAATCATGTGGTTCACAATACCGATTAGTTTTACATAATTTGCATCCATTATGTTCATGATCCTTAGGTGAACCTTTATGGAGACATAAAAAGTATGATTCTCACTGCTTTTAAGAATTAGCCTCTGCATACATTTTTTTTAACCCTTATGCAACCAAATTCAAAAACAAATACTGCCTAGCACAACGCCTAGCATATAGAAGGGTTGTGATACATTTAGGTTGAATAGAGTAATGAACACAATAGTAATTCTTAGGATAAAGTAGGTGTCAAGCTATTACTACCACATGACACTTTTTTTTTTGTAAATGACTCTTCTATCTGAAAGTGTTAATTTATAATATGATATTATGCATTTATAATAATCAACAATGGAAAATTTTGTGGTATTTGTGTAGTTACAGACAAGAAAAGTAGGATATTGTTAGCATAACAAAAGATTAGTTAGTAGAATAATTCATGAAATGGTTTCTTTAATAAGAATTTTAAAATAATACAGCAGTTAATTACTTCTGCTTGTGATGAGCTCTCAGTTACTTATGTAGCTATTTTCAAATTATACTTGGAATATGAATAAGTTATGATTGTGGTCTGGGTGTGGGGCCCTGGTGCCCATTAAAAGGAAAGCGTGAGTACCTTCAACACTGTTTTCAAAATACAGAAGAGTCTAAAATCATCATTTATAATGTATACAAAAACTTGAATGGCATTTTATCCATAAAAGCATTTTTTCTCCTATGATGTCACCTATAATCCTAAAATGTTAATGAAACATATTAAGACAGATAGATACAGCAGAATTTCTTTTAAAAGATGAGCTAACATGATCTCCTAACCTCTTCTGGGAGCAAAAGGCCTTTCTGACTCAGTACATGTCAGAGACCTCATTTTTTTTAATCAAGACTAATGAAGAGGATCCAAGCCATTTTCGGTAACAGCGAACATGTATGAGAAATTAGTTTAAGTTATTATTTTCACATACAACAAAAATATACTGTAGGACAATTAAGAATTCTTTAAAGATACAAATGTAAATCACTGATATAAAAACAGATGGTTTCACTTCCATTTTTCCCTAAGATTTACCAGTACAGTATTTTTCTTCTTAAAATGAATATCTATATTGAAAATGTAATTTTAAGATTAAAGCAATTTGATAACATAGTTTAAAACTGTACTTATATTTAACATTTACATCACATCATTTCACTTAATAAATGTATATCAAGTGCCCACTGTGTGTATGTGACACAACTTCTGACTCTGAGGAGTCCCAGCCTGGTGAGGAAGGTAGGGATGTAAAAGGTAGTATAAAAACAGAGATGAAATCATAGGTATCAGACACTAATATTCTAGAGATATCATGCCCTACATCTGCTTACCTGGATGGGAACACACAGAGCAATGAGCGAGTTTGTTAACAACTGGTGGTTGTGAATTAGAGTAACAAGATTTTTCATTCCACTGATTAAACCTTTAAAAGAAAATGGTTTTAAAAAGAGAAAAATAATAATAAGGTCACCAAGATACCATGTTCTCAAATGTCAGGCTATTCTGTCCCCTTCCACCTGCCTACTTATTCTCCTTTAGCAGTAACATTGCTGGCCCAGACTGAGAACATAAAAACATGAAAAAATAAAAAATAACTAGGGTGAAGGTTAGTCTAAATTAATAAAAATTAGAATGACAGATAATTACAACAAAGTGTAATTTCATTATTTTCAAGTGTGAAGACAAACATTTTATAAAATGTTGCCAAAAATATACATTTGCTGTAACTGTTTCAGTAAGAATTATTTATAGTTAGCCATTATTGTTTGCTTTTCCTTTTTTATTTTATTCTTTACAATTCCTAAATGACTCCTTAACTCACCCCCATGCCAAAGTATACCTTTTCCTTCCTGCTTTGGAAAACACTAATTGCTGATATTAATAATGAATAAAGTCTTAGATCTTTCAACAGCTATACAGCTGAAAGAGAAGCATTATAGGAAAGAACACGGCCATGTGAAATCTTTTTTGTGGTCATCGCTTCTTCAGTTCTACCACTTAATATTTCCTTTCACGCACTCACCATCTCATACCTACTGAAGGCCGAGGCTGTTTTAAGTCTCCCAGTGTCTCAGTTCCTTTCCTTCTTATTCATTCTATACTTTATCATCAGTAATATTAATTTTTATAAAACACTGCTCTCATCAAATACATATAATTGACATGCTTTTAAAACTAAACAGCATAGTTTGTAAACTTTAGTATACTTTGTACCTTAATTGTCTTGAATCCTCAAACTGTATTAATCTGTCACTAAATTTGTGGCTATACAACTAAAAACAGTCAAGTAAAATTTTTGGTCAAGTGTTACTTATCAAATATTTGCAACATCTCAGGTATTTCATTTATAGAAAAAATATAATATCAAAGTACATATCAAAAATAATTTAAAACATAAAATTAATTTAATGTTAGTTTATCTTTACTTGTCGGTAAATAGCCTAAAATAGTCTGTGCCAAATATTCATGGTTATAAATATACGCATTTGACATCTTATAACTTGTGTACGTAGTGAGCTGATGATGAAAAAACAAAGTATGGCTTAGGACATATACTCCCATGCTTCTTTTAGGAAACTTAAGAATAAATAAAAATAAGTGATTTTAAATGAATATATAGATCAGCTTAAAAACAAAAAAAAAAAACCTTTTTGGAAAGCATAATACTTTTTGTAATATTCACTATCAAGTTCAACAAGAATAAAAAAATGGTATCACAAGAGAACATAATTTTTAGTTACCTCTGAAGTAAACTTTGCCCATTCAAAATCTTTATAAGTTTTAGTGCTTGTTCTTTTCCAACTCCAGGGACACCCTTTCAGAAAGTGGAAAAAGAAATTTAAATGTTAATCACTAGGGAACAGATATATGAAGTAAGATATGTCCATTCAATGTAATATTGTGCAGCTCAAAAAGAATGAGATATCACAATGCGACAGGAAAACATGTGCAAGATATATTATTATATAAAATGAAAATTGCAGAATAGCATACAGTATGATTTAGATTTGTAAGTTAAATAACAATTACATTATTAACTTATGCAAAGAAAAGTCAGAGGGTTACATACCAAGCCACTGACTGTTTTTTTAGGAGAGGGAAGAACAGAATTTTAGAGGGTTTCATTTGCTATGTTACTTATTTTGATAATATTTTAATTTGACCCAACTTTATGTTATACTTGTAATCAAGCAAAAGCATGTTCATGTGGTCATACAAACATTTACTATTTAAAGACACCAAAAGTAACGAAGGAGAATTCCAAGCTAGCTCTTGAAATTAATAACTTAAGAAAATTAAAACAAGCAGTAAGTTTCTAATACACAAAAATATATAAATAAATGTCTATTTACAAGACAATTTACAGTTTAAATTGAGTCTTCCAGTTCCTCTAAAAGGTTATTAATATATCTCTGTAAGCAAGGCTGCTCTTTAGCTGATATGCACCTGGACAGACATACTAGTGTTAAAACACTTCCAAACTGGTTAGCAAATAGACATTGCCCAAATATCCTGAGTGCCTGTTCGCAAAGGGGTCTCCCTCCTAACCTGAATTCCCTTCCCAACCCACCTACACCCAGGATTCAGCTACTAAGAGGGTAGCACATGGCACAACCAAAGGTATCCGGAAGAGTGTTCCATCTCTGCAGCCTATGTCTTGTAGCATACCAGCCGCTAGGTATTTTGTATGTCATTCTTCTTATATTAGCATTTGGTTACATATTAAAATTTTTGAAGGCAAGTCATGCTAGTACAGTCTTAAACAGTTTTAAATAGAATAATATAGATAGTTTTGGTTGCAAGGGAACACAAAGGTCAAAATGGCTAAGGTTAGTGGATAATGTAATACCACAGCAGCTAAACTGGGTTTCTGTGAATTCAAGTTGGCAAATTTTTTCTTACATTCAACATTGGGCTGTTTTTAGACTTTAATTACAATAAAATTACATAAAGGAAGTAGGAATCTTCTATTTCAGAATGAGAATTATAGTAATTTTTTTGTGTGTTATTTAACAGTTTTTTTCCTCCTGTTTTCTTTACTAGTTTAAAAAAAATTGTCAATTTCTCTCTTTGGTCACTGGTGACATAGATTACAAGTTAGACTTAATAATTTTACGACCCTGCTATTTTTCCGTCTTGTAAGCTCTGCTGAAAAAGAATTATATATCATCCTCTTTAGACTTCTCTTAGGGATAGAGTCTATAGCCTGAGGGATTTAGAAAGGATACAGAGATGACCAGCAGGGATATAATAATGGGACTATATAAAAATAGCAGGAGCTACAATACAAGTCATTTTATATTTTTAAATGTCATATTTAAGAATCGGGTTATCCTTGTAATTCTTAATTCATGCCTCACCTGCTGTACCTATTTGTTACAGAGTGCTATATTGTGTATCTTAAGATATAAAAGGTTTTCATGAACAAAACTCAGTGTAATGCTAAGAGGCATGGAAGGATGAATGGCTAAACCCAATAATCATGTTGCCTAGCAACAGTAACAATAACACTGAGCATGTGCACAATTAGAAAGCCACAATGGAGGTTGAAAACCAGAACACAGAAAAACAGTGACAGAAATTAATATTGGCATGATACAAGGAAAGAGTAATTCCGACATTTCTTTAAAAGGGTAGTCAAACTTGAATGTGAATCTCTTAGAATTACAGTTTACCGAGACTCAAGCTGTAGTACTAGTTATGATTCTATTCTCGTTTATAACATTCAGTGTCACAATGAGCCAGGTTTTTAATGCCACTTGAAATGCTGATTATTTCAGTTATTGAACAGGTTATTACATTTATATTCTAAATTAGGTTCTTAATTATATAACCATATAATATTCATATTTATGCAGCATGTAAGGTATTAAAAAAAGCCACTATGAATAGTAAATAAATAAACACAACAATTTCAGTGCACCTTTGGAAGATAATCACAGCCAAGTAGTACTGCCAGCCCAACCAGAGCATCTCTATCCAAACCTAGTTTACTCTTGATAGATGACATCGTATAGCAGTCAACATGTGGGTCCTGGAAGAAAGTATAGACTTAGTTGCATCTTCAAAAAGTAAACATTTGTATATTAAACAACATTACAGAGAATAATTTGTCAAAGTTGTCTCTAAATGTTTATTTCTAAAAGTTTAAACAGGAAAATTATCCTGATCACCAGAATCCTCACAGAATTTATCACTTCAATACAGGAAATAAAGTCATAGCTTAAAAATGACTTTAAAAATTATAGTAGTCACTTTTTCCCTCTTTATCATTTCTTGGTGTCTACAAAAGTAAGTTTTTGTCTTACAAAATTAAACATTGTAAAATGTATATTATAGAAAGTAAACATTCCCTGTAATTGCATCATCTGCAGTTAACTATTAACAGCATTATGTATATTCTTCTAAAAAACATTTCCTTTGATGTATATAAATATTTATTATTACTATATTGTTAAGTAAAAATAAGATTATATAAAAATACTACTTTGCAATGTTTTTCCCCCCTAATATCTGGGTATCTTTAATGTCAATAATACAGACCTTTTTAATACTGCTTACTATTACATCAGAAGGCAGTGTTTATCAATAGGGACACTTAGCATTTTCAGAGACATGACAGAATTTTCTGGCAAGAGGTTTAGTTTTCCTGGCTCTAATACACTCAATGTCTATAGTCTCCCTTGCCCAAGCTTAAATGATTACAAACTAAATGTCCCCTGGTAGTAATATCTCTCTTTGCATATTTGGAGGTGTTTTTGAGGCTTACTAAAAGTGGAAATTCTAAGTCAAAGCGACACATATCATATGCAATTTTATAATATATATTTGAAACCAATCTAGACTTAAACCTTGTGAAACAAGTCAAGCCCCTGGAAGAGAAATACACATTTCAAAAAGAATGAACAAGCGGTAGTGATATTTTTAATAAGAGTAAACATTTTATTTAGCAATTGCTATGTGCCAAGCACTATGGTAAGCATTTTACACATTTTAGTTCATTTAATCATGTAATAATCCTTTTTTAAAAAAGGGTAGTTTGCAAAACAAACGCTGAAAAAGAGAACCAAAAAAATACCTTGGTGTTCATAGTGAAATTCCTATAGACAGTCTGGGCCCCATAAAGAAAAGCATCTCCATCATTGGTGAGGCAGCCATCTGTGTAACCACTGGCATTGAGGTAAGCACACATGGCTTCAGCTTCCCCAGCAGCCTGGACCCAGGGAATTCCTAAGCATTCCAGCATATCAAGACACTGAAGAGAAAAAGTACATGCAACGAATCTAAGACCATTTTTATTGCTGTTTTTATCCCCCCAGTGTTTAACTTACTTCTATATTACAAATATTAATAGCAGATATTTAGGTGTTTTGCAAATTATGATATTTAAGAAACGGTAATTTGAACGCTGACTACTTTATGGCATTAAAGAATGATTGCTAAACTTTTAGCTGCAATAATAAAAATTATATTGTGGTCACGTTTTTATTTTTTAAGAGCCCCTATCTTTTAGACAAAGGTACTGAAATATTGAAAGTAAAACAATATCATGTCTGGGATTTGCTTCAAAATATTGTTAGACTAGGGGGATGGGTGCGTGAGATAGGTGAAACAAAATTGGTCAAGGGTTGATAATTGTTAAAGACTGGTGATGGGTTACTTTTATATTGATTTAAAATTCTCTAATGAAAGTTACAAATTTTAATGTCATTAAAAAGTAGTCCATATTCAATAAAACAATTAAAACATTACTTTTAAAATAATGAATATACAATTTTTATTGTTCTATTCAATGTTATTATCTAAAGCATCTGGAAATATCTTTAAATAATTGTTATTTAAATAATTAATCACATTAACATTTACATCTGTAAAACTACGACAATTCTTCTTACATGCTGGTCACACCAATATAAGCTCTTTCAAAGATTTTTTTACACAGTTTTGGCTTGAGGTCTTAAAGTTCACTTCCTATCACCTTCTCCTGTACAATGAACCTCCCATATTGAAAGCAGTATGACCCTCTGACCCTTTCCTGTTTGCCCATTTCTGTTCCCTCTAACCTTGAAAGAACTTTATAGGAATGAGATCACTAGGCAATTTAAACTAACTCCTTAATTGTACTCTCCTGAATGCACACCATGCCTTCCCTAACCCGTTGATTCTTTTCCTGGATTAAAAGAGGTAAGAATGAAGAATTAAGTAATTAAAGAATGACTAGCTCCCTACCCCCAATACCCCCTTGGCAATCCTGCAGGGAGATCACATGGGCAAGGACTCATTTGAAGAGTCAGCCAGCCTGCACACAATGGAGAGTGATGCAGAACCCAACCTCCTGCCTCAGTGACTCACTGAGACTCTTCCCCACTTTTTCCTTTAAAAACTGTCATGGCTGAGCAGAATCTTTGGAGTTGGTCTCAGGACATGCGTCCACCTTCTCCCCAGATTGCTGGCTTTTCTGATTAAAACACCTTTCCTTTCTATTGACACTTGCCTCTTGATTATTGGCTTTTGAGCACAAGCAGCCGAACCTGAGTTCGGGAACAATGTTGTGGGAAATCACACAGGGATCAGTTGTTGGAGTGCTTCTCAGAAGTCAAATGTCTGTGCAGGATGTTTATATCAATTTGCATGTACAAATACTCTGCTACGATTTTCTTTGAGTTATGAATTTAACACAGCTGAGCAGCTTATAGTTTAGCTTTTAGTGCATTCTATCATTGGGGGTACATTGGGTATGGTGAGGAAAAGAGGCTATTTACCTGTAGTTTCTAGAGACTGAGAGAATAAATATCATCTCTTTTGCTTTAATTGATTGTTTGTATGCTATATTACATAATAAAAACCTCTGCCAGATGTTGCCCAAGCTGGACAAAGTTCAGAAAGACAAAGTACTATGTTGAAAAAAGGGATACTTTTCAGGACTCTGGCTGGGTGGCTTTACAGAGACAGTTTTGTTATAGGTATTGCTTCAGTGCAACACCATAGTTGTTTCTATCTTACCCTTAGATGAAAAGCATCCTTTTTTCAGATTCTTGAGCCACGTCCTTCCAACTGTTTTCAAAAACCAGCACAGAATTTGTGACAAGGCTGGCTGTAATTTCCCCTCCCCTACCTCTCTATCATGTGGGGTGGAGGCTGTGTTAGAGGCTCACTTGTGCTTCTCCTGCTTATAACTAGAAGATAGCAGTGGATTTGGAGGACATAAGGTCTAGTAACTGCGGGGACAGAAATATAAAGATGAGTAGCAGGTGGGCAACACTGAATCAACGTTAAATGCCTAAGAACACCACAATTAGTGAAATAAATAAGAATAGAGTAATTTTCTCAAAACGACATGCACTTCTTTTGGCTTTATACTGGGTAGTTAATGCCTTAAGTATGTGAACCACACTTCTAGGAACTGATCATACAAAAAATAATTAGAATCTAGTACAGACATTTTCTTCAGTTACTGACACTCATTAAAGTGGAATAGTCACTAATCAAAATTTGCTTTTTTAAAAAGTCACATAAAAATTTAAAAAACACAAAATTTCTGGAGAAAAATGATTATTAATTTATGTAATGCCTTTTAAAAGAAATTAAATTTTTAATCAAAATTAAGAAGAAAAACAGGGATATGAATTCAAAGCAAATATGACAAAAGGTCTATATCCTTTATAAAGAACTTGAACAAAAGAAAAATTAAAATCAAGAGGTAAGTGAGAAAAGGATTATCCACAGAAGAACTAAAACTAAGCTAAATTTTAATCTCACCATTAAAAAACCAACACATATTAAATATGTATTATATTTATTTATATGTAGTGTATAAACAAAGAAATAACTTTGTTTTTTACAACTTACATAACACAAAGATAAACCTAATATCCAGTGATCTTGTGGGTGCACTGAAATTGCTTATCTCATATCTGAACTGGTAGAAAGCAACTGGCAAAGTTGTAAAATCATTCCTAAACTTTGCTCTATCAATCCCACTTCGGGAAATTTTATCTTAAAATCACATGAAAAAGCTATGTACATAAAAAACGTTCATCACAATTTCATGTATAACAGAGAAGAACTGAAAAGCAAACAACACACAACAATACACAATCATGGGGAATGATTTCACGCCTCCACACATGTTGTACAACCATTACAAATTGTGATTTTGAATAAAATATGGCAATGGAGAAATATGAGTATGCTACATTACATGAAAAGTCCAAGATAAAAATTATTTGTGCACTGTTACAGCAATTAAAAATACATTTGTAAAAAGACTAGTAATAGCTTCCTATTGTTTTACTTCTATATTTTACTATTGATTTCTTTTCTCTTAACTTTTATAAAAATATATATTTCATAACATAAAAATATATTAAAATATAACAGTAAGTACTTTTTAAAATTACAAAGCCCTAAGGGAAAGCAAATATGTATTCCATCTATGAATTGGCATTAATCCTGAATGACTGAAGTATGAATTAAGGAGAACTCTATTCTGCGAATTCAAGTGCTGAAGACGTCATAAAATATCACATGTATCAAGAACTGACTATGTACCCATTACTTAGAGATACTATTCTCTAATTTTCACCACATGCCTGTGAAGTATTACTATCCCCATTTCAGAGTAGGAAACAAGGCAAAGATATGTCAAAAATCTTGCCCATTGCCTTTTCTAGATGCCGGAGTTAGAACTTGGACTTGGGTCAGTTACGCTTCAAAACATAAACTCTCTTCTCTGTTCACACTGGTCTTCTATTTACAGTAAGGTTAATACGTACTAAAAATACTGAACAACAAACTTTATCAGAGTAAAATACACTTTCTAATTCAAATCAGAATTATTGAATTAAATCTGAATGCTCACCTCCTTTAAAACTGATTTAAAATGTGACCTCCCTGTTTTCTGAGAGCATGTTTTTCCAGAAGGCCCATACCGAATCTGATTCCTCTTGCTCATGACATCAGCTTTCAGCTTTGGGGGTTTCCCTTCCATAACGAACACCAGTTTTACATCCATCAGCGTTAAATATGAAATACGAAAAAATAAATTCCTAAAACATAAAATTAAAAATACATCAATCATCATATATTGAAAGCAAAAATCAATATAGTATAGCATAATGGCAAGAACATTAGTATCAAAAATGTCATACACAACAGTATTTTATTTATTATTGAGATTTAAGTGTGCAGTCACTGTGGAAAACAGTATGGAGATTCCTCAAAAGACTAGGAATAGACTTACCATATGACCCAGTAATCCCGCTCCTGAGCACATATCCAGAAGGAACCCTACTTCAAAAAGACACCTGCACCCCAATGTTCATAGTAGCACTATTTACAATAGCCAAGACATGGAAACAGCCTAAATGTCCATCAACAGATGACTGGATAAAGAAGATGTGGTATATTTATACAATGGAATACTATTCAGCCATAAAAATGACAACATAACACCATTTGCAGCAACATGGATGTCCCTGGAGAATGTCATTCTAAGTGAAGTAAGCCAGAAAGAGAAAGAAAAATACCATATGAGATCACTCATAGTGGAATCTAAAAAAGAAAAAAAAAAAAGAACATAAATACAAAACAGAAACAGACTCATAGACACAGAATACAAACTTGTGGTCAAGTTGCCAAGGGGGAGTGGGGTGGGAAGGGACAGACTAGGAGTGTGAAATTTGTAGTTACTGACAGGCATATGTGGAATAGATAAGCAAGATTATACTGTATAGCACAGGGAAATATATACAAGATCTTATGGTAGCTCACAGCGAAAAAAAAGCGACAATGAATATACGTATGTTCATGTATAACTGAAAAATTGTGCTCTACACTGGAAATTGACCCAACATTGTAAAATGACTATAACTCAATAAAAAATGTTAAAAAACAATTTAAGTGCACTGAGAAATCATTGCATGTTTTTACCAAAGGAGATTCATGATTATTCTAATCACTATGTGGAAAGTGGTTTGCAGCAGGAGAAGGCCAGGAGAAGACAGGGAAAGATCTCATCTCAGCAAGGCAGATAAGAGATGTTGGCATACACTGAGGTAGTGCCTCTGGACATCAAGAGGTTTGTGAAGGTAGAATATATTTTGCAAGTAGAACCGGCAAGACTTCCCGATGGATTGGATGTGGAGAGGGATGAAAAAAGGGGAGAATGGCTCCCAAATATCTGGCTTGTAGTCACTGAAGCATCCTAGAGGGTACGTTAAGTAGGCAACTAGGTATGTGAGTCTGGAACTCAAAGAGTAAGAGGTACAAATTGTGAGTCACCAATATAGAGATGGCAGATCTAGACATGTCAACATATTTTTAAATGTCAAAATGTCAAACAGCAACAACAAAAGAAATAAAGTGGAAGCAAAACCAAGACATCCACTGCTTATACAATCATCTATTTATATTCTAAGAACTTGTACTCTACCTGAGGTGGGGCTTCATGACGGTTCCAATCATTTTTTTGACTGTCTGTGCTTCACATACCCAGAGACTCAGATCAACTGCAATGGTTTTCCCACTGAGACTGTGCAAGAGGACGTGCTCTTTAACAGGCTCCAGGATCTGCCACAAGTCATTCACTCCCATTTTGGTGATTATCTGTTATTATTTGAAACGCACTTTTCAAAAGATTGTTAAAAGACATAGAAGCTCAGAACAGAAATTCAAACAATGTATTTTGAGCTAATTTGGGGTGATTCATAAATATACTATTCTCTTAATTCTTTCATTAGTCAACTTCTCAGAAGAATTGAGAACACAGAAACATTAAAAAGGTGGTAATATACTTAGTGGCTTCAAAAACACTAATGCAACTAACAGATTAAAAGTCATTAGATTAGAGCATGCTAAATTTGTCCTTAAAATACACTCTTGTCACCAAATATAGGTTTCTCTGTAGAACTGAAAAAGTTATTTTTTAATTTAATGTAACTCAAATGTCAATGGTACCCTTGTCTCTCTTCATTCTTTCCTCTTCTTTTCTACGTCACCTTTAGTAGTGGCTAAGAATAAAATTTTCTGCATGGTTACATTAATATTGTGTCAATATTGCATGAAATTTGGAGGTGATAATTTTGGATAAATTTGGAAAGTGATAATTAGCTGTGTTCCAGCTAATAATAAGAGCTAACAAACCAGAGATGGGTAGAAAATCCAGGGATGTAGTAAAACAAATTTGCCTTGAGAATTCATTCCTTGATTTACATACCTAAAGAGAGAATAGTATTAATCCCCTATCATAATCAGGAAAAACAGAAAGGCAAAAGCAAGGAAGCATGCAAACACACAAACACAACACAAGCAAAAAAACCAAAGGTTAATGAAGGAAAAGTGGGGGGAGGCAGAAAATGAAGAGTTGAAGGAATATGTAATTATACTTTTAAAAAGAGCATTGGCTTTTTAAATTGCAAGGTCATACATGTTCATTGTGGAAAAATAAAAAATCTTTTAAAAAAATGTTAAATGTTAATGTTAAACTCTTTTCTATGTGCACGATATTTTAAAAACAAAATTGGCTTAAACCCTGCTATTGTACCTCTTTGGTATTTTCTATAGGCCAGTTTTTCCTTATTAAACATCTATATCTGGTTTTCTTTTCCTTTGTTATTATTTGACGAAAAATAGTACGTAGTATTTGCAATGAAGATTCAGTCTGACTATATAACAGATAATCATCCTCTAAACAATGACCTTAATTTATTCCAAAAACACAAGGTGGGATACAAAAACATATGAAGTCAAAAGGCTATTACCATAATGCAGAGCCATTCGAAATAAAATGTACTGTATTGTCCATTCCGTTAACAGAGTCCCTACTGAAAGCAAATGTTCTCAAATTGTATGTGGCTGCAAAGAAAATTAATGCTGGAACTGTGGCTGTCATTTTCTCTGAGCTTTTCTGAATCTTAATTTTAAATGTGGCCAATGTTACCATAATTACTATTTTGTGCACTCATTTTTATGAAGAGCTGCACAAATATTTGCTAGTGTGTCACTTTAGAAGGAAAAGATACACGGATTTAAATGTAGAGAAGAAAGCATTAGGTAGTTAATGGTGGCTCCAGTGCTCAGATTGTCTATTTCACACCAAGAAGGCCCACTGATTGAATGTGGGTGGCATTGTGGCAAAGATTCAGAGTCAAGGTTTTATCTCTTTGTTAATGTAAAAAGTTGTAGTTAATTCTGGAAAAAGAGTGGGGAACGCATATATTTTTCTAAGGCATTATTATAAAGGGAAACAAGCTTTTTAAAGTGTTAACCATCAGAACATGTAAAATTCAGAAACAGAAAGTTTGAGGGGGAAGTTCTTATTGATAATTGTGCTTTCCTTTATTTGTGACTCACGCTGGATACTGGCATGGATTGCTATTGAGGGAAATTAAACAATTCCTCTCTGGAGGAACATTATCATAGCTGATCTTATTTCATTTAAATCTGACCCTGACTCAAGCTGTCAACATTTTAAATGCAGGTATTTCCTGATTTAGCAATAGCTCTCCTAGGAATTTACTTTAATAAGATATGTTCTTAGGTGTATATAGATTTATATACAAGGATATTCATTGTAGCACTCTTTGTAACAGTAAGACACTGGGAAGAACCAAATACTCACAATAAAGGATACAACTTTAAGTAAATTATGGTATGTTCAAACAATGGAGAAGGTGATGCAGCAAATAAAAATGGTATAGATCTATATGTATTAATAAATAAAAAAAAAGACTCCAGGTTTCAAAATGAAAACAGGTTGAAAATAGGTTACTTAGTAAGAATGACTGAAGTTGAGGGATGTGAAGAATTACTCTTCAAAGTATATTTCTTTACGTTTATTTTTAAAAATAACCATAGGCTTGTATTACTTTTCAAATTAAAAAAAAAAGCTTAAAAAATGTGGTTTTATTTGTAAAGGGTTAGGAAAAGAAACTAGAAATCTTCAGATGGTTCATTTCCTGCCTAAATACTAAGTTACAAAATATGTACATAGTTCACGGGTCAATTAAAAAGCAATGTTCTGCAACTTTAGGAGTACCTGAATTTCAAATACAGCTTCAGTATGGCTTTTTAGGTATGAGAGATCACATTTTCTGGTTTCCATCAGAATACCTTGGAACTAGTTGTGTGGTCTTAGGCAAGGTATGTCTTTTCTCTGGCCTTTCCAGCCCTACGTTCAATCCTTTCTACCATGTTTCTAATGCTTCATTACATAAACTGACTACACGTATATAACAATAGTAATGAATGAAGACTTTCATGTGGTGCAGCGTTATCATGACACATACAAACACATTTATGTATACGACTGTGATGTAAACTGCATTCCTTCTGAGAGAGGTAGAAAAAAATTGAGAAACTGACCAGGTAGACTCTTAAGTTTACAAAGTTTACGAACTGTAGTCCTTTAAATATTTCAAGCACATTAGGATCATTCTGTAAAGGATCATTCTGTACAGACTTCAGTGGAATATATTATTCACTGGGGCAGCCATGTGTGGAAAAAAAATAAGCCCAGAGCTGACTTTCTATTAGTATTTTAAGATTCCCACAGATTGGACCCCTTTAGCAAGATAAAAGAGGGCTTTTAACTAAACCCATGAGTAATATCTTTAATATGATCATTACACTTAAAACTTAATTACCCATGTTATTTTAATTTCTTTTGTCAGTTATGTCACAGAACAACTATTACCGGTAGTTGAACAGATATCATTAATGAGTACCTAGGACATCTATTTTGGCTTTTCCTTTATTATATGAGCAAAGACTACAAAGTTGTAACAATGCCTACTTAAACACAACTAGTATGAACAATGCAGGCAAAATGAAAAGTCCGTAAAAAAATTATCTGTTAGTTACCATAAAGTTAAATTTGAGTTACTGTTTCTGAGCTAAGGTGTTCTCCACTTTTCCCCAGTTACGTGACATTTTCTAGAAAGAAATGTCTCTTTCCTAGCCAGTTTTTCTGGTCACATTTTTTTCTTCCAGTTTTAAGGAGATATAACTAACATACAGCACTGTGCATGTTTCAGGTGTACAACATAATGATTTAACTTACATACATCATGAAACAGTTACTACGTAAGTATAGTGAATATCTATCATCTCATACAGATACAAATTAAAAGAAAAAGAAAAAAAACTTTTTCCATGTGATGATAACTTTTAAAATTTACTCTCTTGACAACTTTCACATATAATGTACAGTAGCGTTAATTTTATTAATCATCCCTAGTACTTACTTATTTTATAAATGGAAATTTGTAACTTTTGACCACCTTCATCCAATTTCTTTTTAAACAACTTTGGTACCTGAACCTCGAGGCCCGTGTATCTACAGAAATGGATTTGAAAAAGGTTAGACTCTCTCTCATGCTCCCCAGGCATACTTCTATAAAGCAGTAATGGTCTGCTATGTTTCGTTCATAACCATGAAAGAATTGCTACCATGAAATACGCTTTTTTCCCTCACTTTTTTCTTGGAATCATAGGAATCAAGGACACCTTTTTAGGAGCAAGCCTCTCTCTCTGACATGCCCTAACAAATCTGTTTGTTTTTTTTTTTCTCTTGTAACTTACCATTAGTTAATTTCCATTAAGCCTTGAATAACTGGAAGGCTTTATATAGTCTTCATTTCTTTTAACTAAAAAATGATAGATTAGAACTATGCCAAGTAACAATATTTAAAAGACTGGGGTAGGCATAAGAATTGGAAAGTTAGCAGACAGACTTACAGGAAGAGTAATATTTTTAGAGTCAGTTAGAGGCAGACTACACTGGAAAGGACATCATTGCTGGGTCCCCTTTGAAGACTCTTATTATGATGGAACTCTTCTTCCCTCCCCCTCTCTAACATTTATCCCTTATCATCTGACAACTCCTCCGAGTTCTTGATAAGAATATCTAATCCCCTATTTTATCTTTATATGGATGAGTAATATGCATCTAATTCTTGATTCCATCACTTCTTAAAACTGTTCTAGCCCTAGTCATTCTCAAACATCCAGTTGCTTAGGCCAAAAACCTAGTAGTCATTTTTGACAGTTCTCTTGAATTTGCTCTCTAACAGCAACTTGATCAGCAAGTTTCCTGTCTCCAAAATACATCCTAAACCCCCATTTCTAATGATCCTCCCCTGGTGCTGCCTGTAGTCTCCTAACTGGTCTCCTTGCTTCCACTTTTTCCTTACCCTCCACCCCTACACAATCATTCTGCTCAGGGAAGCCAGAATGGTCTTGTTTAAAAATCTAAAACATATTAAAATCATCATCTCTTAGGTAATGGACAGTGAATTTCCTTAAAGGTGACATAACTTCTGCTTGTCACCAGTTAATTTACTTCATTTATGGTGCTATCTTATAGCCAGTTGTAAAATGCAGAAGATATTAAACTAAAATTACAGTGTTCTAAATGTTAACACATTCTTTTAAAATAGGATTATCTTCAGTAGATCTACAACCCAAGGTCTTTAAGTTCATTCATGTTCCTTTGAAAATCATTTGTAAAAGGAGAATATTAAAAGAATACTTCAGTAGTTCTAAAGGGTAAATTACGTGAAATATCTATTTTATGAAAAATAACACCATAACATGTTTTAAGAATGTAGTTAATCCAAAATGTCTATTTCCCTGAGACATCATTTTCTATTCCTTGTCATTTTGTTTTTTGCACCAGCCCTTCCTCTGCAGTGATATTAAGTAGCAATAGAAAGACGGTAAAGTTATTTAAAGTTCCAAAAAGGGACAGAATGCAACAACTCTTAAGATATTCAAGTACAACTACACTCAAAGACAGAACAGATGGTTCTTGCATGAGGTCATGATCAACCTGATAAGGTTACTTGAAAATAGCTCAGCATTAAGTAAAATTTAAAAATACTACACATAGCAAACTCACCCAAAACTATGGATAATTTTATCTTGCATTTTATTTTAATAGGGTGAAAACTGAAATAACTTCATAGCCTATTAGTGGCTTCAATTTATTTACTTTAGTGAAAGAGCACTGGACTTGGGATAGAAAAGCTAGAATTTCAGTCTTGGATATGCACGGACTAGCTGTATGACCTTGAGAAGACATTTAACTGATCTACGAAATGATACATATTAAACTAGATGAATTATAAGATTCTGATATCCTTTGAATCTCATCACCAATTTTGATAGCTTGGTATTAAAAAAAAATCACTATTTCAGATATTATTGCTTGGTAGAAAGACCGTGAATTTCTAGTTTAAAGAAAGAGTTTTAAGAATCCCCTTCAGGTTAAAAAAAACCAGATCCCTTTGATGTAACCATATGGTGCCCCATAAATCAATTTATGTTTCTAAAACTTCCTTAAAAGCGAGTAAGTTTTTATTGGTTAATTATAAAACTGAATGAGGTGAGAAAAGCACAGAACCTTGCTAATTCCACTAATGAATCAAATTTAAAGAACATAAAAAGAAGTCAGCGGTTTGATTTATGCAAAAATATACATTTTATTAAACTAGCAGTTTTCCAGTTTTATTTCAGTTTTAAGCAAAAACACTACAATTTTTTTAACAGTAAAGCAGGAAATATTTTAAATTTCCCAATTTCCATTCAGAATGACTCTGTATTTTCATATAAAGACTGGTAAATTGTACAGTTTATTTCAGCACAGGATTGTATTGTATAGGATTTACCACAGGATTCCACTAATTAATACCGTTTTTTTTTACTTCTTCAGCTTTATTTTTATATGAATTTCACTTAAACTTTAAATCATAATATAACCCAGGCTTAACTTACTTGTTACTAATAAATATGTATTAAATGCCTACTATGCACCAGAACTCTTCTTGGTGGTGCAGATACAGTAATTAAAGATTAAGCCCTGCATTTAAGGAACTTGGCAGAGTGTGATTAGAGATAAAGAGAATTATAACAACGGGACAAGTACAGGCACAGAAGTAGGCTAGAGAACTACAGGAGTATATAGATCTAAAGATACCTTATCTAGTCTAGGGCATCAAGGAAGGCTTCCTACAGGAAGTGACATCTAAGCGGAGACCTTCCAACTGTGTTTCCCATCTTTTACCAACAAGGACCCCTTAGGCCAGATGTTGTAGTGTTTTCATCTATTTTGACTATGACATATGTGTATCATGGCAAGGGCCAAAACAGGACCATATATTTGATTATCTTTAGAAATAAAAGTGTCTTATGGAAGGAATTTCATTACAGGAGACCGGAAGTTTGATATCAGTTTCTTCGGGGGTGTTTTGGGGTAACGGTAAACACCACTTTTTTTCCATCTAAAAAGCAAGATTTTGGAGTAGAGAAAGTAGATTATTTAGTTGGTTCAGCGTATCACGAGGAGAGGTGTGTAAAGACAGAAGCGGTAGGTTAAGCCGGGTTGACAGGAGCGCTAAAAGCTAATCCAAGGAATTTAAATTTCGTTGGTTCCCATATTTATTGTGGGGTTCTACAACATAGGTTCGCACGGGGGAAAAAAGATTGTAAATAAACAACCACAATGCCTTAAGGTAATCGCTATAATGGAAGTATTTTCAAAACACAAAGTTCACACTGAAAAAGAGGAACACTCAAGTGTGCCGAGGGGGATCCGGGAAGGCTGACCCAAGAAGGCCTTGGACGAGGCGAGGGAATTTGCCCCACAGCGCGCGGGGGGAAGGACATTGGGGACCCCGTGGCCTTGGCACCGCCCCGGAGTGGGGGGCGGCGACACTCCAGGCGCGTAAAGTATTGCCGGATCGCGGCCAGAGGCTCTGGCCGCCGTCCTGCTGGGCTCAAAGGGAGCCGCTGACCGTGTTTTTGGAGGCGGGCGAACGCGACAGGGACGCCAAGGCAGAGCGTGCCCCCAACCCAGCCTGCAAAGGAGCCAGCGGAAGGGCCCGGGCGGAGTCGCCTCTCCACCACTCTGGGGACTTACCGGGACAACCCCTTCTCCTTGGCTTTGAAAGACGCCCTTCCGTCATTTACCAGTTTGGCCTGAATCCTAACTATCGCTGCCTCCAAGCTTCTAGATTTTCTCTTCGCAAAAACAAAAACAAAAACGAAAGAAAAAGAAACAAAAGAAAGAGAAAAGGAAAAACTTGCTCTTTCCATTCCCGATTGAAGACTAGCCTTTGGGGCTTAGCATCTTGACCCGGAAAGCTCCCTGCAAACACTTCGAATTCAGCGCGTTCTCCCACACGGCCCCGCCTCTTCCGGGAAGTGACTGTCCCCCTTCCCGCGACCGAGGCCGCACACTGCTTTCCCGGCTCCTAGCCGGTCTGTTGTACGCATGCGTGAAGCTGTCGTATGGGGCTCCGAGCTTTTTCCCTTTCACTTAGGCAAATCACCCGCCTCCCACCTCCGCGTCCTGCAGTCGCCAAGCACGGAGCTCTTGCCCGCTTCCCCCATCCGCCCAGGGGCACTTCCGGCCCCTCCTCTCAGACGCCAGTGGCGCGAAAACTCCAAACGGCGCACGCGCGGGCGGAGTCCCGGCGGGAGGGGGGGGCGGGGCGCAGGCGCGGAGCGTCCCGCGGTGGGCGCCGGAGCGATCGGGCTCCTGTCTTCTCCCGCGGCCGGCGCACGGTTCCCGGCGGGCCAACGGCGGCCGGCCGAGGCCGAGGCGCCCCTACGGTGGCTTTAACGTCTGGTTGCACCGCGACAGCCCCGCGGATCGGGTTCCTCGGGGAGACTTCGACTTGTTCGAGGTAGGGTGAGGGCGCGCGCTGTCGCTCTCCCTTGCTCCTGGTTCATCCCCCTGTCGCTGCCCCCTTGGCCGGCACCCCGCAGCCCCCTTGGAGGCGGCCGGGTCAGCGGTGCTGCGGTGGTGTCCAGGCTGCCCCTGCGGCCCGGGCAGGCCAGCCGGGATCTTCGCGCCCTCTCCGCAGGCGGCACAGGTCCCCTCAGCCGCCAGAAACTTGCCCGTGTCCGCTGGGCCCCTCCCTCGGGCGGCTCTGGCCGCGAGGCTTGCAAATCCCAGCTCGGGCTGCGGGACCCGGCGCCCGGCCCCAGACGGCCCTTTGGCTGTGGCGAGTGGCTCTAAGGGGGATAAGGGAAAAAGGTGGAGGTTGCGTTCGGATCACCGATCTGGTGCTACTACACAAGGAGCAACTTAAGTATGTTTAAGAGATATATGTAAATATCACTTAAATTGGATTTGTTGTTAAATCCTAATTTCATGAAAATGCAAACTGCATTATCTAGAAAAATTAAATTGTGGTGTTTGGAGGTTTTATGATGGCATTTCTTTTCCCTCATTTTCCTGTGGAAACGAACTGGAAAAGAATCACTATTGGAAATTGCGGAACCACAGGACTCCGGGTAGAGAAAGAGCTGGAGGACCAATAGGGCTGGAGGTGGTACTGTGGTAATTCCTAGAAGGAGCAACAATTTAGTGTTTATATCCTGAAGACAGAATTTATGTGAGCGACTACTACGCTGTATATTTCATGAGTTGGAGAGTAAAAGAAAGTGTTTTAAAGAGAAGCTATTCCGGAAGGTATATTCAAAAGAGAAAAAGTCCACATTCCCTGGCTTAGACGGCTGCTGTATAATCTTTTAAAATATTGGGTAGCTTATGCACTGGCCTGTGTGGGTGGGGAGGGAGCATATTAGAACTTAGATTTGCTCTATCTCATTCTATTACTGTGTAAAATATGCAGGGTAATAATTTCCTGTGGGGATGTGTATTTACAGGCTTTTTTTTTTCCTTGAAGGTTATAAGTAGAAAAAAGTTTGGAGATTACTAGAATATTGCCTAAAAACATGTTTTTGTGTAAGACAGAACCAGTGTTGTGTGACTATGGGCAAGTTTACGGTAACACCTCTATAGAGTTCAGTTCCTGTTCTGTGATTGGAGAAAATAACATAGTACCTAACGCACAGGATTCTTAAATGTGTTGGGGCAGGGGTCCGGGTAGAGAGAGAGAATTTCAGTTTTATGTATGTGTCCATCTGTAATTAGTATAAAGTATTAGAATTGAGTCTGGCAGAAAGTCAGCACAAATGGCATGTTAAAGTGGTTACAGTGAAAAACAAGTTTTATTCCCGAAAGTTTATTTTACTGAATATATTTTACTGAGTGCCTGGATGTAGAATTTTGTATAGATACAATTTTGACTATCATTTTTAGACCTAAGTTAGGAAAATTAATCAAAGCTGCACTTAGCTTACTTTCAGGAATTAATAAATAACTCAAACTTTTACCGTAATGGTATGCTTTGTATGTAAGACATAATTAAACCTCAGAGTTACACGCACACCCACACACACATTCACGCACTCGTAAGTCAAGAAAACTGAGGGTCAAGGGTAGACACTTACATTAATGTTAGTGTTTTTGATTCACTAGTTAATAAGATACATCCTTCTCACTCAACATACTTTCCCTGGTAAACAAATTCAGAATAGTTTCTGTGGCTTTCTTAGCTCCACTCCCAAATCCACCTCTACTGCAGAGTATATTTTACTGCCCACCAGCCTGTCTTAGTATCCTAGGAACACTTCAAGCCCAGTGTTTTCAAGCAAAATGTGTTATTTATCCTCTCTCCTTGCCAAACCTGCTCAGTCTACGGATAATGGCATTTAGCATTTAAGAATGAAGGCTGTTTCTGAAAATTAAACACAAAATGAAATTTTATAAAGTAAGCCCAAAGTTTTAATTAGAGGGACACGTTACATAAGAATTCTTTTTGTAGTTGTATATATTAACAAAGGGTAGACAAGAAGATGAGCAGATTAATGGCCAGTTTCACTGCCTATACATAGTCAAACTTGGCTAAACTCAGTTTATGCCGGGAGGAACTTGGGCATTAAAGAGCAGTGACTTTGGGCTTTGACAAACCTGAGTTTGGATCTAGGCTCTGTTAAAAGTCATAGCTACATAAGTCCGGATATCTGTTAGTTGAGTCTCAATATCCCCTTTTGTAAAATAAGGACAATATTTATCTCCTAAGGGTGTTGAGGATTAAAGAAAAGGTTTGTACTTCTTAATCCCTTTCACTTATTTCACCCTTCCCCCTCCTCTCCTCTCTGGCAGCTATCCATTTGTTCTTTGTATCTATGAGTTTGTTTTCATGTGTTTTGTTTCTTTTGTAGATTCCACATATAAGTGAGGTCATATGGGTATTTGCCTTGTCATATGGGTATTTGCCTTTCTCTGACTTATTTCCGTTAGCATAATACCCTCTAGATTCATCCATGTTGTTGCAAATGGCGAGATTTCATTTTTAACAGCTACATAATATTTGTGTGTGTATGTGTGACATCTTCTTTACCCATTATCTGCTGATGGACACTTAGGTTGCTTCCACATCATGGCTATTGTAAATAACGCTGCAGTGAACATTGGTATGCCTGCCACTGCTTTTGTTCAGCACCCCTTATCCTTTAGAGACAGGTCTCTTTTGCCCTGGTTCTCACTCACTCTGCCTCATCTGTCTTCTGTATTGAGACCACAGGGATTTTTTAAAAACACAAAATGCATGTTCAAATTTTATCTGAAGTGCTATGCTTAGTACTTTCCAGTTTTGCTCATCTGGAATTGTTTAATTGCATAGACTAATGAATTTTTCACTTATTTATATTACTATCTATTGCATCTCATATGATTTCATGATATATTTCAAGCAGTGTGCTTAATTAATTCAGTGTGTTAAAAATTAGGCTGTTTAGTGTAGAATGAATATGTCCGTGGTGGTAGGAGGAGTGGAACTAGGAATGATGTAAACAGCCCATGGCATATACACAAGCAGCAGCAATTTGCCTTTTTTAACTACTATTTTCTGTTGGTAATTGCGGTTCTCTTATGTCTGTTCTCACTGCTGGTAGCCCCTACATTGATATTAATGGGAAGTGTGAATTATTAGGTACTCAGAGTAAAATTTACAATTTAGAAATTTATAATCCTGTTAAAATTCTTTTGGTTGCTATCAAATTTCCTATGTATATATTTGCTGTAATTAACCCTTGGTTATTGGTTTTTCTTCTTGAACTTATTTTTATTGATAATTTGCATATTTGTTACTGTTCCTGCTCTAATGGAGTTTGCTTTCTGTGAGAGAGAAATATGTTCCTTAATTTTGATTTTTTATTGTAAATAAACAAATATTAAAGACTATAGGGAGCTTTATGGATGTATTGAAAATTCCAGAGGAGCTTCTTCCCCCCCCCCTTTTTTTATGTAATACAGAATATTTAAAAGAATTTTTCTTTGCATCTATTTATATGTCTCTTTAGCTTATTGGAAGCAATTTTACTGTTTTAACCTGTGTTTAACTCTCAGGACAGTCATATGTGTTTTTAAAAATCCATTATCAGTAAATTACAGAGTGATTCCCTTTTTAAAAGGTAGGATCCTTCTGTGTCTGTTAGATGCAGGTTACTATGGCAACCTAACAGCAAACTGCAAACCCCAGGCCAAGCACAGCAAATAAAAAACATCGTCGTCATGTAGCACTGTCTTCTGTGTGGTATAGAATCTCACATTCATTGTGAAAAGCTAATCAGCTAATCACATATACCTTCGTGCCTCTTCTTCCCCCCAATTTTATTTGAAAAAGTACCATTTTCTAATGGGAAAATACTAAAATCAATCAGCTGATGTTTGAGTGTCTGCTCACTGCAAGATCATCTATTAAGCATTAATAAAAGCAGTGTCTAAAAGGTTATTTAATGTTGGGAAAACCAAGAAGTAATGCTTTATCTTTGCTCTTCTATAATAAATAAATGTCTGTAATTGAGAAAAGAACAGCGGTAAGAGTGGGAAAGAAGGAGGTGTGGGGAAAATAATGGCCTGGTGGTATTCTAGGGAATTGAAATTAGCAACAAGCTGAAACCAATATACATTAATTCTTGCTGCTATTAAATAATTTGAGAATTATGTTTGATTTTCAAGTTCTAAAGTAAGAGATTCAAAATAAGCATTAAGTTATTTGTTAAAAAAAATACTGAATGTTATGTATTTGTGACTATAACGCTAATACTGTCTCAAAAAAGCATTTGTTTAGGTTAAATGTCCTTTGGACGTTAACTAATAAACTCTTTAAATGGTGTTTGATTTATCATGATAAATTAGGTTCCTTGTTGCCTTCAGAATAGGATAAAGTCGAAGTTTTTTAATGTTGTTTACAACAATTCTTATTAGACTTTAATGTGCTTGTGAGTCACCCGAGACCTTGTTAAAATGAAGATTCAGATTCACTTGGTTTAAATTGAGGCCTGAAATTCTGGATGTCTAACAGGTTCCTAGGAGATGTGACTGCTACTTGCTAGTCCTTGGACCACACTCTGTATATCACGTCTACCAGTCATTCTGTGGCTGGCCTCTTTGCTGCCCTACCTTTATTATTTGCTACCTCTACCTTATAATTTATAACACAGTATCATGGACATGCTTATAGTATTTCCTACAGTAGCAGTTTGCCAAGTGGTATCCAGGGGTCCATGAGACTCTTTCAAAGCATCTACAAGATCAAAATTGTTTTCATAAAAATATTGAAATGTTATTTGCGTTTTTCATATTCATTCACTTATGACTGTACAGTGGAGTTTGCCAGAGGTTACAAGACGTGTGATGATACCATTGCTATGACAGCTGATGGTATGTGTACTTGTATGTTGCTTGTTTTAATGTTTTTCAGTCTTATTTACAATATGGTAAAATTTAAAAACAAACGCTCTTTGAGGTCTTTTGTACTTTTTAAGACAACCACATCCTTTGGGAACTGCTGCTCTAGAGTTTTTTAGTCCTTATGCACAGAGACTCACATCTGGAACTTTACCAGAGCTCTTTCTGTAGCTCACGAGGACAGTTGGGCTGGGGTGGGAGTTTCAGCTCCCCATGTGGACACTGCAGTGGGGTGGCCTCCACACCTCTCCGGGCAGTGGTACAAGGCCTCTTCTGACACCATCCAAGGGGAAGTGGGAGTAAGTAGCATCCTGTTACCCCCTGTTGGGGGTGGGCATCTAAGTTCTCTCAGTGGTCTCCAACTGATGCCATAATCATGGCTCCCTACTTGGCCTACACAGCCTTCTCTGACACTAGCCCACTTGGGATGTTGATATTCCTCCTCCTAGCATCTCCAGGGTGGAGGTCCAGGCTACCACTTGGCCTTTGCTGACACTGGGTAGAAAGAGGAAGGACTGCAGTTTTTTCAGTGGTATTTGACTAGAGGAGAGTGATTCTTATCTAGTTTTCTGTCTTGTTCGGCTCCCCTTTTCCTGTTGTTTGTCTAGAGAGAGCAAACTTTTTTAGGCCTTCTTGTTTTTCCCCTGCGCTTGTTGGTGTTTCCCCAGTTGCTGGCTTCTCCAAGTCTGGGATAGTTGAAGCAAAACAAAACTCAGGGAACCACCATGGTGTCATTCCTGGGTTTGTGAAGTCCCTAGCCAATCTACTTCCTTCTCTTTCAGAGTCATCTTTATGCTTGTTTTACAGTATGTATGATTTTCATGGTTTTTAGTTTTAATAAGCAGGAGGAATAAGGAAAAGTACATCTATTCTATCTTCTTAGAAATCTTTGTGTGCTTTTTTAGCTTGCACTTTGGGTAAAGAATTATAGACTGAACTCTGGCCCCACTGCTTATCTCTTATATTTGGTTGTATAAAAATATATGAGTAAGCATTAAAATATTCTCATTAAAGAAAAACTAGATTTGATAAACTCAAATAATTACTTTGGGGAGGAAAAATTTAAATTTAAATAGAGTTCACATGAAAGGAGTCATGACGATAGACGAGGATTTTACAAAATAAGGTAATATCGTGTAGTAAGTTTGAGACTTTAAATTGTCGATGTTTTGGAAAATAAAATTACATCAAAAATGTTCTAGGAAGGTACAGTGAACCAGTAAAAACCAGTATACAAGAAAGAAATTGAGATGATTTTGTAAAATTAAAATAGTCTCTGTTATCTAATAGCTTTAAGCTTTGTTCTTTCTCACTTTAAAAAATCATTTAAATGTCATTCATGCCGTGGTAGTCATTTCACAGCATTAAAAAGATGGGGAAACTACCCAGTTTACTTAGTGAAGCATGCATTGTCATAATAAAACCTGACAAAGGTAGTTGCCCAAAACAGTTCCAACAAAATATGTATAGATTTTTTTATATTTCTTTAAAATTGGTCCTGTCAGTATAAGTTTGGAAAGCAGTGGATAAAACTTAAACACCATATGAAGTCTCTTTCTCCCTGCCCTCCTTCTCTCTTGCATTCCTTCTCTAGAGTCCCTGTTTTCCTGTTTGCATACATCTGCTTCCTACTGGCTTTGTAACACTACTCCACTAGCCTCTCAGCGCACACGGACACTTAAGACTGGCTTTCTTGCCCTGCATGTACAGCGTCAAATGGAGCTATCATCTCTTCTAGTGAGGCCTGACTAGAGTCTTTCAGTCCAAGTTCATGAGAGAGAAAATCTCATTGAATCCACTGCTGCCCAGGTGTCTGGTACAAACAGGGCTGCTATGGTGTAATACTAGGGGCACCTAAATGGGTTGAGACTAAAATTATTTTTTCATATTCTTGTATCTTAGAAATTTTTGATTACCTGTGCCATGGATTTTTCTTTCCAGTTATTCAACAAGCAATTATTAGGTACCTACCATTTTAGATCTTTAATTGTATTTCAAAGAGAAAAGGCAACATTTGGAGTAGTCATAGCATTCAGTTTCAATCAGAGACCATCAGCTTTGACTTGGGATGCAACATTCATATGTTCAGAAAATCTTGCATGATTTTAAATACTGATTTTCCAGGTATAAATTTTCTAGTATATTGGTTAAAAAAAATAGACAATCAGCGTGGACTATTTCTTTGACGAACAGTTAAGGGACACTGCTGGTACTAGGCAACACTGCTTCAAATATACTTCTTTGGGAAAATAATTAACAGAAGTTTTATGTGATTCCCTGTTACTTTATAATTTGTAAAAATTGGATGATTGCTCTGGAACAATTTCAGAAGGCATTATGCCATCTCTATTAACAAATCTAGGATCCTAGAAACCACAGTTTCACAAATAAAATCTGTCACCTTTTGAGAGCTTAGGAGTTAAAATACTTACGTAGGCCCATATCAATAAAATCTTGGCTGTGAATCACTCTGAAGTAAAATCAACTAGTGTGGCATATACAGATGATTTCTGTTTTTAACAGCACAAATTTATAATCTTATACTTCTGTAGGGTAGAAATCTGGCATGTCTGTCTAGGCTAAAATCAAGGTAGCAGTAGGGCTGTGTTCCTTTCTGAAAGTGCGAGTATCGATGTCCATGACTTTCCAGGCTTTGGTGACCACCTGCGTTCTTTGTCTCATGGCCCCCTTCCTCCATACAGATTATATTTTTACTTTTTTTTAAAGTAAAAATGAATGGACGTAATACTAAAACTAAAGCTCCGTCTGATTTATGTTATTAAGTTTAATGTATGTGGAGCAATTAGACTGATGCTGTACTCGATTTACTTCAGTGTCACTCTAATATTGATCTAGACCTGATGGCCAAAAGAAAGGAAGAAAATTTCTTCTCTCCTGAAAATGCCAAAAGACCAAGACAAGAAGAGTTGGATGATTTCGATAAAGACGGTGATGAAGATGAATGTACAGTTTCTTTCACTAATGGTACCTCTACTTTGGTGAGTACAAAGCTACAAAATTATGTCTTTTCATTGGCATGTTTCTTGTATCTAATTTATATGTCATATTCTTAATAATTCAGTATTAGAAACCAGGTCTCTGGCTGCAGAGGAAAAGTAATGTGATTTTTTAAAAGCTGAGGTAAAATAACTTGACTAATTTTGAAGTTTATGTTAATTGTTGGAAAAATTATTGGAGAAAACAGTGAAACAAATAGCTGATTCTTTGGGAAAATATCAACAAAATTGACAGACCTCTAGAAAGATTGGCAGAGAGGAAAAAAGAGGGAAGACACACATTACCAGTATCAGGAATGAAACAGTGGGTATGACCACAGACCCGGCAAACATCAGAGAGGTAATAGGGGAATACTGTTATCAACTCTACACACACAGATTTGACAACTTAGATGGAGTGGACCAATTCCTGAAAGGCACAAACTACACAGTTCATTGAATATGAAATAGATCATTTGAATCACTCTGTAACTATTAAGGAAATTTAATTCATCATTTAAATCACCCTCCTGCCAAAAGATATCTTTGGTCCCCATTAGTTTGACTGGTCAGGTTAGGTTTCTGCAAAGAATTCTTAGACTTGACACCAAACATACAAACCATAACATGAAAAATTGATAAATTGGACCTCATCAAAATTAAAATCAAAAACTTTGTTCTGCAAAAGACCCTGTTATGAGGATAGAAAATCAAGCTATAGACTAGGAGAAAATATTTGCATATCACATAGCCAACAAAGTACTAGTATCTTGTTTATATAAAGAACTCTCAAAATGCAACTTTTGAATTCAGTCAAAAGCAAATAATCCAATTTGAAAATGGGCAGAAGACAATAAAGAGACATATCAGTGAAGTGGAGGATATACAGATGGCAAATAGCACATGACATAATATTCAATATCATTTGTCATCAGAGAAATGCAAATTAAGACCGTAATACGGTGTCACTACACATCCATCAGAATGACTAAAATAAAAAACAAAAACAAGAAACAGTAACAACACCAAGTGCTGGCAAGGATGCAGAAAAACTGGATCATTCATATATTGGTGGTGGGATTGTAAAGTGTTACAGCCACTCTGGGAAATAGTTTGGCAGTTTCTTTTAAGAAATTTGGCATGTAACTCCCTATCATATAACCCAGCGTCTGTCCCAAAGAAAAGATTTATCTTCACACAAAAATCTATGCCTGAATGTTCATAGCAGCTTTATTTGTAATAGTCAAGAACTGAAACAAGCCAGATGTCATTCAGTGAGTCAGTGGTTAAGCATGCTGTGGTACATCTATACCCGGAAGCACTACTTAGCGATACAAAGCCGTGAACTACTGACACAGGCAACGTGGACAGTTATCCTGAGTGGGGAAAAAAAAGCCAGTCTCAGAAGGTTACATTCCTTATGATTCCATTTATGTAACATTCTTGAAATGACAGTGTTTTAGGAATGGAGAACAGATTAGTGAGCCGGGGTTAAGCAGGGGGTGGATTGGGTGGGATGTGGATGTGGCTATAAAGGGGACAACCTGAGGGATACTTTTGGTGATGGAAATCTTCTCTGTCTTCACTGAATCGATATGAGTATTCTGGTTGTGATATTGTGCTCTAGTTTTCAAGATGTTACCATGGGGAGAAACTGGGTAAAGGATTCGCAGGATCTCTCTGTACTATTTCTTACAACTGCATCTGAGTCTTCAATTAAATCAAAAGGTGCTTTTAAAAAGTTTTCAACCCTGATTTACAGTATTCTTTTCATACAAGAATATAAATGTTTTGTTCTTTTTAGTAAGTTGGTGTCTAGTGAAAGGGAGCCAGGGACTTTTTAAAATAAACTATTAAGAAAGCTGGAGACATTAAGTGTTCTTCAGAAAAATTTGGAAACTTTGGTAAAATATGGTTGGTTTATTTTCGTATTTCTAACTACAAAGTGTGACCACTGTGTGCCAAACTCTTGGTTAAAACATTTATAAAACTTCTCTAATCACTATGCATTTGCAATGTGGAAATTATATCCCCTTCCCCCAGGAGATACATTTAGCAATGTTTGGATATATTTTTGGTTGTCACAACTAGGGCAGGGGAAGGGTGGGTGTGCTGCTGTCATCTGGTAGGTAGAGGCTAGGGATGCTGTTAAACATCCTGCAATGCACAAGAGAGCCTCTCTAACAAAAAATGATTTGACTCAAAATGTTAGTATTGTCCTTATTAGGAAACCTTGTGATGCATGTATTCGATCCTTGAAGGACTTTAGATTGAGTGATTACTCATATAAAGTCTCCAGTTAATTTCATTTACTCTCTGATTGAAATTAACATTTAAAGTTATATTTTCTGTAACTTTTTTCATTGATAGCACTGCTCATTTTTCTCCTGCCAGCCAGTGATTGGGTGATTTTAGTGCATGAATTAGATTAATTGTTTTTTCTCATTGTTTTTTATTAATAGACTGCAGCAGAAGTTGGAATAATTGAGAGTATTCAGCTAAGAAACTTCATGTGTCATTCAATGCTTGGACCCTTTAAATTTGGTTCTAATGTCAACTTTGTTGTTGGCAATAATGGAAGTAAGTGCTTTTGCCCTCTTCCTTACTTGACTTTGAGGAGTACATTGGGACGATAATGCATTAATGTTTAAAAATAGGCGGCCATTAGTGCTGATAAATCTAAGTTTTAGACCTCTGACTTGTGATCATGAATTATTTCAGTATTTGCTGCCAGTCTATGCTTTAAGAAAATAATGAGGTAACTCTAGGTTTATTATGCTATAGACGTAAACATTTCTTGCTTATTCTTTTGAATCTATGTACCTTAGAATTCATACCATAGAAGAGAGGGCAAGCGATCCTCGTTGCAAGTGAAACAATAGTGTGTCTTATTTCTGTTAAGTGTTGTAACAGAGCATGAATAAAGTGCCATGGGGATCAGACGTGAAGGAAACTAATTCTCAATTATTGTGGCCAATGAAAACTTTAAGAGGAGTGGGTATTTGTGGTGGTACTTGAATGAAATTAAAGATTCTTTAGATCTTATTGGGGAAGAAGAAGCTGAGATGTTCCAGGTTAAGATTGTGCATCAGCAAAGGTTGGGAGACGCAGAAGCAGATGTGTATGGAGAGAGGGGAACAAGCTTAGATGGTTTTATCGTATCATACATGGTAGGGATGGGCAGAGGCTGACACGGGAGAATCATATTGTAGGTGGTATTGTTGAGGATTTTGAATGCCGTGATAAATATTTTGAGGTTTCGTTCAGAAGTCAGTGGGGAACCAGTTAAAATTTCAGCGTATAGAGATGACATGGTCAAGATTTGTGAAACAAACTGACCACATTGTAGAGAGTGGGTTAGAAGAGGGAAGACATAGGAGTTGGACCAGTTAGGCAGCTTTGTGATAGACCCGCCAGATGTGAGGTGTTGATGCTTGACTGAGCCAGTACAGAAGGAGAAGTGGCCTGCCGGAGCCCACGGCTGGTGACAGTTCCACAACGTGGAACTGGTGTGTGGAGCTCCACGGTCAGCTTAGTTGTTGTTCTTTCTTTTCCCTACTCTGTTGAGTCAAGAGGAGTGTTTTCAGGAGAGAACGGACAAAGGGACCACTGCTATGGGGTCAAAGGAGACAAGAAGTAAAGACATACTGGTGGGTTCTGCAGTTAGATCTTTTTTCTTTTTTAACTTTTGAAACAGTGATTTATTAATATAATGCAAGTAGTGGAGGCAGTGAATTTAAAAATGAAGAAAAAGGAGAGAGTTAGGATAGGGCTTGAAAGGCATTCCAGGAACTAAGTTGGGTTAACCAGTGTCTACTTCGGTTAATTTGGGGTATATTGTGGAAGATGATGGGCTGATAAGAGTTGATTGAATTGGTTGATCATACTGTTGAGAAAATTGTTACCATATTCTGGGTAATTGTTACAGATTTTGGAATTTTATTTGTGATGTTTTATGTCTGTTAGGGTGGGGAAAAAAGTATACTTTTCAAAGAGCTAGCAAATGAATGATGTTCACATTAGGAATAATTGTCAAAATAGTACATAAAACACCTGTCTATGTTACTGATTATTTTTTCATATTTAAGTTCATTCATTCAGCAGATATGCAGGTGCCTATTATGGGCTGATATTGGAGATAAAGCATGAAACAGACAACAGTCCTGACCCTATGGAGCTTGCATTCAAGGGTTCAAAATAGTTTCTGACTTCTGAGAATTTATGGAGAAAGTAAATTTTAATTGAATTAGAATGTAATAAAAAAATTAGATGAGTTAACTATATCTGGGTAATTAGGAAGATAAGCTCATGCAATGGGCTGAAGGGCCAGGATGGTACAATGAGAGCTTTAGGTTGGAAGGGCATCAACCATGTTTTGCATTTCCTTATTAGTGGCAAAAATTTGCTTGCTGAAATGTACTGATTTTTTTCTAATAGCAGCTAAATATTTCAGCTTTTTGTTTGTTTTTAAGTTTGCTGCTTTGGCACTGGAAGAAAATTATAATTGAAGTGTAATTATAGTATAACACTTTATTTCAGGGTTAGACTGGTTCACATTTTCATTCAGAAATTGTTTTACATCAAATTGTAGGAGTTAGCCTTTTTTCCCCCTCTCTTTAATGAATGTGAATTCTTTAACACCTGTTTCTGTAGGTGGGAAGAGTGCAGTACTCACAGCTCTCATAGTTGGTCTTGGTGGAAAAGCCATTGCTACTAATCGAGGATCTTCTTTAAAAGGTTTTGTGAAAGATGGACAGAAGTAAGTGTTTGCTTTCTACATGTATTCTCAGTCCTTTCGTAAGAAGCAGCTTCCTTAGATCCCAGTTCGTGTAGACATTATGGGAAATGAATTGACTTCCCAGAACTGGAGCAGAGGAGTCCTGTCTTTTCCCCGGTTGTCAGCACAGCCCGCTGTCGCCCATGCATCTCTCCTTATGGAATGCTTGTCAGTTACTGCCATGTGCCTGCCCATTGACATTCCTGTTTCTGTCACCTTTCTGGAAGAACAAGCCATAATAAGTATTTATGTACTTCTGTTTAAAGGAATATTTATAAACATTGGACTTTCCTGGCTCTTGACCCAAACCCAGCTTCAGCAAGTCCACATTGATACGATGCAGGCTAAAGCAGAGTTGGTTACCACCCAAGGTGGTAACCCTAAACAGAATTTTTGCCTCCAGCTCCCTAAGAGTTCCAAAAAAGTATTCGACGCTGTCTCTGATTGTGTATCGTTCACTCAGGCGATTCACCAGTGAGTCTGAGGACCACAAGCATAAGCCTCTTTGTGGTCCACCTTGACCCGTGGTGAATGATCATATGACATGTGACTTTATGTGTGTATTTCCTTGTTACAGCTTTGCCTTCACCTAACTATATGTTGATTGCCTGGTTTGCATCATCATAGACTTGTGGCCTTGTTCACGCTGATCCCCGTAGTTTTTTCAGTTCTGCGTCAGATAACTTTGTTTCTTCTGATAACTGGGTGTCCCAGACTCTGCTCTGCCAGTTCCCAGAGTGCAGCTCCTCCCCTGCTCACTCCTCTCTCACACGCCCAGTGCCCAGAACTTCTGGAACTTGGATAATTAACAGTGTTTTCTTTTTTTTCCTTTTTTTCCATGTAACAGGCTTTCCTTCTGTTCAGTGCTGTATCCATCTAACTTCCCCTATTTTCCATTTTTTTCTAAAAAGTAGAACAGGGACAGGATAGATATGAGTCACGTTTGTAGGTTTCTTCTACATCTCAGAAACCTTCGGAATCTTAACCCTAAGCCAGGGTTCCAAGTTGGCTCAGGAGAAGCGAAGAAAAGATACACAGAAAATCATTTCCCATGCTCTGGCCTTGGAAAAGAAGTATTTGGTAACAATTCTCCAGCATATTTGCTATCTGTTCTTACCTTATTTGGGCCCTAGCCCAGCGAGGTCATCTCTTCCACAATCTCCAAACCAAATGATGTCTGAAGTCAAAAATTAGTTATTTTTTTAAACACTTTTAAGTTAATGGTCCCAACCCTGTTTCAATTCATTATTAACTATACATTTCTTAGTTGTCCAAACAGTTACTTAGTTTACCTAGCTAGATAATGCATTGAACTTTCAAATACAAGCTTCAAGAAGTAATTGTTTTTTTTCTGTATCATTAAATAGTGTATGTCTCAATTAAAGATTTTTAATTTGTTTTCTATTTGGGAAGTACCTGGACCAGAGCAGAAACTTCTTTCTGAGCTGTATCCTTGGAATACCATTAAGAAAGGAAGAGAAAGGCTAGCTGGCACAAATCACCAACTTTGAAGGACACAGCTGCCTGTAGATAGAAATATTAAAATATTTTAAGCAGTTAATAACAGTTAGGAGATTTAACCTGAGCTCAGTCTCCTTTTTACTGACCTTGTGTGAAAAAGTAGCTAAAAACAGCTTTTCCAAACCCATTACTGTTCCTTTAGTCCTCCCTTTCCTCTCTTAAAACATTTGGTATCTATAAAATTTTGCTTATTTTATAGTCTCTGATTCTGTCTTTTTTACACTTTTTTACAGAATCAGCTCATTGAGCTTTTTTCAGTTCTATTTTGCATCTAAAAAAATGGACTGTCCCGTTTTTCCTGGGAAATGTCTGTCAGTCTGACACCGCTTTGAGGTGGTCCTAAGGACTCTCTCCCTTCCCCCGCCTGAAACATTACACTCTCCATCTGAGACAGTCAAGCTCTGGGCTACCTTTGTTGAGGGTTTCAACTCTCCATAGAGATGCCTGCCTAGTATGATTAGAAGCCAGAGAGCTGTGCCTTGAGGCTCTTTACCTGGGGCTCCGCCCTCTGATATCCCCGAGGGCTTTGCAGTGGTACAGGGACAGTGAGAGGGGGTTCTCTGAATATGTCTCCTCCTCTCTCAGGACCAATGTCTCATGCCCCTAACTATTGAGGTTCTTCGACAGATTCAGTTCACTGTTCCCTCTCTTGGCCTTCCTAGTTCTAGTCCTGGTGACATTGGGACCTTTGCACTGGCCTGTTTTTGACATCGGCTGTGGCACTGGGAGTGGATTATGGAGGGATGAAAACCCATTCCCCTGCTGTACATTCCTTATTTATTTAGTCGAGGTTACAGAGCTTATTGCAGATGAGCTGGCTACCCAGAGAAGGAACAGATGAGTCATATTTTTACCTGGCTTTTCCCTTGCTCTTTGTTCTCATGCCCATCAGTGTGTGATGCTACCAGTCACCTCTGTGCAGATATTTTCTTCCAGAGTTGAGAGAGAAGCCACATCCTCACTGTGGTGCTGCTTGTGTTGTCATTCTGCAGGAACTCTCAGTGGTAGTCTCTCTTCTCACTCAGGGGTCTCCTGTATTTACCAACATTGAGCTCTATGGCTCTTGACCCAAATTCAGTACCAGCGACATTACTGTAGTGGGGAGACAGCAGGTAGTCCCAGCTCAGTCATCCCTGGCTCCTTCTACAGGTTTTTGAGCATTTATTGTGAGGTTTTTGTGGTTTTTTTTTTGTAAGCCTTAAATTTTTTTAAATAACTTACTTTTCTTATATTTATTAAACTCATATGGCAATAGGATACCAGTACCTCCAAAGTTCTCACAATACTAAAGATAGCTTTCAAGTGCAAGGAGTAGCTAGGAAGGAAAATAACAAAGTAGGTGTTGACTAATCAAGGGAGAGATCACTTTATTTTTAAAATGTTTTCATTAGGTACATTCCCTTAATATTAGGTAATCATAGTAGTTAGTGAAATAAAATATTTTTTGCTCCACATTATAGGCCAGCTACCCTTCCCTTATCATATACTTTAGTTAATAGTTTTCAGCTTTGACTGTTCATTAGAATCAACCCAGGGAAAAATCTCATTAATTACAACTTCTCAGGAGCATATCTGTCTTAATTAGATATTTCTGATTAAACACACCCACACACCTCCTCCCACCCAGCCACTCCGGGTAGCTTCAGAAGAGGAGATTTCTCATAAAGATTCAGGGATATATATCTTGGAATCTGCAGGGAGGAAGCATAATTGGATCTCAGCTGACCAGAACTGAGAGAGAACTCAAAACCCAGGATCTTTGGTCTCTGGGTCTTTCTTTTTTGTGTCTCTGGCTTTCTTTGTGTCTTTGTGTCTGGGCCTCTTCTCCCTCTCCCTTCCTTAGGTCCGGTCTGTGCTGCAGCCTCCCTGGGTAGGCTGCACTTCTGTGCCGTCTCTCCTCCCTCCCCTGTGACAGGCGTGCAGGTGTATGATGTGTTTCCCCCTCATTGTCTCCAGTACATGTGCTCTTTTTTATTCTTTAAGTCTTTGTTACTCTGTGTCTTTGTGTTTAATAAGGCATTTATGTCTTAGTGTCTTAGTCTGTGGGGCTGCATGTGTAAGGAAGTGCTCTTGTGTTCTCCATGTCGCTGACTCACGGCCAGTACCTGTGATGGTGTGTCTGTCAGTCTGTCCAGGTGGTCTCCCAAGAGCTTATCTGTTTTACGCTCCTGCTTCTCTGCAGTGTCTGCAGGCTTGGTGCCTGCTCGTCAGAGTATCATGCCCCAAACTGGTTTCTCTAGTCCCAGAGGCCTCAGAACTTCATAGCTCCAAAGAATCACCATCTTTCCACTTGACTGTGTCTTAATTTGACTTTGTTTTAGAAGCTTGTGATTTTGAAATAATGTTAGACTTACAAAAGTATTGCAAAGGTAGTATAGTTTCCCTTAATGTTGACATCTTCAGTAACTAAGTTGCTTTTATCCAAAGCTGTGTGCTTAACATTGGTACAATATTAGCTAAACTACAGACCTTATTTGGATTTTACTAGTTTCTCTGAATTTGAGTTTTTAAAGAAGGGAATCAGGCTCAGTTAGTGTCCGCTTTCTGTATTTAGCTCAATCCCTTGAGGGAGGGATGGCGGCTGCTGATCTGGCTGCTAAGCCCTCCTTCTGTGAGGGCACTTGCTGGCATAGAAGAGAGGACGGAGCAAGAGCTGAGCATCCTTCAGGGTGTCTACTGGGATATCAGTTTATGGTGAAGTTCATCTTGAGTATTTTTCCTTACGTTTCCTGCAAATGGGAACAATTTTGAAGTATGATTACAAATTCATGAAACAAGTTTGTTAAATATATCATTTAAGTACCAGTGCATTAGAGAGCTTTAGCATTTTTGCAGGTAGTCATGTTAATAGAGAAAATATTGTCTGCATTTATGTTTAAGGAAATTATAAGTTTGTATTTATTAATGCCCTCCATTAACTTTTTAAAAAATTTTCTACTGAGTCTAATTTTAACAGAAGTTGGAGTAGAATTATAAAGATTGATTTTTTCCCCCTCATAATATGTTAAAATATACATGGCTATAAAATTTTAAGATTTAGTTTACATTTCTTGATATTAAATACTTTGGCTTTTTTATTGCCAAGTAATTGAAAAATTTAAGTTGTTTCCCTTAATTCTAATCTTCTTAGAAAATGTTATTACTTCTTGTTAATTCTTACTTCATCATTCTTAAAGCATCAGGATGATGCTTAATTGTATAATTAAAAGTAGTTAGTATAATACTGATGACACATTGCTAATAGGAAAATGTGTAACTTCTCTACATGATTTAAAACAACCAAAACTTAAATGGATTTTGTGCAAATGTAGTATTTCTGTTATGGATAGAATAGTCAATTGTTTTTTATAAAGTTTCTCTTATTCTCAACTTTACTTGTTGGAGAGGCATGATGTCTTTACATTATTCTGTAGTAGCCTGTCAGCCATCAACTGCTGGTATAAAGCTACTTTTCAAATGAATTAGCCAGGTTACTTGGAAGTTTTGAAAATTGTAGTAGCCTGATGTTGTAATTGTCCTGTACCTTCATGTGACTTAGCTTAACCTTACTGCTTTAGCTCAGCAGATATCTCTATAACGTTAAGGAACAGAGGAGATGATGCCTACAGAGCAAATGTGTATGGTGACTCTATAATTGTGCAACAGCACATCAGCATGGATGGAAGTCGATCTTACAAATTGAAAAGTGAAACAGGTTTGTTATGAATTTCTCATTTCATACAAATATTGGTAAATATCCAGTTAGAAAGAGTTAAGTGATCGCTTCTCGGCCTTTTGGCTAAGATCAAGTGTAGAAAGAGTTAAGTGATTGTGCTGGTACCATTGAAAGAACACATCTCATCTTTTGAAGCTGCTTTCTTATAAGAGGGTGGTTCGGCTGCATGTATGTATATACTTACATATAGTACACATAGTTATTTTACCACAGGCCATTCTACATCAGAACCATGATCAGCAGAATTTGGGTCTGTTTGAAACAGCTAGGATACACTATTTTGATCTCACCTGCAGACCTCCTTTCACCCCTAGAGCTTCTATCACATGTGGAAAGAGAAGGTTAGCCAAAGGTAGAAAAGGGCATAAAGGAGGAGGGGGTGGGTATAAAGAGTTACTGAAGAGATAGATGAGGAGGGAGAGAAGGTGTTCGGCTGTGGGAAGAAGAGAAACACTGTCACTGCACCTGTGTGCTTCTTTCTCTTCTGTACTTGTGTCATGACTAGTGTGTCATCCCGGTTCATTCAGATGTGTGTATATTCAGTGGTACTTTCCTTGATGACGCTGGGAAAGTGAATTAATATTTATATATAAATAATTGCTCATTTAAAAAAAATGTATTATTGCCCTAGAAACAGTCTGGACATTTTATGTTTTCATAACTAGGCGCCGTGGTTTCTACTAGGAAAGAAGAATTGATTGGAATTCTTGATCATTTTAACATACAGGTAATTGCTAAATTATGTTTCAGATGAATAAATACAACTGGCTACTTTTTTGTGTGATTTCATTTGTGGTGTAGAAAGAATTTAAATGGCCTCATATGAGTAAATTGACCACATGGTTGATATATATACTATATTGTTAGTAAAGTTCCTTAAAATTTCCTAATCCAGCAGGAGCCTTTAATACATAACATAACATCTTTAATTTGACAGAACACTCAAGAATGTCTGGTCTATACTAAATGTGTACAAATGTTAGTTTGTGCTAAAGTTTATATTAATAAAATGTATGTTATAAAGTTTCTTTGCTTTCTGCTATCCCAGTCAGAATAGCATCTACGTTTCCTAAACTCAGTTGCTAAATTTTTGTAGAAATTCATTCTAGAAAGATAAAGAAAGCATTTCTTTATGTATCTTGGAGTTATTCATCATACCTATAGGAGACAAGGATGGAGTCTGTTCTGCTAAGATACTTTGACTGAATAATTGGACATGGGGCACATATAGTCCTGTAACATTAGCACTGGAATTGTTTTTGGAGGTCATCTAATCCAGACCCTTTATTTTGTAAGTGAGAAACTGGGAGCCAGAAAAAGTACATTTGCACTTAGAGTTGTCCAGGCGTGGTTACTGGTAGAGCTTGTACTGGGATGCAGGCATCCCTGTTCTGTTCCGATGCTCTGCCCATTGTATCACTCTGCCTTATTCCAGGATTAAGAACACCAAGAGCAGTCACCAAGGAAAAAGAACAATTATGAGTCTGGGTCTCTTTCCCAGTTTGGTTTAGAACAAGTTGTCCAGAAAAACTTTCTGTAATGGTAGAAATATGCTGTATTATGGTATCTAGCTACATACGGCTCTTGAGTACCTGAAATGTGTGACTGAGAAATCAAATGTTTTATTGTATTTTATTTAATTTAAGTGTAAAATACTGCATGTAGCTAGTAGTTAGCATATTGGGCAACAGAGATTTAGAAAAATAATTAGTAAAATCTGGAGAGAAGCAGATCCAGCAAATAAATTTGAGACTAGAATGCAGGACAATTTGTTAAGCAAAATCAGGAAAACCAAAAGGTAGGGTTTATGAATCATAGTTGTTGGGAGAATCTTGAAGGACATCCAGTGTAGTTATCACACCCGACACTTACCCTGTGTAGAATCTCCACCAGGTATTCCTTCAGCAGGTACTTGAATGGATAGTGGTGAGAGAGTGACCTGTACCTAGGCTTCTGATTCCTTCTGTAGATAACTGTATTTACTAAAAAGATTTTATTAATGGGAAAAGTTGAATAAAGTTTCCTTCAACATGTTTATTTTTTGGGGGGGATATTTGAAGATTGTTATCATAACTCCTTTAGTCCTCTTGTATGATTCAGTAAACTAAAGGTTCAAGTTCATTGATCAAAATACAGAGGTCTAGAGCTACATTTACTAGTACAGTAACCACTAACCACATGGGGGTAGATATTGAGCACTCAAAATGTGGGTAGTCCAAATGGAGATGAGCTCTAGTGTGAAATACGCACTGGGTATTGAGGCTTAATGCAAAGAAATAACTCAATTTTCACATTGATTACATATGTTAAACTGATAATATTTTAGATATATTAGGTTAAAATATGTTATTAAAATTAATTTTACCTATTTCTACATTTTTAATGTAGCTACTAGAAAATTTAATTATACGTGTGGTTTGCATTATATTTTTGTTGGACAGTGCTGGTTCAGAGTAACCAGCTGGAAGGAGAGAATTTAATGTCTTTAAGGACCTGATGGTAGTTGTTCCCCATGCCTCTCCTTACCTTTTCTCTGAAGTTTACCTGTTTGTGCTTGCCTTTTGCTTGCTCCTGGGTCTCAACAGGTAAAGCTGCCAGGTTTTTAAATAATCTCAAGAGTAGTATTGGAATTAGAATCTCCATTTCAAGAGGATGTAGAAAAAGTAATCTGAACTTGGGTGAAGCTATTAATCCAAAGTTGGTAATAAACTGTCTGTCATTAAAGCTAGGGCATTGGGTCTTACTTTTAAGAAGTCAGATGCAGTGTGAAATGAAGATAGAACACAGTCCTTATAAAAAAAATTATGTGGCAGTCAGAGTCTGGTCTACCTATATAATAAGAAAAATATGATATGTAGCAAGTTCTTTGTAACTGCATGTTTTTTATTACCTTAGAAGAGAAGACCCAAAATCTTACTTAAAAGAAAGGTTTAAACCAGTAGTATACTGAATAAAGTATGATCAGTGTTTTACAGATGGTGAAATGAAGGAGTTAAACATTTTATTTCCATTTACACTGGTTCTACATATTCTATACCTTACAAACAAGATTATTTTCTAACATGTAAATGACCCTGTTATTAACACTAAAGATATAAACAAGTGATCCTGAATCTTTTTGAAACAAGTTGAAAAAAAAAAAAACCTTTTCAGCTGTACTTTGGACTATTTTACAATGCAGTTACTTTAACTGTAATTTGTTAGCCAAAGGTAGTTTAATTTAAGCAATGGCTTGTTTAGAATGACTCCTCCTCCAAAAGATAGAAATGACTCCAGTGTTTCCATTTGTTTTATAATATCCTCATGAAGAAATAATAGGAAATAGGAAATCTGAAGAACTGCCATATGAAAAATAAACAATACTTGCCATTGTAGTTCTGATTAGAAGTAACTGAGTTGGATTTTTTGTATTTAGTTGGAGGAAGTAACTAACTTGCCTGAGGCCACGTAGGCGATTCAGACAGAGACAGATAAGAGCCCAGGTCAGCGGACTCTCATGCTAGAGCTTTGCCAGCTCTGTTGTCTGATGGTTACCCAGTAGCAGAGGAGTGATATTCTGTACAACAGGTGAAAGAAATGAAAACTTTCTAATAAAAACACTTCTTCAGAGAGTTCTTGTCTTTGTGCCCTCGTGTAATGACAGAGTACTTAATTTTGACTATAGTGTTTATTTTAGTATCATGGAATTTTGAAATGTTTTCTCCGTATTAAAATTTTCTTAGATTTTCCTCTTTGTATATTTATTCTCATGCACTAACCCTTGGCTAGTACTTAGCCTTCCTTATGGCACCATAGGTCACTTGCAATGTATATTTCAGTTCATTTTTCTTTCAGGCATCAAAATGAAATATTTAAAGATAATATTTGTTTGTTTGTTTGTTTCAGGTAGATAATCCAGTTTCTGTTTTAACACAAGAGATGAGCAAGCAGTTCTTACAGTCTAAAAACGAAGGAGACAAATACAAAGTAAGAAGCACTAAATTAAATGTAAACTTAACCAAAAAGAATACATGTATAGATTAAACATACATACCAAACATTACTCTTGATCACAAAATAAATATTGCGTATTTTTTTAAGCTACTATTTAAAGTAATATCGTAGGACTAATTTAGGAAATGGTTCAAGTAAGACGGAAGCATAGTTTTCTTGGTAAATCCCTGCTTTAACTTTCTGCCTTTTAATTCTGAGAGAGAATGAATTATTCTGAGGGAAATACAAGGGAATGATTGGCCATACTTACGTAGTAATTTTTAAATGTTAAATTGTTTAAAACTTTTTAAAAAGCCAACAAAATATTTGATACCACTGCAGCTTACAGTGTAACTTTCGAATGGGTTTTGGTATTTCCTGTGCTAAAAATTTACGGTAGGTTAATACCAAGGACACAGATGTTTTCTCTGTTTTCATATTTGCTTAAAGAATGGACTGACAGTGAAAATGAGCTTTCAGAATGGTATTCCATTACACCAAAAGTATTTTCTTTCACAGAGTTATAAGAACTTTTGCAATGTATATATGAGCATAGTGTGTTAAGTAAATTTTGGGTTTGAAAGAAGACACGTTCTTTTGTGTTTGTGTTTACTTAAGCGTGTTTTTAATGCCTTTGTACATAATTGGTCTGAAAGTTTTTAGAGAACAAATCCTTTTTTTCAGAGTCCCGTGGACGTTCACAGAGTCCTAACTGTGCTTTTCTTGTTGATGTAGTTCTTTATGAAAGCAACCCAACTTGAACAAATGAAAGAAGATTATTCATACATTATGGAAACCAAAGAAAGAACAAAGGAGCAGATAAATCAAGGAGAAGAGGTGTGTAAACACATAATGCAATTATTTTTTGAGATCAAATTCTTACAGTACTAACATCAGATAGATGGTATTGTAAAATTATGTACCTGTATATCTCTATAAAACTAGTAGCATTTTCATAACACTCCATGAAGTATAGGCAGTGTGGTTTTTACATTTAGGCTATCTGTGAGTCTACTTTTTCTTTTATAGTAATGGGTGTGTCCATGTCATTATAGTTCTGATTAGTTCTTTAATTACTTTACTAGTGCTCACCACACAATTATGTACCATCGGTTTCCTACCGAATAGTCAGGTGAATGACCCCAAGAATCCTAATATGTATTTACCATTAAACTATTTACTATAAACTAGAAGACAGGGCAGTATCTAACATGCTTATCTCTTGATGTATGGCTGATCGACACCACAGTAAGATATTACTAATTCTCCCTTAGAAGTAGTTCAAAAATGTAATATTTCTTTTGATGGGAAAATAAGCGCAAGCCTCACGCTGATACTGAACATAGGATGCGTCTATAATTACATGTGGTAGATAACTTTTTTATTACACTGGTAAAGCGTTAACATTTTAAGCACTGATAGCTTGGTAGCAGCTGTTGCATTGGTACTCACCAACTTGGCAGTGGTGCAAATTTGAAATCACCCAGGCCAGTGTGGCTTCCTAACATTTGTTTTCACATCTGCTCTATTTTGTTCTTACGCTTTCCTCTTCAGAGTCCTGAAGAACCCACCTTCTCTCTGATACTCGAAGACCTAAGAGTTATAAGGCTTATGTTTCAGCTGTTCCTCCAGAATATTAAGTCCCCCCAATTTTTATGTGATTCTGTATGTTGTTCTTTTGTCATTTAGTCAAGTTTTATCCTATCAGTTGCTTTCAGCAACTTCTTAGCATGTTTTTTTTTTGCTAAGATAGAATTGTATTAATGATTGACTCAAGTCAGATTTTTTAGATGTTACACTGACCTTTTTAATTCTTTGAGGGATACATACTTAAATTTGGGTTTATAGTTGTATGGGTCATTAAGTGAAAACTGAGAAAGCAAAGATGAGGTTGTTTATTTTTATTCCCCATATTACTTCTTCAAACCTGGAGTATTTGATAGTATACAAGGAAGTACTATAAACTGTAGAATTAATGTAGCACTTTATTGGACTGTCAGTGTTATTACTGAGGAAAGGAAATATTTGCAACAAACAAATGTACATAGTGTATGTTACATTTATTATTTTAAAAACAGTAAATCAGGACTCTGATTTACTCAGCTTGATGTTTAAACACCCGTTTTATAGTGTACTTTGTCATCAACGATTGAAGATACTTTGGTTATGAAGTTTAAGAAGTGTTTCTCTGTATCATGTAACAGAGCTTCTTATGGTGTAATATGCACTTAATAAGAACTTTTTTCTAGTTAATTAAATGTACCATATTCTCAAAATAAACTCTGGGTTTGAATAGTTTAGTCTTTAGGAAATAGAATGTGAAGATTAGAAGCTGGAAGTCGTTCAGCCATCAAATAGTGAGTTCTGCCACGTGCCTGTTAGCATTGTGCTTTGGCCATGACCATTTAATGGTAAATACATATCAGGATTCTTGGGGTCATTCACCTGACTATTCAGTAGGAAACCGATGGTACATAATTGAGTGTGGTGAGCACTAGTAATTAAAGATTAGTTTATGCAGAAGCACTTAATAAGGTGCTAGCAAAGGGGGTTAGGGACAAGGCAGGGGCAGTGGGAGGGGTATCGTTGTTAAGTAAGCGATGTTGAAGGTAAGAATGGAAGGATGCATAATACCAGGCAAAGGATGGTGAGAGTGAGGAACTGTGTTCCAAGAAATAAGCATGGTTTGGGGTCTTGGGCAAGAGAGCACATGGTGTTTTTAAAAAGCTGAAAGAATTCCACACTGGCTAGAGTGGAGAACACAAGAATGAGAGTTAAGAGGCCAGATTGAGGAGGACCTTCTAAAAGCTAAGGGCAGTAAAACACATGGAAGTAGATGAATTGATGGAATGTATGTTTTCAGTAGATCACTCTGCTGAAGAAGAGAGTGAATTTCTGAAAGGAAGGAACAAATGTAGAGAGATCGGTAAGGAGGGTAGTATCATTGCCCAGAGAGATGATGATGCCATTGTGAGTTAGGGCAGTGTCAGTGTTGATGGAGAGAAGAACTTTGAAATGATTTGGGCTGATGTTATGTGGGACATGGAAGGTGATGATGAAAATGGAAGCCAGATTTGTGGAGCTGAAAATGTGAAGAAATGGAAGAGCTAGAGATAATTTCCGTGAAACTTGGATGGAAAGGGGAAGACGACTTTCCGAGGGGGAGGTGGTGCCCAGGGATGGATGGTGGTGATTTTGTTTATAAGTAGGAAAGATAAGTTGGTAAAGATTTAAATGGGATAATGGAAAGGAGTCAATGAAGAGGGTGAAGTAGAAAAAAAAAAAGGAAAGAGGATGAATAGGATGAAAAATCAAATAATTTAGACTTCCTGAGAAGGCAGAAGGGGGAGGGTAGGATCCAAATATAGGTAGGAGATACGGACTGGACTTCAGTATAATGAAGCCAACCTCTTTTATAGCAGGAGGAAGAGAAGACTGCTTTAAGCTTATATACAAGCTTATTGAAAGTTGGAGAGGGTTTCTTCTGGATAGCTTCTAGATTCTGTGAAGTAGGGGGCAGGGAGGATGAGTGAGCGGTTAGGATGGCGGGGTATATGTGATTTGAAGAGAGTGATGATAAACTGAAATAACCCTGAAGAATGGGAAAGTGACTTGTATCGGGTAACACATTAAGGGCCACAGTGTAAGGCCCTAGTTGAACGTGGTAACCATGAACAAAGAAGAGAGGCTGTCTACCCAGGTGGGCAGCTTTAGAAGCTGTTTATGTGTCACTAGAGTTAATTTTTGCTTAATGATTTTATTGATAATTTATTAAGAGAAAACTTAGGTAAGAAAAAATTTAACATTTGATTTTTGGAAATAAATTCCTTCTGAGCCTTCCATGATCTTTGGAATGGTTCTGGGTTTCCTTTGCCCAGAGTGGTCCAGTATATCAGATAGGGAATTGAGAGAAGATGGGAAACTGAGTTTTCTCTGCACATGTGTGGTCTTTAACCTTTTATTCCTTTTCTCTCCTTCATCTGAAGAGTGACACAATTAACAAGATTATTGCACTTGGTAAAAGCATACCAAAGAACCAAAACTATTTTTCTTATTGCTTTAATTAAAGAAGTCATTTCCTAGCAAATCTTCTTCACTACTTGTTTAGACAGCATATTCAAAAGAAATACATTTACAGAAAGTCTTGTGTTTTAAGTGTTGGTAAGAAATATATTCTTTTTTCTTATTTTAAGCGACTTACTGAACTGAAGCGTCAGTGTTTGGAGAAAGAAGAACGCTTTCAAAGTATTGCTGGATTGAGTACGATGAAAACCAATCTAGAATACTTGAAACATGAAATGGCTTGGGCAGTGGTAATGTTCACTTAATTACTTATTCACATATGCTTGTAATATACAGAATATATTTGATTATAGTTAGTCTTTTATATGATTTGCTGTATAATTTCTTTTTTAGGTCAATGAAATTGAAAAGCAATTGAATGCTATCAGAGATAATATCAAAATTGGAGAAGATCGTGCTGCTAGACTTGAGAGGAAAACAGAAGAACAGCAGGTAATTATACTCTTTTATACAGATTTAGTAACTAGAATCTTAGAGAATGCTGATATTAGACTATTTATAATGTACAAAAGAAGTGGTTTCAACCTGTATTTTTATCTGTAGCTGAATTTATTACTTAAGTGAAGCTGACTTAAACTCTTGTGCAAAGACCGTTATGGCAACTCTCTTTAAGAAAGAGTACTGTGTTTGGGTGTGCTCAGCCTGTCTGAGACTAGGGATGTAGAACTGAAATCCATGCATGTGAACAATGGTACTTTGTTACAGACTAGAGATACTAAAGTATGAGGCTTTTACTCGTGGGTTCATTAAGGAGTAGAAACATAAAACAGCCTGAAGAATGAAGGGGTACTAGGATGATAGTCAATTAGAATAACGTTAAACCTGAGTATCATGAAGTATTCAAATTCAGAACTGAACACAGCACCCAAAGATTGATAGTGGAGCTTTCAGGGAACTGAGTGTTAGGGTCCAGAATCAAGATTGCCCATCAGAGGATTTCGTGTTGGTGGAGCACATACGGGACAAGTTGTTGGGTCTATTAAGGTTCATTTCAACCTGAGATCTAAGAGCTCGGGTAAAAACTGCTATTTATCTAAAATTCAGGGAACCCCTAAGAGTCTCCTACTTGGGCCTAGAGGTAGAAGTTGGTTGAGTGGTAAATAAAGGCAGTAATTTTCTGTCTGGCGTTTCCACGTGGACCTTTTACCATAGAGCCACTCTTTATGTTCTCCTTTTCATTCTCTTTTTAACAGCTTTATTGATATATAGTTCAAATACCATACAATTCACCATTTAAAATGTACAATTCAGTGTGGTTTTTTTTTTTTCTAATATATTCACAAGGATTCCTCTGCTGTTGTGCCAGAAGTAAAACGTGTAGCCTTTTCTTTCTTTAGGGAGCCGCCATGTACTCAGTGTGGCTGACTTACATCTTAATATTTTGTTCTACTTAGCTTGGGAGTTTCTGGCTCCCAGGCTTGGTTGTAGTGCAGGGTGCAATCTTCCCTACCTTGCTTTTTCTTGTCTACCCCTGAGATAAGCATATAAGTCTTTTTCCTTTGAGGGTTGTATCATTAATCCATGAAAGATAATTGATAAATATATAAAAGTAACAAAAATGGTGAAGATTTAGTGATCTCTTTAGTTTCTTACTCCTTTTTCTGATAGTAAATGGAAATTCAACCCCACCAACCTCTCACCTCAGATTTTCATTTTTTTGAGAATATTCTGAATTTTGCTCAATTCCTCTCAGCTTCGTTTCTTAGCTTGTCATAAGGCAAGATCTTAAGTTACTTTCCTTCTTAATTATTCCTCAGTCTAAAAGTGGGATCCAGTCTGATTAATAAATGCTCATTTTTTTTTCCAAACGGAAAAAGGAGACTCTTGAGGCTGGGTGATGCTTAGTTCTGTGCTCTACTTAAGTGTATGGGCACGCTGTGTAGTAAATGGTCAGTTTCTGGAGGGTAAGGACTATCTTATTATCTCGATCCTTCCCACCATGTCTTACATAAAACCTTTCGCATAGTATATACTTGTTTATTGATTATAGAATAATTATTGAATGGATAGTTTCTGAAGAAATAGTGTCTGAAGCAGACTTTAAGCTTATATTAGCCTAATTTAAAACTGAAAATAGATAACTTATGTTTAGTTTGTGTAACACCTGTACCAACTTCAATTTTTATTAAAAAAAAAATACAGATGACACCATTGATGTTTCAATAACAAAACTACAGTACCATCCTATGAAATGCTTCCTAAGTATCCTACATACTGACAATTCTCTGATCTGTATCTCCTATTCAAACTTTTTTCCTGAGCGCTTGATTCAGTATCTGTCTTCACATCCTTGCCTACGTGTTCCGCACGTTCAGACTTGGCATTTCTAGTTGCGTAACTGTGACAGGGACTTTACAGCCCACAAAACCTGAAGTGTACACTACCAGGCTCTTTCCAGAAAAGATTTGCTGATCCCTGATCTAAGCTGTTCTTGTATTTGTCACTCCTAATCTGTTCCTATTATCAGTGTCACATTTTGGTCCCTAATTATTTTTGCCCTAGAATATTACATTAACTGCTTACTGAAATCCTTCCCTTTAATTTTTTCCCTTCACCTCGCCTCCTGTGTGCTCCAAGTGACTGAATGTGCACATTTATGTATGGACTTGGTCGTATCTTGTTTCCCTGTTGTCTAGTGTAAGCTGATCATTACGGAGTTCAAGGCCCTTCCACCGCTCCACCTCATCTGCCACCACTACCTCTCAGTTTAAGCTCCATATACATTTTTACTTCCTAAAATAGGTTTAATGCCTGTCTACATGCTTTTCCATCTGGCTGTAAACATTTCCCCAACTTTTTTCCTGGTACATTTTGATTACTCTCTCAAGTCGCAGCTCAAATGCTGCTTTGAAGGCATCCCTAACTTTTTCTGACAGATCTGTAGGTTCTTCCTCTGTGTTTTCACAATTATAAATATACATACCCTAATTAAGCATTACTGCATCCAGACTGTATGATCAATTTGCATGTTTGTTTCTCCACAAAATTGTGTCTATCTCCTTTTAATTGTGTTACTTGAAGACAGTTGTTATTATGTCTTTGTATCCCCAGAAGATAGCACATTTGTTGCATAACTAAATTATATTTTAGTATCTTATATAATTATGTTTGTTTACCTAATTAATGTCTTCAGTTTAGTTGGAGTAAAATTAAGTTTATTATGAGATGTGAACTATATATAGTTATTTTTAGAGAAAATGTACTCCAACAATGTTTTTTTTTAAAGGTCAGACTTAATGAAGCAGAAAAAAAATACAAGGATATTCAAGATAAACTAGAAAAGATTAGTCAAGAGACACATGCACGAGCACCAGAATGTATGGCATTGAAGGCAGATGTTACTTCTAAGAAAAAGGCTTATAATGAAGCTGAGGTGAGAGAAATTTTCCACTATTAAAAATTGCATATCAAATATAAATACTGTTCATTTATTTTTTTTTAAAGTAGAGGTTTTAGAATTGAGTAGAAACCTGTGTTGCTTTCAGAGTTTAAAAAAAACGTAATGATTCCATGTGGCCCTATATATATACTTTGTTTTAAAAATACGTGTCTGCACATATTCAGCCTCTGATTTGAAGACTTGGCACAGAAGTAGACTTGAATGGGGTATTTGTTTTTTCATTTTACTAAAGTGTGTCTAATTTTTTCAGGTTTTATTTAAACGTTCCCTAAATGAGTATAAAGCATTAAAGAAAGATGATGAGCAGCTTTGCAAAAGAATTGAAGAACTGAGAAAAAGGTACGATAGTTACTTTGCAGTTTTCTTGGTTACGTCATTTGATAATAAAGTAATTCAGGTGAAATGCAATATTTTGTTTTCTGTATTGCTAAAGGAATTTTATCACATTGCTTTATGTTTTTAAAATGTTAGATTTTTTCATTTAACGTTTTTCACTTTGGATTATTTATCATTAGTGCCGATCAATCTTTGGAACCTGAGCGGTTGGAAAGGCAAAAAAAAATATGTTGGTTAAAAGAGAGAGTGAAGGCCTTATACGATCAAGAAAGTTCAGTCAATCAAGAGATTGAACAGTTTCAACAAGCCATAGAAAAGGACAAAGAAGAACATACCAGAATTAAGTAAGTGTCAACATTCTTAGATTTTTTTCCAGTTACTTGAAAATCATATAGTTTTCCTCTTTATGTTAAAAGAGAACACATTTTTTTGGTTGTTCTTCCTCATAATAAGAGGTTTTTTTTTTTTTTTTTTTTTTTTTGGTGAGGGATCTTTTAAAATCACTTTTCTAGTAAGACTTTTCTTAAACTTGTGGAGTTGGACAGTTTCTGGCATTTCTAGTCCTTATCACTATTGTATTTTTTTTTTCATGCAAAGCTTTGAGATCTTCTGACAATTTTCTCTGGTAATACAATTGTTTTCAAATAAATCTGCTTTTAGTTTTTAGGGTAGCTGTGTCATTCATTGGTATGCACGTGTTAGGGGATAAGACAATATTTCTCTACAGCTGCATCACATATCTGTTCTGTTTTTTCCACTTGTGTTTTTTAGGGAAGAAGAATTAGATATGAAGCATACACTGAACTATAATCAGAAGCAACTGAAAGAACTGAAAGATAGTAAAACTGATCGACTCAAAAGATTTGGCCCCCACGTTCCAGCTCTTCTTGAAGCGATAGATGATGCTTACGGGCAGGGACATTTTACCTATAAACCCATAGGCCCTTTAGGTATTTGTCACCATTGGTCACGATATAATAAAAATTAGAAATACACTTTTATTTTCAGGAAGAGGTCTGTTGAATCTAGTTTTAAAACTCTGTTATTAAAGAACTATGCAGTTGCATGTAGACTTTTTACGTATTTTAAGAAGTAATGATAAAATCATTTTAAGCTTTGTAACTTTCCTTTTGTGTCTTTAAAGCCTAAAATATCCAACAGAAGGAGAACTTAGGAAAAGGAAAATCAGTTATCGGGTTGAATAATGTAGTTCTGATTTTTTTCCTGAATGAATAAATCAGTGAACTAATTTGCATGTAGTTGATTACTAGGAAAATGCAGTGGTATCAAAATACAGTTAGAAGACCAATACCACCTGAGTTTTGTGTAACCTTCATGGAATTACTTATCTTTTTAATTTCTGTTTAGTTAGACAACATTATTTTTAAATCCTCTTCCAACTATAAATCTGGGGTTATTTAGTTATCCTCGTAGATGCATGAGAAGAAAAAATCGAGTTCTGAGGAGTTATCACTTAATTCTGTACATCATTAGATGAAAATGATGCTGCAAATGTAAAAATATGTTTTTGGTGAAGTACTGTGTAAGTACAGTATTACGTACTATATTAAGTATTTTAGTAATGTCTCTTCATTTAAATGAGAAAAGCACCTCTATACCAGGATCTGTTTCAATCGATGAGGCATTTTTTTTCCCCTCTCTGAATCTAAAATCCCAGTATTAACCAGTTTTACAGAAAATAATAAAGAATCTATAAACCTTTTGGCTTGATTTTCAAAACACCGTTCAAAAGCTGGAACAGTATATACATACATCAGAAAAACACTGTTGACTTACATTGGAGTGGGACGGTTTTTCACAGGATCTGGTGGGTATTCCCAGTGTATCCAGTGAAATGGGGGTACTTCCCACTTGGTTAAAATAAGGTCTGTAGTATCATTTAAATTGCTTCAGATGAAAATATTTTGAAGTCACTTATGAACTGTCATTAAAAAAATAGTTTAACTACTATTTTAAGGTAAGTTTTTGTGGTCTTTTATAATTTTCTCTCGTTTTTAGGAGCTTGTATTCATCTTCGGGACCCTGAGCTTGCTTTGGCTATTGAATCCTGCTTGAAAGGACTTCTGCAAGCCTACTGTTGCCATAATCACGCTGATGAAAGAGTGCTTCAGGCACTGATGAAAAAATTTTATCTACCAGGGACCTCACGGCCGCAGATAATAGTTTCTGAGTTTCGGAATGAGGTGTATGATGTAAGACACAGGTAAGGCATCAGTAACTAAAAACTGTTTCTGGTTTTGCTTAGTCATGGGCAGACTCAGAAAGAATGAAGACATTTTTAATGTTAACCGTATCTACACTGATTTGTAAAATTCCATCCAGCTACGTCTTTAATTTGAATCTAGGCATTGGAGATACACAGATAAATGAGAGATACTCCCTTACACAGGGTCTGTTGTGAGGCACATACAGTTGGGAAATGGCTACTGTGTAGCTTAGAAATTATATACCGATGTAGGAAATGGTGCAGACCTAGCCACGTTAAGAGGAAGGGTCGGAGGAAGAACTCTGGCACTCGTTTACAGCTCAGCACTAGCTTGTCCACAGAGTCCATGAAGAGCTGTGACTGTTTTCTTTGATGACCCTAATAGACCATCTCAAGGGTATCATACCCACACTGGCCTCTTTGCTAGCTGCTGGCTAACCAATCACTTTACTTTTAAAAAGTTACGTGTATATATATTCCTATTCCCAGACAACGTTTTTAATTTTATTTTCTCTCTCACCTCCATTTTTTCTGATAAATCTTATTTTTGCTTTTTTCAATTAAGTCTAGTGATGTGTGCCGTGTATTTGAATAAATTTGTGTGCAGACACTAAACCGTCACTAATTTATTCTCTGTCAGCTTTGATAAAATTCCATCACAAGATGCAGAAGTCGTTCAGATGAGGGAGCAATTAAATGTTAGTAGATAGGTTAGAAAAGAAATCAAAGAAGAGAGAATAAGTGATCAGTCTTCTAATTGATGGGTTTGTTAAGTGGTGGAAAGGGTTAATTGCCTTCTAGGCAAATACTCTATGTGAAATGTGTATGGAGATATGGTGTCATAAGTTAATTCTGCAAAAAATAGCATTTGCATTATTGATAGGAAGGAAAATATTAAAAGATGTTTAGGACAAAATCAATAAAACCTGTTACTTGAATGTAAAAGAAGGAAGAACTGAGATCGAGAGCTAGATTTCTGGCTGGAGTGACTAATAGATGTGCCATCAATTAATTTAGGAGACGTGTAAGAAGAAAAGTGGGTCTGTCAAAGGTAGATAAGTCTTGTTTTGGAATTACTGATTTTGAGCTTTTAGGCTAGAAATAAGTATTTGGGGATTAGAAGTGTAGTGTTTTCTCTCACTGCATGAGAATTCGAACTTATGTTAATTTCTAGTTTTGATCCCAGGTTTCTGAAAATGTGATAAAACTGGAATTTCTATTGTGCTACCAGACAACATCGCTTATGGTATAAACGACCCCTGACATATTAGTTGCACCTGGACTAGGAGAATTCTAAACACCTGGTGGGATTGCCAGTATGATGACATGTCATTGGGCATTTCCCTATGGGGACCTTGAAAATTGTGAGGTGGTTATGAAAGATACTGACATCTGTGTAGAGTGTATCCTCCTGCCCGTGGGCCCTTGGGGGCCCAGAACAGTAGTTCCAGACAGCTACATACATTGTCTGCTCTACATGAACTGCTGCATGGTTGCCCATGAGTCCTGGCACTGCCCTGCTGGCACGTTGTTTCCCAGCCATTGTATCCATCTCTTAGCAGGATACTGAGTGTGACTTATGGTATCCTGTGAGGGGTGCAAAGGTGACCTAACTTTGTACAGTGTAATGTCACTTTTCTTGGAAGTAGGCGGATGTATGTGTTGAGAACGAGGTCCTCAAGGAGTAGGGTAAGAGGTTTGGGAGAATGAGAGAGGAAGCTAACCCAAAGTCCCTTAAGATTCAAATACCTCGTGGCTGCTGGAGTTTTCACTAATAATGTTGGGTTTTTCAAATAAATTTGAGTGGAGAATGTATACTGTCGAATTAATACTGCATTAAAATTTTTTAGAGAGGGTGAGTATCACAGAAGTAGAAGAGGAGGGAAGCAATTGAGGAAGTGCTATTGGGAAAGTGGCAGTTGGCCATGCGTTTTAGGCTAGGTGAGGAAGAAGGTGAGGACTGGGAGAAAATCTGTAGTTCGACGTTGGTCAGTTAGAGAGTGGATTTACCAGGCATGATAAGGCTGGAAGGGTGCCAGGTTGTGGTGGAGCAGAAGTTAGGATGTACTGGCAGCAGGTCTGGGGGATGACAAAGTCCACGTCATTTGGCTGTAAGAGGAGGTTGAAGTGAAAGTTGGTAGAGTAGTGAGGAAGTTGGATGCTAATCCTTTTGACTATTGACAGGATATTGACAAGTCTTGGGTCAACTTTTGCAACATTTTAAAGGAGTGATTTTTTTTGTGAAGAATTTTATCAGTATAAATTGTTTCAGCTGCTAAATTTAAAAATTTGGGCATTTTATTTTAATGTAGAAAAAGAAAAGTGAAACACTAGTAGACTTACGATCAATCAGATACATTAGACTTAAGGGGATAACCTCAACCAAGGTACATAGGAAAGTGCCTCAGTTTCTGGGAGACAGTGGGGAAATGTAGTTTTCCTTCCTATCAAGATGGCCTTGTTTCCTGACTTCGTAGGAAGCAGAGGCCGCTGAACTCCTCAGCCTACTGTTGCCCGCCAGTCACCGTGTCTGCATTTGTACTTTTTGCTGCATCTCAACACAAGAGATACTCTTTCTCACTAAGGCTATTCTACTTTTGCTCTGAATTGCATACTTTCTTGCCTGATTAATGAACCATTTCTTTAATTATTTTGACTCAACTCTCTAAACTTTCCTACTCCATTGACTTCTTACCCCTTTTAACATCCTAGGTCACTGATCTGTCTCTCCCATCTTAAAATCAAACTCCTCCTCCCAGGAGTAACTGTGCATTCACTTCTTGACCCACTGCTCTCTGGCCCTGAAATATTCATTATGTTCTCCAGTTATTTCCTTGTTGCCAAATACGATAGATACACGTGTATATTTTTGTTTATTTGTTTACCCTCTCTTAGGTATTAGATACTGTTAAACACACCTTCCTCGAGACCTTGTGCTCCTTGGTTACCGTGACGCTACTTTCCTGGTTCTCCTGCTTCTCAGATGTTCTCAGCCTGTTCTGTAGGCCTCGCTCTGTCTCCCGCTCCTTTCATTCTGGTTCTCACAGCTCTATTGTTGGTTTGTTGTCACTTCTTAAAAACGCCCGAAATCTTAAACATGTTTTTCTCTGTATTTAATATGATTGTGGTATTTTTTCCCTTTTACTTGGCTTTAGAAATTACATTTTTATTAAAGATTTCTTTGAAGCTTAATGAGGACCATCGAATCAGTTTGTCCTGTGATACCTCTTACCAGTGAGGCTCAGCGTGCTTGCCTGGAATTTGACACTGCAGTTTTCCTGTGTCCCTCCCTTCCGCTTTAGGCTTTCTGCTTTATGTTGTTTGGTGAGCCTGTTTCATACGGTCCTTTCCTCGTCTCACTACTGGTATGTCATTGCTTCTATCCTTTTCTACTTTTAGTTCCCCTAGACTGATCTTACAGCACCTCTCAGCATGCAACTAATTGTAATATAAACCAATATGAAGTACATCCCAGGGAAGTAGAGCAAGAGAAGGGGTGGCTGATGTGGTGCTTTGGAGCAGGCTCATCTAGCAGGTGCCTGCTCGGGAATAGGTGCTCCTTCCCAGCACGGAAACCTGCCCTTTCCGTGGACTGGCCACAGAGGCTGCGTTTCACCACAGTCTCCTGCCACATCCCCTCCCTCTTAGACTCTCGTTCCCTCTCCCCTCGCCCCTCACTCCCTACTTTGTTTCACTGACACCGCTTGACATTTCTAGAGCACCCACCCCCTCTTCTTTCCTATCTTTGTTTTTACTTCCACTTGGACTCTTTCCTAAGGTAACTATCCTATTTCTCTGCCTCCTTTTACAGGAAAAACTCCTCAGAAGAATTTTCTGTGTCTCTCATTTCTCTCTTCCCCTTCTTTCTTGAACCTCCTTCACCACATACCAAAGCAGCTCTTGTCAGGGCACCAGCGAGCCTCGCTGGACTTGGTCCTGCCGTCTTCCTTCCTAACTGCTCGCTCATTTGACCCTGTTGATCATTTCGTTCTTCCCCTAACACTTTTTCACTTGATCCTTGGGACCTCCCTCTTCTGGTCTTCCCAGATCTCGAGATGTTCTTTTTTTAATGTCTGGCTTATTCCTTCTCACTTGGGGACCTCTCATGTCAATGTTCCAAACCTCTTCTCATGTGCACCTGCTCCCAGCACTGAGCCCCCGGGTGAGCTCATCCAGTTTCATGGCTTTAAGAGTGGTCCATACACTGATGATGACCAGACTGTATTTCTAGTGGGGCTCTTTCCTCTGAGCTTCTGAATCATACATTCAGTTTGTATTTCCCACTTTGATGTCCAATAGACATTTCAGATTTAGCATATCTAAAAGCCAAATTTCTGATATCCACCCTGAAACCTGCTCTTCCTGTGGTCTTCTTCATCTCCATTTTTCAGTTGCTCAAGCCAAAACCTCAGCCATCCTTGCCTTCTTTCAGCCATTCCACATCCTATTGGCTGTACTTTAGAATATGGATCCAGGATCTAAACCCTTCTGCAGTGACCACCCTGCTTCAAGCCATTCGCATGCCTCAAGCAAGTATTGCAAAGGCTGATCTTCCTGCTTGTGGTTCCCTTCCGCCCACACTCTCAGTGTCCCAGCCAGAGTGAGGTCAGATCATGTCATTCCTCTGCTCAAAGCACCCTGTACGTTCCCATCCTCTTTAGGCCTTGCTGCGACCTCTCGAGCCCATGTGACTTGTCTTTGTCTCCAGACATGCCCCCTGCACTGCTCATCCACCACAGCAACTGGCCTCCTGGCTTCTCCAGCAACCCTTTCCAGGGCCTTTCCAAGTGCTGTTCCCTGGGCTTTTCAGGATGTAGATGTGACTGTCCCATTTCCTCAGATGTCTGCTAATTGTCACCTTAGTAAGGCTTTTCCTGACCTTTTTTTCTGTGAAAAAAGCACTGTTTGCCCCCTTTTCTTGATTTTCTGTCTCCCTTCAATAGAATGTAAGCTCCATGGGGAGAAAGATATTATCTGTTTGTTCCCTGCTGTCTCCTCATCCTCTAGAGAGTATCTGGCACATAGCAGGTGCTCAGTCAGTACATGCTGAATTAATGAATGAATAGATGTAAAACATATATATACAAAGATACTTCTCTTTGTTTTGGAATTCTAGAACTAAGAAAGCACTAAGATTGCCTTTGCCATTTCCCCTTTAGCCAGTCATTGCTTCTGCACCTACTGTTTTTGGTATGTGCATACTTCAGTGCTATGTATTATAGCTCAGATGCTAAAATTATTTAGTTGAAAGATCATCTCTTTAGGGAGCCCAAATTACAATTCATAAGAATATCTTTTCTCATATTTCTTCTATGTTGATAACAAACTTAGTTTTCCTTATCTCAGTGAGAAAATTGTTTAGCTATTTAAAAATGTGTTTTAATTAGTTGCCTTTTATGTTTGTGTATGATAGCAGTATAAGATTTGAAGAAATTATAATTATTAATTATAATGAGCAATAAGACTTAATGATTAAGAATCTGGGTTCTAGAGCTGAGCTGCCTGGTTTAAGTCCTAGCCTGACCACTTAGCTAGCTTTATGACATTGGGGAACTTATTAAACTCTCTGAAGCTTCCTCATCTAAAAAAAAAATGAAGAGAATAATATTATTTATCTCATATAGTATTATGAGGATTAAATGAGCTAATATAGTATCAACAGGGGTTTGATTCCAGGACCCTCTGTGGATGCTCAAGTCCCGTGGTCGGCCCTCTGTAGCCACAGTTCCACACGTCCTGATTCAAATGGCCGTGGATACTGCACTGCACACCGTATTCATTGAAAAAGAATCTGTGTATAAGTGAATCCATGCAGTTTACACCCGCGTTGTTCAAGACTCAACTATATTTATATGTTTAGAGCAGTGCCTAGTGCGTGTAGTATTAAATAAACGTTTGCTAATAAAATGAAATACCCTATTACAGATGTTTTCAAGTGTTATCACTTATTTCCCATGTTTTGTTATTGTCTATCATCTCCTCACCCATTTAAAAAAACATATAATTTAAGTTTGGTAAGTTAACCCGCATGTATTTTTGTCTCCTAGAGCTGCTTATCATCCAGAGTTCCCCACGGTTCTGACAGCTTTAGAAATAGATAATGCAGTTGTGGCAAATAGCCTGATTGACATGAGAGGCATAGAGACAGTACTGCTGATCAAAGTAAGACCAGATGCTTGCTGTATTTTGTTTTTAATTTTCCTAAACTGTGGTTGGTTATACAAATTCCTATTCTGCTTCTGTATCATAGCGTTGTTGATGGTTCACTGTAGAACTTTCACCTCATAGGAAAACCTGTAGACTAATACAGAGCTGGCTGGTTTGTGCATTTACTGCCCCAGGGAACTTTATAACTTTTGGCTATTCTTCATGAAATAATGACACAATATATGTTCTTCTTTTGGTGCATGATGATCAAATTTTTTTTGTTCGTTCTTTGACTACCAAATCCAGTTTTTATTTCCCCTTACAGATACCATGCATTGTTACATTCTGATTTTTAAACAAGTACTTTACTTGATATTTTATGAATTATTTTTCTTAAAACTTCGAGCTCTGTAAAAATAAGTCAGTGTTTATTCTTCATCAGCATATGTATTTCTGTGTACTTGTTGGATGTGATCACCAATATTGTGTTTCATCTGTTGGCATAAATTTGCTAAGAAAGGACAAGGAAATTCAAAGCCAATGTGTAATTAATGTAAACAGAGTCTGCTTCTCTCATGACTAGGAACTGAGAGGCTTGTGCACATATATATTGCAGGTTCGTGTTGTAATTATCTGTGAACGTGGCCCTCTGTGTTTTAGACAGATACCTGAAAGAAAATAGTGACGTCCTTTTGTGAAGGTCTGTCCTAAAGGAGGTTGGTTAGACCTCAGTTAAGCCTGATCCCCTTTTTACTCCCTTTTGGAAGTAAAACGTTAAATATTTCCAGGCTTTCCCTACATAATTCAGTACACTAATCTTACTGAAATCAGCTGTTCACTCACATCTTTTCTAGGGTGTAAAAGTCATTTAGAAAAAAATACAATTTCATTTTTCTACGAAAAATAAGATTTCTAAAGTAAATATTTCCATGTGAAAATGTACTTAAAATAATTTTTAATTTTAAATATACAGCAATATTAGAATTTAAAAATAAAATATATCAGTTTGTCACAAAACATTGTTTCCTATTTTAAAGACTCTTAATAGTTTAGTCCTTTAAATCTTGAAAGTTGTTTTTTAAGTTTTTAAATTTATCTTCATGAAAATTATTTCATTTGAATGTTTAAATAAAACTACTTGAATCTTAAAGTAGTGATAGGTAACATTTTGAAATTGTATACAGCAGAAATGCTTTGACATAATTTAAACATCTATTTTCCCCTCTCTTCTTTCAGAATAATTCTGTAGCTCGTGCAGTAATGCAATCCCAAAAGCCACCCAGGAATTGCAAAGAAGCTTTTACTGCTGATGGTGATCAAGTGTTCGAACGGCGTTATTATTCCTCTGAATATACAAGACCTAAGTTTCTAAGCAAAGATGTGGATTCTGAAATTAGGTTGGTGTTCAGTGTAGCTTTACTGTATCATTCCCACTCCTTCTTTGGGGTTCATTTCCTTTCATATTACTCTATTAACAGTTGTGTCAGTGAGTAATAGGGAGTAATCTGTTTGGGCTTAATTGGTCATTTAGCTGGATGTAGAATTCTAGATTGACACTTACTTTCCATCATCACTTTGACAGCAGTATTCTGGGCTTGAGCAGCTGGTCTGCACATTGCTTATTGCCAGTCTGCAAGGAGGGCAGGAGCTTAACTCAGAATGTGAATCAGCTGCATCACTGTACCGTTGTTCACCTTTGCTGGATTTTCTCAGCAAGAGTGCAAGTGTGCTGCTTTATACTCCGGCTCAAAGTCCTTGTTATGTCTCTGACTGGTGCTTTGAGTTGTTCTGTTCTAGAAGGAAAAGCAGTTGGTACCATTAGAACACATGCCTATGCAAATAGAGCTGCTGGAGGAGACAGTGAAGAAGCTGAACGAAAGACTGAGTGTACTGAATGAGATTCCAAAGCATGCAGAAATAATTTTTGGTACCAAAAAGACGTGATTTTTCCAACTGAGCATGTCAGTTGAGGAATTGCTGGAATGGATGGAGCTAAATTAATGATCTAGAAGACCTCAATTAGAAGACCTTAGAACTTAAGTAAAAGAACTAAGAAAACTGAGTAAAAGTGAAAGTGTTCTAAATGGCTTGTATATGTTGGGGGAAATGAATTTTGTTGAAGGAGATATCTGGCTTTTAAATTATATTAGTTATTTTTGTGTTACTATGAGAGTAGCATAAAGGAAAATTGACATAATGTTTATTGGAAAGTGTAGTAAGTGTTTTTTTTTAGCAACAGAAAACTGTTGAATGACCAGCAGCTTGCTGTTAAGGCTCTCAGCACACATTTTAAATTGACACTGAGTCTTTGTAATAGAATGAATGAAAGTCCATAAACATTTGAATGCACTTGTATAAAAGAGACCTGTAAAGTGATAAATTTTGTCCACTGTGCCGTAACACTTAAATCAGCCCTTTGGGTAAGACTAAATTATATAGTACTCAAGCAAACATGAATGCAGATTTATAGCATTATCATGGTGGTGTTATTCTGTGCAGTTCACACTTTTTCTTTCAACAGAACATGCCTTGTGCATCTGTGTCCCAAATCTTTAGGAAAATAGGACACATTCTTAGAAGAGGTTGTAAGTGTATCAGCAGCAAAGCGGGATCCCTGATTTCTAGCATTTTAGTAGTAAGGGTTTAATACTTACTTTTGAAGTTGATAATTGGCTTTATTTTTAGCTAAAAATATTTGCGTCAATGTGTAGTGGACAGAGCTTTGTTTTAAAAGTCAGGTGAACATTGTTTTTTTAAAAAAATTGCCTCCAACATTGATAAACTTTATTGATTGAAAATATACTAAGTTCTGATGTTATTTAAATGATAGTTTGAAAATCAGTTTTGACTTGAACCAGTATGATAGTTGTCTGATATTTGGAAGTTTAAAAGAATTTATTGGCATTTTTTAAATACAGGAAAATATAAATTAGAAAACAAAAGTAGCTCATAATCTTATTTCTCCACAGTCCCTATTGACATTTTAAAAATAATTAAAAGCAATATATGCATATAGTGAAAAAATTCAAACAGTACAGAAAGGTATGCAATGAAAAGTGATACCCTTTGCTCCCATCCCTCTTTCAAAAGTAAGGTAATAGTTCAACAGTTCTTATATCTATTTCCAGAACAGTATATAGACGTGTACCATATATATATGATTTTTTAAAATTGAGATATAACTCAAATACCATAAAATATACTCTGTTTTAAAGTGTACAATTTAGAGATTTTTGTGCAACCATAACTGTTAATCTAATTCCACCACATTTTTGTCACACCAGAAGGAAAACGCATCCCCATTAGTTGTTACTCTCTCATTCCTGCCCGCCTCCAACCCCTGGCAGCTGCTTATCTACTTTTGGGTTAGTCTTTATGGATTAGTCTATTCTGGATATTTTCATATAAATGGAATCATATAATATGCAACCTTCTCTGTCCAGCTTCTTCCACTTAGTATGTTGTCAAGGTTCATCCATAGTTGTGTTGTGTATAAGTATCCACATGGTATCTTTGTCTTGCTTTTTTGTCTCAGTATTATATCTTGGAGATCGTTCCACATCAGCACATTCACAGCTGCCTAAACCATAATTTACCTGACCCTGTTAATGGATGTAGGTGTTGTCTGCTGTTTTCTCCTGTTACAGCAGAGCTGCAGTGAGAACACGTGTATATCCTGGCATACTTTTCAAAGGATGTACGTAGCTTAAATTTTAAATGGTAAAAATGCTGAGTCAAAGGATATGTGAATTTTAAAATCATTTAATAGCTGTTGCCAAGTGACTCATTATTTTATTAACATACAATTTATGGCCCAGTTTTAAATACTTAATAAAATTAAATAATTGTTAATATTTTTAATATTTACTATTACATGAGCCTTAATATTTATTAAATAAGTTAATATTTAAATTTTATTTTATTATATAAGTTGATCATTTTCACAGTTTCATGGGAAAGAGTGGCTTCTTCATAGGCAAAGGGTCTCAAGTCTTAGTCACAGGTGCCGACTCGATTTTGTCATCCAGTGTGGCTTCCCACTGTGAAATTGCACATAGGATTGAAACAATGTGTGAGCTCTGGGAATGATTGTCAGTGCAATTACTATTTGTTCCTTCAAACAACAAGTATCAGTGAGTACCTCCTGTGCCAGGCACTGATCTAGGCACAGTATACAGCAGGAAACAATGTATACAAACTCCTCTGTCTTGGAGCTGATACTAACAAGGTGGAGGTGGACTGTAAACCAGTACTAACTAGGTCAAGCGCTGCGGGGGCGCACAGCACAGTGAGGGCTACAGAGTGAGGGGTGAACTGTTCAGACGGGCTTTTCGGAGAACGTGTATCCATCCCACACAGACAGCTCACACCTACTGAGCTCAGTTTTAATACATACTTCCTGAAGTAGTGAATGTTCTTTCTCCACGTAAAATTTAATTAAATACTAAGGAGGAAACCTATATGAAAATGTGTAACAGTGCAGTCTACCCAGCAAAAAGGGAGCTGTAAACTTTAGCCATTTTGTTCATGTAAGTTATGTTGATTGCTTAAATGTATTCTAAATATTAGAAAATAATCTGATAACAGCATATTGTTTGTACTCATTTTCGTCTTTATTTTCAATTTAGGCTCTAGATTTCAAAGTTTGTTTGCCTGGTTAAATTTTTTTTGTTGAGCAAAATTGCTGTTTGTCAATAAAGATATCGATTTATATATCATAAAATGAATGTTTCTTATTAAATCCCAAGGAGCCATCCTAAGTTTTTGCATCTGGCCCCATTTTTACCAGAAATACCACAATTACTCTCTTCTTTTTCTCATTTTATCATTTGTTTCTCATTCATTCAGCTAACATTTATTGCTTTTTAAAAAAATTTTGGAAATTCTACAAGGTAAGCACAGTTATAGTAGTTCATCAAATTTAAGGTGCACTATTTTATATACTAGTAAAAAAGAAAAAATGCTGCTAGTTGAAGCATGAACTGGAAGATGACTTCAGAATTCAGACATGTTAAAATGTGGAAAAATACACATCTTAGTAGAAACTCTGGCATACTCTCTTCATCAGAGAAGACTCGTTCCTAACTGCACAGATGGTTCTCTTCCACCAGGCACGCAGTTTCGGAGACAGTTGTGTGTGGGTCAGTGCGGCAGGAAGAGGTCACTGCTCAAGACGGGTGCCTCTGCGGGCTTGCAGACCCTTTATGGCTCTGTACCTGCTGACCTTACCCGCCACCTCTTTTCTTTGTCTCTCTTTCACTCCCCACACACTCAGCGTTTATTCATCACAGTAAATGTTGAGCTGTTCAGTTTTGTTTGTTTCACTACTCTATGCCTTCATGTATTTCTTCCCATTTTTCCCTCTCACTGGTCCAGCTGGTAAAAACTTTGGAGAACACAAGTCACTTGTCACTCCCAGACTCACTTTTATGTTGCCATAGTACTGTGGACACGTAGTACAGTGTCTTGTTTACATTTTAATGTTGCAGTTTATTTCCTTTTTGTCTGATGCCTTTATGTCTTAATTCTTTTGCTTCCTCTCTCTATCACTGTGCACAATGCCTGCCACACATAGATCATACCGTAAGTACTTATTAATGAAATAAGTAAAATTTGATTCCAGTTTAGAAGATGTTTTTTGAAATCTATATTTTCAGGTTATGAATTACTTGGTAGGAATAGAGAACTAGTTTAACTGAATAGGGTTTTGTATATGAGCTATTATAAAAGGCCTTTCTTTGTAAACATCTAAATATTTGTAATATTCAGTAGATTTAAAGTACTTTTTAATCCTGTGTTTTCTACTAAGTGACTTGGAAAATGAGGTTGAAAATAAGAAAGCCCAGATATTAAATCTTCAGCATCATTTGTCTGCCCTTGAAAAGGATATGAAACGCAATGAAGAATTTCTTAGAAGGTGCGAACTGCATTATAAAGAATTAAAGGTAAAAAAACATCATTTTGTTTTCTTAACTATCACTTCCAAGTTATTTCTAAGGTCTTCCCATTCATTTAGTTAGACGAGTAGTTCTCAGATTTCTGGGCCTCAATCACCTTTATAGTCTTAAAAGAGCTTTCATTTATGTGGGTTTTAGCTATCTATCAATATTTACGTTGTTAAAGATTAAAGCAAAATTTAAGACTATTAATTCATTTGAAAATAGTAACAAATATGTGTTAACATAAGTAATACTTTTATGAAAAATAATTAATTTTCTAAAACCAAAAGTATTTATTAAAAAAGATTGACATTTTAATATTTTTGTAAATCCCTAATATCTAGTTTAGTAAAATTCAACTGAACTGTCATAGCAGCTTCTACAATCAGTCCATTGCTGTATTACACATCATAGCTATAAAGCTCCTGTACACTTGTAAAAAATTGATAGTAAAAATTGTTTAAAAAAATAATGTCTTAGTGTTTTTATGAAAATAATTTTGACCTTATGAACCCTCTGAACGAGTCTCAGAGACACCCAGGAGATACTGGGATTAGACTTTAAGAACCACTGGAGTAATCTTTCCGTAAGTTGAGGCTGGATGCTTCGGGAAAATATTTTCCCTATTAACTCAATGTTGTCCTCATTTTAAATGCTAAGATGGAGTACTTACATCTGTTTTGCATGGGAATGGATTAGCAATAAAGGTGATCAAAGCAGACTTTACAGAACTTCGTTTCGTTCATTTAATACTTACGTGTTTCTTTCATTAACTATGGAATCCTTCTGTAACATAAAATAGTAGAACTTTGTCAGTTAATACTTTCTTTCCAGGGTTTTTGTTATTGATTTATTTTTATGTTACTAAAATCTAAATACTTTTTTTTCCCCAAAAGATGAAAATAAGAAAAAGTATTTCTGAAATCCGGGAACTTGAGAATATAGAAGAACACCAGTCTGTAGATATCGCAACCTTGGTAAGATTTTTCTCAATTTAAATGCAGTATTAAAGGACAAAACCATCACTTAGGTTAAGAGTATGTACTCTCAACTTTTTTAGAAAACCCTTTTACTTGGGGCTACTTTTTATGATTACTGTCTCCATTACAAATAAAATAGAAATTGCCTGGTTTATGGCCTTCAAGTTCCTTAATATTTTGTACATAGAACTTGCACTCATAATAATTGGTTTTGTCTTCAACTTCATGAAATAGAACTATCAAAGCTGAATTTGTGTGTCTCAACAGTGCCCTTTCAAAACAAACTACCTAGCATAGTATTTTTCAGAATTACTATCAATGTAAGTGATGTCTTTCACTCAGTTGTAGTCGATCTCTGCATTGTTTTCCTTTTTCAAAGTTAATGGTTTTAATTTGCCACATATTTGTTACTCTGTTTTAATTTCCTCTAGGCATCTTTTTATGACATTCAGCTTAGCTTCCTGAGTTATGATAAGTAATGAATTAGATAGATTGCAGAGTCTTGTTAGAATGAATAAATATTTACCAGTTGTCTGCTGTGTACCAGGCCCCATGTTAAATGCTGGGGATATAATAGTGAACAAAACAGACCGAGTCCCTGCGGCGATGGGCTTTACTCCAGTGAGAATTTGTGTTCATTTTTTTTCTTAGTAATCTGGTTTTCCACTTGGTGTTTTTTGGTTTTAATTCCTTTTATTGATAGACTAAATTTCTTAAAGGTATGGACTGTGTCTTGTTTATTTTTGTCTACTCAGCATCTAACACATTGTCTGGCACAAGACACATATTTATACACTATATTTTGAAAGAAAACGTGAGTAGATAGAATAAAAGTTACCCTTTTGATGATGACCTCAAGCACAATATGGTTTGTCTTCTAAATGTAGTCCTTCCTTATTTTTGAACCTGTTTTCTTCTACTTCCTAATTAACCATTAAGAGTTTGAAAATATCCTGATGTTCTTTGTATTTGTCTTTATCTGATTTGCTTGTAGCCTGTAGTTTCTCCTCTTCCAGAATTGTTTGTCCTGTTTTTCTATTTGGTAACTTAAGTATTTTAATGGATTCTTTATGCTCTGTAAATGTTACCAGGAAGATGAAGCTCAGGAAAATAAGATCAAAATGAAAATGGTTGAGAAAAGTATGGAACAACAAAAAGAAAACATGGAACATCTTGAAAGTCTGAAAATAGAAGCGGAAAACAAGTATGATGCAATTAAACAGAAAATTAATCAGCTATCAGAGCTGGCAGACCCACTTAAGGTATATATTGTTACTCTGCTATATATATTTTTTCTGTTTTAGTTTGATATCTGCAGTATACTTGCTAGATATTACCCAACAGAATTTATGGTTAAATGTAAATACAATTATATAAAAACTAGGATGTAAAGCCATTTTCATCATTAGATCAATTAGACTTAAACAGTTCTGCTCACTCCTTTACGGAGAATAAATTTCCAAATTTCTGTCCCCACAGAAGATTACAGCTTTTGTTCCCTTTTTATTTTGTGGGATTTTTTCTTCTTTTAGAACCAGGGGCAGAGATACCTTGTCTGTCTATACGGTTTCTTTGCTTCCCTGTTCTGTTGTCCTGCCCACCTTTCCTCAGTAGCTTAAGGAGTAGTTGATATAAAAACCAATTTGAAATGAAGGGCTACCCAGTTTCTGTTTATTAACATATTTCCGTTATATTCCAGTCTGAATTCAGTTGGCTTTTTTTTTAAGCATATGCTTTTTAAAACCAAATCTAAGGAAATAAATTATTTAATAATTAAATTCTATAAATTTTACCATTTGGAATAGCTTTGTTATCAGTAGCTTATTATCATTTTCATTTTGTGAGTAGTTCAGTTATTCTCAAAACTTCAAATTTTGTTTATAAGACACTGAGAAGAGTCAATAGTATGTTTTAAGAGGAGAGAGTTTATGTTGACGATATAACCCCCGTTTTCGGCAGGAAAATTACCCCCTTTGAATCAAAATGTGTTTAGGTATTTTAGAAGTTTAAAAGAATTTGTGTGTATATGAACTTTACTGTAATTGTCTCCACTGATGATTTTAGAAAACATAATTTGTCAAAGGAAGTTAGAAGAGGAGCTGCATAGAAGCAACTTTTCCCTGTTTGTGGTGGCCTCTCTGTAGTTGCTTTACATAGAGCTGTGATTCCTGCCTGCTGTTGTAACGCAGGGTGGTTTAGTTTTTTCCATTTGAGGTAAGAATAAAAAATGGGAAGATAGACTGATAAATTAACTGTTTAAGAGGGATATAAAACTTTAATAATAAAGTTGTGAGGAAGGAAAAAGTATTAAAGCTAGTGTTGAAAAAGACAAGAAAGTCATTAATACAGGAATTAGAATTAAAAAGACAAAAGTCCAAGATAAAAAAGAGGTCAAAATTAGTTTTTAAAAGAAAATAGAATAAGAAAGAATAAAATAAATATGAAAATCGTCCAGAATAGGAAAGGTAGAATTCAAAATGCAGGAATTTTTTAAACAAAGGTAAGATAAAAGAAGTGTTTAAATGGGTGAAGGATTGATTAGGGCAACTTAAAATCAAAATGATGAAGTATGCTAAAACAATATAGAAAAAGAAATAATTGGTACCGAAATTATCCCAGATAACTTAAAATTAATAAGAAAAAATGAAAAATGAAAAATAAGCTATGTTCTGTTCTTTAGGGACCTCTAGGCTAAAGCAACTCCTTGAATTTTGGGAGTCCATAAATAAGTTCAAGAGGAAAAGATATGGGCAGAAAAGGCAGTAGGAATTCTTGATCTCTCTTTGCCTTGGTTACAAATAAGTGAAAGCTAGGAGGCGAGTCCTTCAGTAAACCTGCGTGCAGTCAGCCCATAGCCACGGGGTTTTCCTTTGCAATATCACATCCCACTAGCCATCAGTAACAACAGGACCAAGAAGATTTGGCTGACAAAATAATTTAATCCCTCAGAAACTGTCATCATGATGTATTATCAGCTTCTAGGTATAATCTGTTTGCTGTCAGGACATTTGTTCATTTGTGTCAGAGGGGTAGTGAAGAGTAGAGGACTCTGTTCAAATATGCAGTCCCTGAAATCTTGGCGTAGGGAATATTTTTCTCACTTTGAATGGTTTATTTTGATTTACACTGCAAACTTAATGCTTTAGTTGCAAGTTAAATTTTCTGTACAGAGAGCGTGGCCTACATCAAGTCTACGGTGATACCTGGTCAGCATTATTGGAATAGGAGGGCCTCTGTTTCTGATAGAGGTTATGAGTGTTTATTTGGATTGAGGCTGACTGTACTCTTGCAAATTCCAAGATCTAATGATTTACAGTTTTTTAAAACCTCATAATTGATGTAGGACTGTATGAAGCAAGTAGCTATAATACATATTGTAGCAATTTATTCAGTGTTGTTGAGTAAACTAAAATTGGTTATTTAGTCATCAAAGAGAATAAAAATTTTGAATGATTCTGTCTCTTCTAGCATCTCAGCCTATTTTTTTTAAAGGCTGTAGTTTCTTAAGGGTTAGAAACTACAGATTTAGGGTTACATCAGAGTTTAGTTTTATATCTTACATGTTCTAGTCCTCACCCCAAAACCAGGATGAATGTCACTAAGTGGCTTTTAATTTCTCTAGGTCTCTGTTCCACAATCAACAAAGTGAAATTAAAGGAAATACTCTCTTGGTTCCTTTTTAGTTTTAAATTTGATGGTACCTAGTACATAAATGTATTAAATATATAAGGACAAATCAAAAGCCATGATAAATGTGGAGAAAAGGACATTAACACCTAGAGTTCTTTTCATCCAATTTTATATCAAGTCTTTCCCTTTCTAAAGTTGCTAGGAGAAAAGATTAACCAGTATAAATGTGTCCTGATATAATTGACCCTTTAGCTCCACGAAGCTGATTTGATTCCCTAAAGCAAACTTGGGCATATTTATTTTGAAGGTTTCTACCAAAAATGATTAGAAAATTTAGTGTTCAACCATTCTGTTTTCATAAGTTATTCCAATTTCTAACCATAGTATCTCCTACTACATGAATTGCACCCATTTTCTTTTATTCTGTTCAAAGTAAAGGAGCAGCTTATCTCCATCCTCCATATAACAATGTTTTTATTTTTAATAGAAGTGTTACAAAAGCTGTATATTATCAATCGTCTACCACGGATATAGTTGTTTTTGGCAGTACGAGCAAGATGCAGTAATTTGTATTCTTAGGTCAGGAAATAGCCTAAATCTTCTCTGTTATATGAGGTAAATACTAGCAAGTTCTAGATACTTCACATGTTCTTTCTCTTCTCTTGGGATCTCTTCAAATCTTCTTTCTTGATGCTGCTGTTTTGGTTTGTGTTGGGTTTTGTTTTTAACTGTGACTGGCTTCTTCCGTTGAGCATGGTGTTTTCAGGATTCGTCCATGTTCTAATATGTATCTGTAGTTCATTCCTTGTATTGCCACACGTCATTCATCGGTTGATGGCCATTTGGGTACTGCTGCCATGAAAATTGGTGTACAAGTTTTTGAGCAGAGACGTGTTCATTTCTCTTGGGTAGAAACCTCGGAGCGGAATTGCTGCGCTACACGCTTACGTTTTGAACTGTTTTCCAAAGTGACTGCACCATTTTACATTCCAATAGTGTTTGAGTGTCCCAGTTTCTCCACATCTTGCCAACACTTATTATTGTATGCCTTTCTTCTTTTAACCGTCCTGTTGTGTGTGAAGTCGTATCTCATCGTGGTTTTAATTTGCATTTTTCTTATGTCTAATACTGTTGAGCAGATTTTCATGCTTTTATTGGTCATTTGTTTATCTTTGGAGAAATGTCTATTAAGATCTTTGCCCTTTTTTTCACTACATGTCTTTATCATTGACTTTTGAGTTCTTTATATATTCTGGACATGTATTTATTAATGTTTTTGATGCTATTATAAACATTACAGATTTTTGATTCATTTTTTCAATTATTCCTAGTATATAGAAATATTACTGATTTTTGTATTGGCCTCGTAGCCAGTGACCTTTCTAAACTCACATTAATTTAAAAGCTTTTTCTCTGGAATTTATTTATACACAGTCATCGCTCCTTTAAATACGGTTTTACAAAACTTCCTGTCCAATCTTTATACTTTTTATGTCCTTTTACTTATTTTAATTGAACTATCCAGGACCTCCAATAAATGTTAAACAGAAGCAATGGGACTATACATCCTTGCTTTGTACCTAACAAGAAAGCATTTGATATTTCATTTTGAAAGTACTGGTTAATGGTTAGCTGCTGTTTTTTCTTGTTTATATTTCCTCTCTTCATTTCTTTCTTTTGGGATTAGACAAGTAATTTTTAGTGTTCCTTTTTTAAATCTCCTCTACTGGTTTGTTTAGCTACAACTCTTGTTTTGTTTTCCAGGGGTTGCCGTGTGTTACAATACGCATCTTTTCCTTATAGTCTACTACTGTTTATTTTTAAAGTGATCTTGAAATAGCTTCATTACAATTATATTTTGTGCTCAAAATTGTAAAGTTAAACCTCCAGAAATGATGACCAAATAAGGCAGTGTTAAATTTCTTTGCAACCTTTCTTTCTCCATCCTGACTCACCTTTTTTTAAAACCAAGTTTCCTCTGTTGGGTACCTCTATTGTAGCTAGTACTTGGCGGGAGGGTATAGCTCACTGGTAGAGTGTGTGCTTAGCATGCACGAGGTCCTGAGTTCAATCCCTAGCCAGTACCTCCATTCAAACAAACAACCCTAATTACCTTCCCCCCTCAAAAAAAAAAACCAAAAACCCGGTATAATATCCAACACTTGGATTGTTTTAAGTCTTTTCAGGCTAACATGGCTTCCCGTGAAACCACCTTGTTTACCAAAATAAAGGTGAAAGCACCATAACATATGAGACTTCATGTTAGAACCGGAACATGAATGATAATGTGATGTCTTATTTTGGGGAACTCCTCGCTTCTGTTCAGACACACGTGAATGTGAGCTCCAACTCTTGCCTCTTCAGGCAGCATAATCCTGTCTCCTTTATTGAGTGGTCAGTTAGTTTATATCTGTGCTGATAATTTTTTAAAGCAGTCTTTTCTGTATAGATTATTTTGCTTTTATTTAAACAGGATGAATTAAACCTTGCTGATTCTGAAGTGGATAACCAAAAACGAGGGAAGCGGCATTATGAAGACAAGCAAAAGGAACACCTGGATACTTTAAATAAAAAGAAACGAGAACTAGATATGAAAGAAAAAGAACTAGAGGTTACCCATCACTTTCTTTAATGTTTTGTTTACAGCCTTAGTCATGCTGATTAAAGTGTGTTTTCCTTCACGTCCTGTTTCCAAACATAAGCAAGTTGTCTGATGAGTATCTGTTCTGTATGGAATAACACCCGTCTTGGGGAATCAACAGAGGAAAAGGCTGAGGGACTCTCTGAGTATGGGGACTTCATAGACTGACAGGAGGGGGACTTTAGGCCAGACTGCAGCAGTCCTGCCTCTGAGTGGTTTGGAACATGGCACTTACTCCTTCCTCTAAAATAGCTCCTTAAATGCCCAGCTTGGCAAGTGCATAGCAGCTTTATGTCAGAAAAAGGCACCCCTGCCTCTGAGTGACTTGAGTGTGAGCTGGGCTGGAATTCAGCTGCTACTTACTGGATAACCCTTGTTGACAACTGTTAAGTAGCAGCTCTGTTTCTAGAGGAGAGTAAATTGAAAGCAACCTTGGCCTAACCTAGAAGAGATGGATTCCAGCTTTGTTTTTACATGTCTTAGGAAAATTATTTAAACTCTGTAATCTATTGCCTTACTAGCTTAAGACTTATTTTATAAAAATTGTGAATATAAGTACTATGTGTAGAAGTGCTTTGAGGTTTTTAATATTTTACAAACATGAGGGTCTTTTTGTTTGTGTTTTCAGTACTATGTGGTGTTTAGAATCCATCCTAAAACACACAGAAAGCTATGCCTGACCTCAGCACTCTGGGTGCCAAACTTTTCATAACTGCTCCTTGAAATTTGTTTCACTAGGAAGTTATGGAGCTCTTACAAATTATTAAAGTTATGTGTACTAATGCAATTTTCTCTTGAAGATTTATGACAACTCTGGACTGTATTCTCATATAAAGCTTAGAGAAATAACATTGACATTAAATTGAATTAAAATACATTTCTTAAACATAAGTTCAGAATTTTACTTTGCATATTTTGGCACAAATAGTACATACAGTGAATTGTTACATCAAAGAAGAGTTTAAAGTTAAGCATCTGTTATCTTAGGAGAAAATGTCACAAGCAAGACAGATCTGCCCAGAGCGGATAGAAGTGAAAAAATCTGCATCAATTCTGGACAAAGAAATTAATAGATTAAGGCAAAAGATACAGGCAGAACATGCTAGTCACGGAGATCGTGAGGAAATAATGAGGTAAGTGATTGCTAGCTTTTCTCTTTATGATATTACCCTTGAATATTATTGAGACAAAAAATGTTTTATAAACTCAAATTTGAGTAAAGTGTTGCTATGGCCTATAGTTATATTTAAACTAGTCTTCCATAAGTGTGTTATTAATAATAAACTTTTCCTTTGAAATTATTACATAACTTATTATGGAATGACATTTTAACATAAATACCAATTTTATACCTGTAAGATTCATATAGACACAATATTCAGCTTCACAAGTAATCAAAGAAATGCAAATCAAAACAATTAGAAGCTGTTTTCATATGCATCAAGATGAGAAAAATACATGCTTCATGTCAATGAGATTTCAATGAAATGGATTATGTTTATATTACTCATGAAAATGGAAGTCCTAGTTTAGTTAGAACATGATTATGAAGCAAAAATACCTTGGTTTGAATTGCAATTTTATTACCTACTAAAGTAATTCTGAAAAGTTATCTAACCTCTGAACCTTAAATTTCTCATCTATAAAATAGGTGTAATTACAGTACTTACCTCATAGAGTTGTTACGAAGATTACATGACGTAACCCATATAAACAGAATATATTGGATACATAACATGTTAGATATTATTAGTCTTTCTGAAAAGCTTTAAGGCAGTTTATGTTAAACACCTTTACAAATTTTAATTTGGCCAAGTAATTTTGTTGTTATAATCCAAAATGAGAAAAACAGTTTGTACTTGGGTATGTTTATTGCAGTGTGTTTTTAAATTGACCCAGTAGTTGATTTACAATATTACATTAGTTTCAAATGTACAACATAGTGATTCAAAATTGTTATAGATTATACTGTATGGTTATAGAACATTGGCTGTATGCCCTGTGCTGTACAGTACATCCTTGTAGCTTTAGTTTATGCATAATAGTTTGTATCACTGAAAAATTAGAAATTGTATACAGCTGGAACATAATGATTGAATTGTAGTAGAAAATTATAGCTATTGAATTTTATGAAGATTTTTTTCATATTAAAAAAGGCAGGGAACAGGAATGATTTCAATTCTAATTTCAAAAAGATTTGGGGGAAAGGGTAAGAAAAATAATAGCAGAAGATTTTCTTTAAAATAGATCATGTTTTAAAAATACAGTGTAAAATGGCAGTGTGCGAATATCTTAGATTCTTTTCGCTGATATATTTATTTCCTTTAAAAAACAGAATATACTTCAGTGTAATATTATTTTGCATTTCACTTATATTGAATGCAGTTAACGTCTTTCCATGTCTTAGGGACCGTTTATTTATATTTCTTTTAATGTGAATACTTTTGATGTGAGGAATGTGTTTTGTCTTTTTCCAAATGACTACTTAGCCATTTGAAAGGTTATTTGTCCTCTGATTGTTTCCGTAAGAATGGCCATATGATAATTTTTTTTGTATTTTTGCAAGTTCAAAATTATTTGTCTCTAGCTTTTGAGTTGGAAAGGTAGTCTAGCCTCCTACAAAATCCTTTTCCTCCTGAATATCTATTTATGATGATACTAGTCTGTCAAGTTCTGTAACTTATCCAGAATGTCAAATTCTATGATCCTTTCATTGCATGCACAGTGCTTTTTAATAGATATGTAGATTTGAGTCTTACTTCTTGAAAGTTTTCTTTTGTTTTACTTTTAAGTATGTTCTGTCCTGTTGTTAGTTTTCTTTCCTGAGGTCTTTGGTTATACGTATGTTGCATATCCCTTGTCTTCTGTAGTTTGTCCAACCATTTTATCTGTTTTGTTTTTTTCTTGTTTTGTTTGCTTTTCTCATTTCTAATCTCTGTGTCTGTTGATGTTTTCTGTGTTTGCCCATGCGTCCTCTTGTTTTGTCTTCATATCTTTGTTTTTTGGGGTTTTGTTTTGGTTTTTGTCTACACTTCCCTGCCGCTGTCTTGGGTTCTGCAGGTTCTTGCTTTTCCTCCTCTTGTCTGGTTGTCACTTTCTGTTGTTTACCTGTCTGTTAGCTTTGATTTCTTTCATTTATCTATTCTTTCAGTTCTTTCATGTCTGCTTGAGATAATCCTTTGTGGTAGCACTTGTCTCGTGTTTTGTTTTAATTTAAGGTGTTCAACTGCGGTTTTAATCTGCTTTGTGACAATGTTGTTCCAATAAGTTTTCTTTCTAGGGAGAGTTTATCTGCTCTTTTCAATTCTTTTTTTCCCATAAATATCTCTGTATGGACGCTTTGTGCCTTTTTTGTTACTCGTTTTTTTTAATTGGTTGGATTTTCCTGGACTGGACATTTGAAGGAGGATGGGACGTGTAACAGAGCCTTGGCTGGAGTTTGCTCTTCACGTGTTGTCAGGATCTTTCTCTCCATTGCTACAGCAAGGAGCTGTCACCCTCCATGGTAGCACTTCTGAGTAGCCATGTCTCCCCTGCCTCTGTGACCTCGTTATGTTTAGACTAGGGCTGGAGTGGCGCTAATGCTCACCCTGTGTTCTTCTGGTCCCGCCTTGGCATCTTTCACTAAGGGGAACATGCCTTCCACTCTGATCCCGTCCTTTTTAGAAGGTCTGTGTGTGCTGAAATTCTCTTAAGATCTGCCACTCTGGGCCCCACTTGGGCACATTCTTCATCACCTTTCTAGGCTTGGACTTTGCTTCTGCCCAACCCTGCTAACAGCTCTCCCAGGCAGGGCAGCACACACTCAGTGTATTTTGTCTGGAGATTTCTGAAATCTGCTATTGCCAGGCCCCCTCAGCACTTCCTGTTCGTCCCTATTAAATATAGTTGAGACTTTACATGATGTTTCATTGAATGGCATTTATTTACTTAATATTTTGTTTATAAAATAGGCAGTATCAAGAAGCAAGAGAAACCTATCTTGATCTGGATAACAAAGTAAGGACTTTAAAAAGGTTTATTAAATTACTGGAAGAAATAATGACTCATAGATTTAAAACGTATCAACAGTTTAGAAGGTAAGTGCATTAAAAAATACTATCATGTGTATTTTTGGTTTTTCTTTGCTTTCACATTCTCCCTTATAAATAATAAAATTAAATTAAAAGAACTTTCCAGATTCAATTAGAAAAGATGGTTGGTGAGATCCTGAAACTGAATGAGAATTCTGGATTTGCAGGGACTTTTATAGTGAGCTTATCTAATTTTATCACACTCCCACTAGCACGAGTGGAATATAAATTAGTTGAATGATTGATACATTCACATGGACTGGCTGTAACATAGTAGCTTTTATTTTATGTGGGATGACATCTTTATTCATTTTATAAATGTTTATTCACTGTAAAAGGAAATGAAGTGGTAAAAATGTAAAGTCGTGGGCAAAAATCACCAAAAATTTCACCTGTTAACTGTGCACCATTGTTAGCATCTTGGCATATTTTCGTCTGGTCTTACGTGCTGATTTAGAGATGCTAAATGTACAATTCTGTATCCCTGTATTCTTTCTAATGGGCCCAATTTCTTTTTTCAAGGTGTTTGACTTTACGATGCAAATTGTACTTTGACAACTTATTATCTCAGCGGGCCTATTGTGGAAAAATGAATTTTGACCACAAGAATGAGACTCTTAGTATATCAGTAAGTATCTTAACTCTCTGCATGTGATCCTGAGGAGAGTTAGCTGCTGCATTTCTCTGCGTGATACGCTGATAAGCTTTAACCTGTTGTCATTGGACAACAAAAGATCTTATTTTCAAGTTAAAGATGGCCCTTGTTAAAGTTTTGAATATTAAATTGGTTTTACTAACTAAAGCTGCGATTTTAGCTGATTTTTTTCCCCAGACAACCACAGTATTTTCTTATGATAATAATTAGAAATTTTATTTTCAGTGACCAATGTTTACTTTTTCTTTTTACTCCACTGGTCCTTTTTTAAAATCCGTACAGCATTTTAAATTATGTGGCACATTATGTAAAGACCATATTCTCCTTCTCACTATAGGAAGCCAAGAAAGAATTTCTTAAAAGAATGTTTGACCCCACGTAATTATCTTTGTACTATTAGTTTTGGAAGGCGTCTCTAGATAGCCTCTTTCCGATTGACAAAGCCACCGCTTTCAACTTTGTGGAGTCTGTGTGTGTGGACTCTTTCATAGTCACGTGCATTCAAGGACGGGGTGTGGGATACAGTGTTAAAATTTTTAGTCAGGAGGTCAAGAGCAACTACCCACTCTAAATAATTGGGGCAAACTTTTCAAATATTGGCTTATTACTACTCTTAGTTGCCATAAGTTTTATTGTTTCATTTTAATACTTAAAGTAGTAATTTGCAATACATACATACAACAAAGGACTCGTCTAAAAATTTTTAATAATAATAATAATTAAGAAAAAGAATGGCAATGCCTTTAAAAATGGTTAAGTCAGGAACTCCATTAATTCAAGTGATAAACAGGCACAAGAAAAAGCGCTCAGTACCACTAGTCATCAAAGAAACACAGATTTATACCATAGTGAATTACTGTCACACTCCTGTTAGTGTGACCAAAATAAACAAGACTGATGCTACCTATGTGGTGAAGGGTGGACTTGGAACTCACACCTTTTAGTGGGCGTATAATTTGGTAGAACTAATTTAGAAACCTGTTTTTTCAGGGTCTATTAAAGCAATTCCACTTTTCAGAACTCTTCAAAAACTAGTAAAATTCATCTACTATGATTAAAGTTGGAATAGTGGTTCCCCTCTAGGGGCTGGTGGTGGCGGGAGAGGACGCAGGGACTCCGCTGCGATGCTGGACGTGTTCTGTCTTGACCTGAGTCCAGTTACCAGGCTGTGTGTGTGCATGTGTGTGTATATGTCAGAATTACTGAGCTGAACCTTAAGCTTTGTGTTCTTTACTGTGATAAATTACACTCTAATAAAAATGAAAAAAAGCAGAAAGTATTAGTTGTTTGGATGATACATTCCCAAAGCTATAATTGTACAGGACAACTGAAACTAGGCTTTCTAACATTATCCTCCCTGTTATTCAAAAGACTATTATTTCTTTAAGAATCTTTCAGTTATCTAGTCTTCATTTTACAAATAAGAAAACTGAGACTGAAGCCCCATGATAAGTTTACTAATAGACCAGGGATAAAAGTTAGATCTCCATAATTTATCTGGGGCTTCATTCATTAGAATGATACAAAACGTGGTTTGGGAGCAAGACTGCATCCTATTAGTTTTCACTTTCATGTAGGATTTTTTGTGTGTGTTTAGTTGGTTTTCTTTAGCTTTTTACTGCTTATGTGTTAATGTTGCTTTTTCATTTGGATTTCCATAGAGGATTTAGACTTCAGAAGATAAGCCTAAAATTCCAATGTATGTTTAAATTCAGAATGTTTTATAACCCTTAGAAGATAAGAAAATAAGTGAATGCTCACTCGAGAACCACATAATTTTTCATATAGTGTTCTGGAAAATATGTGAAGCTATGTGTCTGTTCAAACACATGATAAAACTGGTTGGTGCCCTGTTTTTTCACCTTGAGTGCATATATGTGTATCTACAATTCTGTCAACATGAAATAGAACTCCTTCTAATGTTACTTGTAATGTCTTCTCAGGAAATTATATGAAAGCATTATCTAACTAATTTTATTTTTGTTCCCATGAGCACTTGTTTAGTAAAGAGAAATTGTTAACAGAGAATTTATGTATTTAAGTTCATTGCTGCTGCTGTTCTTTGGCCAGCGGGGGCCTCTTTAAGTTGGTCCTGTGTCCTTTTTACATTCAGTAATTACTTTTAAAGTAGTTTAACCACTAGATGTCACTGTAATTCAAGTAGCAAGATTATCTTAGCACTTATGAATGTTTGACAAAAAGAAATGAAGAAAACAGTCCTATTTACAGTAGCACCAAAAAACAATAAAATACTTAAGAATAAATTTAACACTGGAAACTTAAGACATTGATGAAAGAAACTGAAGAAGACACAAATAAATGAAAAGGTAACCCTTGTCCGTAGATTAGAAGAATTAATATTGTTAAAATGTCCGTGCTGTCCAAAGCTACCTATAAATTCAGTACAATCCCTCTGTAGATTCCAAAGGCATTGTTCACAGAAAGAAAACCAAATCCTAAAGTTTGTATGGAATTTTAAAGATCTCTAATAGGTAAAGCAGTCTTGAGGAAAAAACAACAAGTTTGAGGCATTATATTTCCTGATTTTAAGCTATGTTACAAAGCCCTAGTAATCAAAACAGTATGCTGTTGGCATAAAAATAGACACATAGACCAATGGAGGAGAATGGAAGGAGCCCTGAAATAAACCGATGCATATATGGCAAACTAATACTTGAATAAGGAGCCAAGAATATACTATGGGGAAAGGATTGTTTCTTTGATAAATTGTGTTGGGAAAACTGGATATCCATGTACAAAGGAATGAAACTGGACCCCCTATCTTACACCTCTCCAAAAAACTCAAAACAGATTAAAACCTTAAATAGGCTTCTTGAAATCATAAAACTGCTAGAGGAAAACATAAAGAAGGAGCTCCTTGACATTGGTCTTGGCACTGATTTTTTTGGATTTGACACCAAAAGCACAAGCAACTAAAGCGAAAATGAGTAAGTGTAACTATATTAAACTAAAAAGCTTTTGCACAGCAAAAGAAACTGTAAAATAAACAGCCTACAGAATGGGAGAAAATATTTGCAAATCACGTGTCTGATAAGGAGTTAATATCCGAACTACATAAGGAACTCATACAACTCAATAGTCAGAACTGAACAGTCCAATTAGAAAATTGGCAAAGAACCTGAAAAGACATTTTTCCAAAGACAAATGGCCAACAGGTGCATGGAAAGGGGCTCGACATCACTAGTTATCAGCAAAACCACAACGAGGTATCACCTTACACCTGTTAGCATGGCTGTTATCCAAAGGAGAAGAGAAAACAAAAGCTGGCAAGGATGTGGAGAAAAGGGAATGTTCGTGCACCGTCCCTGTACCAAACTGGTAAAGCCACCTGGAAAACAGTACCTCAGTTCCTCAACAGATTAAAAATAGAACTACCATATGATTCAGTAGTTCCACTTCTGGATATACATCCAGAGGGTACGAAGTTACTGTCTCAAAGAGATATCTGCACCCCCACGTTCATGCAGCATTATTTACAATAGCCAAGACAAAGAAACAGCCTAGATGTCTGACGAATGGATAAAGAAAATGTGGTGTGTGTTTATACATACATGTGTGCATATATACGGATACCCACACGTACATAAAATAGAATCTTATTCAGCCATAAGAAAAAGGAAATCCTGCCATATGTAACAATGTGAATAAACCATGATAGTATTATGCTAAGTGAAATAAGTCAGACAGAGAAAGACAAATACTGCATGATCTCACTTACATGTGGAATCTAAAAAAGCCAAACTCATGAGAGCAGGAGAATGGTTGCCGGGATGAAGGAGTAGGGGAACGAGTGAAGGCTGACACAGGATACAGGGTATTTAAGATGAACAGATCCTTTCCTATGTTTACTTCTAGGAGTTTCATGCTTTCAAGCCTTCTGTTAAGTCTTTAATCCATTTCAAGTTAATTTTTGTGAGTGGGGCCCAGTTTCATTCCAGTTTTCCCAACTTAGTTTATTGAAGAGACTAACCTTTCCTAATTACATATTCTTGGCTCCTTTGTCAGATATTAGTTGGATTTATCTGCATGTGTTTGTGTGTTGTCTGTCCGTTCCATTGGTCTGTGTATCTTTTTATGCCAGTACAAATACTGTATTGTATACTTGAAAGTTGCTCAGAGAGTAGATTTCAAATATTCTCACCACCAAAAACAAAAAAACAAAAAAAAACTGTGAGTTGTTGGATATGCTAACCTTATTGTGGTAATCATTTCGCAGTATATACATGTATCAAATCAACATGTTGTATACCTTAAAATTGTACAATGTTAAAAGTCAATTTTATCTCAGTAAACCTAGGGAGAGACAAAAAAACTGTAACAGCTTTAGGAAGACTAATGTAGTTTGAATTATTTTGATCGCTAACATTTGCCTAACATTGGTACTTTTATTATAAACCTTCAGAATTTTGGTATGTTAGATCTGGTTATGGTGAGAAAATGTTTTCCATTTGGTTCTCTCAAAATAAAACAGAAACCACCATTATACAGCTCACTGCTGTACTGTAAAATATTTTAAATGGAATAGATATTTCCACACCACTAAATGATTTTGTTATCTTTTTTTTTTAAACTATGAATCCATTTTTTCTAATGCTAGCCAACCTTTTTTGTAAAGAATTTAATGTTTCTTTTCTATACTTTGTTTTTATTACCTCATTCAAGGTTCAGCCTGGAGAGGGAAATAAAGCCGCTTTCAACGACATGAGGGCCTTATCTGGCGGTGAACGTTCTTTTTCCACGGTTTGCTTCATTCTTTCTCTGTGGTCCATTGCTGAATCTCCTTTCAGATGCCTGGATGAGTTTGATGTCTACATGGTAGTGTTAACATTTAAATTCTCTAATTTTTTTTTTTTTAGTTAAATGTGTATTTTAAAAGGAAGCAACTGATTGTCTAGTTTTATCCCTAACAAAAAAGAGCCTTTAGCCTGTGACAAGTAGAAGAGAACTAAAGACACCCTGTTCTCTCCCTTGCTGACATGCCACACCGGTGGGGACCCTGTCCTGGGTTTCAGCCTGTTCTCTGGTTTATTTCCATCTTCCGTTTTAACACAGAATTCGGAGCAGTTCACCGCCCTGGCCTTGACTTACTCTCGCCACCATTTCTTCTCTCCCTTCCTTCACAGCCACGTTTTTCAAAAGAGCAGTATATATGACACAAGGGAGCAAGAACATTTGACTTTAAAGTTTAAAAACTTAAGATTGAGACCTGTCTCTGTGACTTGGACAAAGTGCCTGTCCTCTGGGGCTCAGTGTCTGCCTCTGTGAAGTCAGATGGCCAACCTCCCCGCCTCGCAGGGTCATAGTGAGGCCGCACGAGGTCTTGTGTGTCACGTACTCACTGTGGCGCGGACACACAGTAAGTCTCCCCAAATCAGCCGTCAGGCATTCTCTTTACCTCTCCGTGCTTCATTCTTTACTAACTCCACTGTAATCTGGGTTCAGACTACAATACTGCAGCAAAACTTGGTTAGGAAATATCATAAATGAGCTTTGATTCTTTGAAGTATTTTGCACCACAGAGTGACGTTCCATCTCCTAAACTGTGTCTTCTTACTGCCTCTTCGTTCTCGACCTGCCAATCCACCTGCCCTAATTTGGGTGCCCTTAAACATTTGAGGCCTTTGTTTTTTATACTGTTGTTAATTTTCCTGGGTACCGTATCCTACCTCCTGCACACCTCCTGCACACCTCCTCCCCCCCACACCCTCCCACAGTCCACAGTCTCCTACTGACATTTGGATACCTACCAGCTCTAAGTATCTCACTCCGACGTCTCTCTTGCCCTGTAGGCCCATCTGCCCAGCCTCCTGTTAGACACCATCTAGTGAACAACCCACTTCTTGAACTCAGCATGTCTGAGACTGAGTTTGTTTTCCACTCAAAGCCTTTCTTTTCCTAAGTTCCTGTCCTTGGTTAGTGGCAAATTCCCATCACCAACCCAGCACCTACTGCTCAACCGGTGATTCATCTGTGATTCTTTCCTTGTTATTCACACAGTAAGTCCGACCTCTGTTCCTCTTTTAAAATATCTCCCTGGTCTCTCCCATCTGCTCCTTCCTGTCACGTCTCCTGTCTTCACCTCTTGCTTATTGTAATCGTTTCCTGTCCAGACTCCCAGACTTCAGTCCTGTTCCTTCTTCTTTCTCCTTCACCATCTTGCCAGGTTTATCTTTCTAAAATAAACCTGATTGTGGTCACTGACTTGTTCAAAAGTCTCTGGTGGTCAGTTATTCTGTGTTTGATAAATGTTTGCTTCTGTAGGTCATGAGCTCCTTCACGGTACATCGTATCCACCTACTTTTTCAGTGGGATAAAGCTATTTGTAGTTTTCCAAACACTGCACCTCTGCCCTTTGTGTGTCACATCCATGTCACACTCCGACTCACCTTTTAAGACTCAGTTCAGATGTCACCTTCATGACCACCACCCTGCCAGGCAGGATTAGGGACTTTTTAGAGCTTCCTCAGCCCTACTTTACATCAACTCATACAATTATATTATTTTTATACTTTATAGTATAAAGTATTACATATATACACATTATTATATATATTATATATATTTCATTCTGTTGCAGTCCCCTATTTTCATGTCTGAATCACCCACCAAATTGTAAACTTTTTGAAATTATCAACTATTTCTTAATATATTTCTGCCTCCTAATGCCTAGCCCATAAATGGCATTTAGAAAATGCTAATTTGTGAATCAGGATTCGTACTTTTCAGTGCTGTATAATCCTTCAGTGTTTTTTTTCCCTATGGTATCATAGCTGAAGATTAGTTAGAAATTCCTCTGAGAATTGGCTTCAAAGCTAATTCACAAATCATAGAAGATCATTGTTCTTTCCATGCAGCATTTTTGTTCAGAATGACATTATGCAGTCTTATCACCGATTTTATTTGCCACATTTAATTCTGAACAACTTCTTTCTCTTTCAGAAACTTAGAGGTTCTTAATCAAAATGGCATTTTGCCTCATTGAAATTATTCAGAGAAGTGTACCCAACTTTGAAGAACAATCCAAAGGAAATGAATAAATTTTTTTGCTGCATTGGCAGCTCTGTTACTATTCAGTGACAGATAGGCTTTCCTAGGGCAGTGTTTTGAAAGGACAGTGTTCAGTTGGGGCAAGCTCTGGTGACTTTTGTTAATTTTAAGTTAGGTTGCTTTACAGATATGCCTGATGGAAGAATTTATAGAATGAGAGCCACTGAGCGGTATAGCCAGGATGCAGGTCCCCTGTCTGCCTCGGGAGCCTGAGTTCTAAGCCGCCGTGCTGTAGTGTCACACGTGCTTTCATTTGTCTGTGTTTTCGAATTTCAGGAGTTTTCAGGGGGTGGGTACTTTGATGTTTAGCTTTTTCTGTTTTTTAACTCAGATTAATGTATTTAGCTTCAAAACCTGTTATTACCAAGCATTTTTTCTTACACACTGATGTGCTGTTTAACTTACTTTAGAGATTCAGTCAAGAGATTAGTGTGTAAATTTAAATTGGCTCACATTGTACAAGTTGTAGAAGATGACGAGGAAGGAGTTTTTAAAACAGCTTAAAATCATTGAGGGAAAATTTGACAGAGTAAATTTGAAACTAGTCACTTTTGATACCTTTCTCCTGAGTAATTATACTATTATTTTATATATTAGATTCATTCCATAACATCTAGTTGTATCTTCTGACTATTTTCTGATTATTTTAATTGTTGAGTATATTTGAGGCAGGGAGCTATACTTACAAATACTTTCGACTATAGAAATTACATGGAAGATACCTATGTTTTCGGGTTTTTTCCCCTAAAAATTTTAGATATCTTCCCCTGTGCGTATGAATTGCTTGGCCGCATAGATAAGATATGGATGATCTCTAGATAAAAATCCAGGAGTTTGCAACAGCCAGCAGGACGCTGCTTTCCCAGGGACGTGATTGACATGGCAGCACTCTGACTTCTGCCTTGTTCCCCAGGACATGGTCAACCGGAGAATCGCGATGGACATGATCCTCAAGATGGCAGATTCCCAGCGCTTCAGACAGTTTATCTTGCTTACCCCTCAAAGCATGAGGTAATGAGGTAACTTTTTAAAACTCTCTGTGAATACGCACACACACACACACACATATATATATATGTGTATATATATATATGTATGTGAATACACACACACATATATATGTGTGTGTGTGTGTGTGTGTATATATGTATGTAAGTATATAAAAGGGGACAAGAAAGCTTTTATATTCTTTATTTTAAAAGTGCAGATGCATAAATGACCAGTAAAAAGAAAAATTAGCCTCTAAACTAGTTCTACAGATTTAAGGTAGTTTTTCCTTATTAGATATTTAAATTTTTATTTGGGTTATCTCCCTTCCATAACAGGGGCAATTTTATTTGAATATGATTGTTGACTTGTTAATATTTCTACTTTGAATCTGCTCTTCTGTGGTTGTCATGACCAACTAATATAAGTTAATTTTGTAATTCTACTTAGACTAAAGAAACAGTTTATGATTTCCCTAGTCTCGACTCTTTTCCTGGTGACTTACAGGTACAAGTCTTTCTAAATAAAGAACTCTACTCTGCTGTCAGTCAGCACTTAATGGGTACCTCCGAGGTGTCAGGCTCTGTGTCACTTAAAGTTGCTGTTCTGTCTCTAACGTGGTCACTTGATCATATGGGGGTTTACATTTGTGACTGAAAATGCTCAGGTGACTCCTTCCTGGCTAGACAAGAGGAGTAAGAGGTAGAAATAGCTGAAACATAAATCCCCTTCATTTCTTCTTCCTTTAAACTGAAAAGCCATGGTATGTAGCAGGAAGTCAGTTTTCCAAAATGAAAACAACTTCCTTATGGCAAATGATACTTCTCCTAGAATTTCAGATGCTAACATATTCCCCCTATTAGCAGATCACAGCCATTTAGACATACTTTCATGACGTAGTATTAGAATTTTTTCTGATGTAGAAAATTTTTCTTGGAAGTTGGAGTAATTAATTTTGCTTCCTCTAGTTCACTTCCATCAAGTAAACTGATTAGAATCCTTCGAATGTCTGACCCTGAGAGAGGACAAACTACGTTGCCTTTCCGACCTGTGTCTCAAGAGGAAGAAGAAGACCGGAGTTGATCTGTGACCTAATGTGCCATGTCCTCGTGTTGAAAGATCTGTAAAGGGAAAAACATTCAGGACGCTTTGAGGAAATAAAATGAAATTGAAGATATTCTAAAATAAACTCCTTTATGTATCTGACCACAACAAAACATGTAAATAAGCCCAGGAGACCAACCACAACCAGCAGTTTTAAATTACTGTTGCTTTACTTTGAAAAAATCAATTTCATAGTACCGGTTTTAAATCTTTTTAAGTTTGTTTGTTTTTTATTTAACCATCTACTTTTATAGATTCTTTTTCAGAAGTAAAATTTTGTACATATTTACATGTACATACCTGTTTAGTTTGGGTTCATTTCTATAGTATTTTGTAAGAATGAAAATAAAAGTTTGAGCACCTGGTTATATTTAGTTTTGCTTTCCCAGAATATTACTTTATTCTCATTGCAGGGGGTGGAGCAGCGCACAGGCGGGCTGTGGACAGGGACCAGCTTACAGTGGATTTATTGTCTGCTTTTTGCTTATTAATGAGGAGGGACCTACCCAGGACTGAAAAAAACTTTGGTCAGAATCTCTGCACAGGTAATTTTTAACCCTAGAGATACAACTACAGATTTGGACTGTAGTTTTAATCACTGTGTTCTGTCACATTTAAGATGCTCTCTGTTTATGAGGCACTTTCTCAGAGTACTAAACCACTGCCAGCTCTGACACAGTGCCTTTCAACCCCTGAGCCATCGTCCACCCAACTAAACGCTGGAACTGGATTATGGCATGTGTGCACCCTGACCTGAAGCGTGCCTGCCTGCTTTCTCGTCCCTCAGTTTGCAGTCCAAGGCCTCTCAAGTTCTAGCTCTGCTGGGAGGCCAGAGGGACTGTGCAGCGCAGGCTGAGGAGAAGGGGGAAAGCTGGGGTGGAGGGCGGCTCCCCCTGGAGCAGAGAAGTAGCTGGGAGCCAAAGGCCCAGCTGCTGGTGGGGAGCTGATGTCAGTTACAGGACACATCCTGATTAGCGCTGTTAAAAAGTCTGCTTCTTAGAGTGATAAATATAGCCTGTCGTAAGCATTGGTGTTAAAGAACTTTTTCTTTTAAGAAAACATGGATAAACTACTGCCTATGTTTGACACTAAGATTATTGCTAACCTTTTTAAAAAGATGTGGATGTCCAACAAGAAAAATTCCCTATATTGTTAGCAATAAATATGTATGAAATTGAAAAGGAAGTATGTTAAGAAAATGGCAGTATTTTAAAAGCAGCGGCATTGTTACTGAGAAAAACTGGGGTTTGTGTTTGCTTTTGGTGAGGGGAGGGACTCTAATTTAGTCTTAAGTTGAGATAAATTGGCAAAGGAAAAGTCCAAAAACTTTTGCGTTTCTATTCTAAGAATTTACAGAAAGAGGAAACATGTGCCGGATGTTTTAAACACCCCCCCACTAACCATACAAAGTCTGATTTTTTTAAAGTTACATTTATAACTCATTTGTATCAAAGCTATTTTAACATACATGTGCTTTTTCAAATAAAAAAATGAAGTAGAATATACCAAATGCATAAACTTTTATTAGTTAAATAATTTCAGTGTCTGAATTTGTGTGATAGTTTTTGAGCGTTACGGTTCTTAATACAGAATGGGAAATAGAATCCTCAGGTATCCAAGCAGTTTGTTGAGTTGAAGATTATTCATTGCTTTGGGCTCACAGTTTTGGTTTCAACTATTATAAGTGAAAATATCTTCAGTTATTATTCTAATTGATACTAATATTAATTAGAATAAAAAATTGTCTTTTTGAAATACGTGTAACTTTTAAAAATAAAACTTTAAGTTTACATGTACTTAGGGTCATGCTTTTGTAAATTGGGGAAGGTAGTATTAATTGACAAAACCAAACCTCTTCAGGAGTAGTAACTTGAATGCCTCATACAGAGAGGACTTTTCGCCACCGGTTCGTCGTCGGGGCAGCTATGCCTGGACTGAGCCATGAAGTCCAGGGAAGCAAGGAAGAAATGCTTCCTTGGATTCTTAAATCCTACCTTCTCGGATCTTTTGGGGGTGGACATGATTAAAAATTATTCTCAAAATGACGTATGTGATTAGTGCTAGTAAACCGGATGTAAAGGCATTGCATTCTTAAATATTTTCCATATTTTCCCTTCCCTTCCTCCCATCCCCTGGTTCTTTTTTGCATGTCTTCAAAATGTCTGGGCTGTTTATTTATGGAGACCAAAATGCTTCAATTCTGTGTAAGAAACTGTTGGCTGGGACTCACGCTGGATCAGAATTGTTGCCAACTGTGATTGAAAACCAAGGAATCCAGAACGTCTGATTGAGTTTTCCTGAGTACACATTAGATGTCGTACAATTGAGCATGTCCTCAGTCAGTCACTTTCTGCTTAGATTTGTTTCCTCATCTACATAGTGCCTGCACTTTGCCTAATGCAGATTTTTCAGAAGAATTGGTTTGAAACTTCAAGTTCTGAAAGTTTAAACAGTTACTGATATTTCATGACTTGAACTAAATGCCTGTGGACTTGAAGATACATCAAAATATTCTGTAATAGGAACACAGTTTGTTCTTTAAGAGTGGATATAAATTTGCTATTTCTTTGAGTCAGCAAATGAAATTTTCTTAATTATATATAATATTGATACCTAGCCTGTTGCATTTTGGCTAGGGCAGCGGATAAAGTCCATAGAAACTAAAGCGGCCTGAGAATATCATTAAGCTTAAGGGGGCTTTTGTTGCCTAATTTCTTCTCCGTTTAAGGATGGAGAGATTAATTAAGTAACATGGTTACGTTTCTGCCATGTGCTAGGAACTGTTTTAAGCACTGGGAATCCTACTGTAATACAAAATCTGCCTTTGTGGAGCTTAAAGTCTGGTTAAGAGTAGCATCATACCATGTATTATTTCAGATTATGGTCATTGTTACAGAAAATAAGAAAGCAGGGTAAGGAGTTGAGAGCAGAGGGGAGAGTATATTGGATGTGGTGTTAAGGAAAGACTTTGCAGAAGGTCACGTTTAAGCAGAGGCCTGAAGCAAGTGAGAGAAGAGCTAAGGAGAGATACCTAGGGTTGATGGTTCCGGGTAGAGCGCAGAGACCTAAGGGTGAGAATGAACTTCACGTCCAAGACTCTTACGGCCAGTGTTGATGAGCGTGGTGAGCACAAGGTGAGGTTCAGAGGCAGACAGAAAAGTGAGATTGTTCGAGGTGTCAGGCAGGTGTTCACACCTGGTCTGGGAAGTATTTTCACAGCACCCCTGTGGCAGCTGTGCGAACAGGTTAGGATTAGAGTGGGACAGACATGGAAAGGATAGGCGGTCTGGAGGCTTCTGTGGCGATCCGGGTAAGAGCATGGTGACTTGGACTAGAGAGGTGGAGAGAGAAGCGTTAAGATTTGAAATCCAGAGGCGGTGGGACTTGCTGATAAGAATACAGTTGACCCGTGAACAACATGGGGGTCAGGAGCAACAACCCTCCGAGCAGAAATCCACATGGGATTTATCGTTGGCCCTCCATCCGTATCCGCTCTTCCTCAGGGTCTGCCCTTGTGCGCACGTGGATCCGGTAGCACTGTAGTCTCTACTACTGAAAAAAACCCGCCTGACCTGTGCCGTTCAGGTCCGTGTTCGAGGGTCAGCTGTTCTGTGGAGTTGTGAGAGGGGTCGAGGATGACTGGCCTGGGCCTGCAGCCTCAAACACGGGGGTGAGTGATGGTGTCCATCGCAGAGCAAGGGGAGGCGCGGGGGTGCGGCAGAGCAGTGCGCGGCTCGGGGAGCAGCAGAGCAGCTGGTGCCAGCAGGTGCCACCTGAGATAGCTAGTTGGTTAATCAGGTATTTGATGGGTTACTTTGTGTTGGTAAATGTAAGAACTTGAAAAACAGTAACATAAGGTATGAGTCTAGAGAGCTATATTTTGCCTACAAAATGCTGGGAAAAACCCAAATCATGTGCCCAAAGTGGGAAACTTAATTGCTTATACAAAAGGACCTAAGGGAACAGTGTCATTTTATTTAGAAGCTCTCATTGACTATCATTTTCTCAGTAAACCCCTACACATCCTGTGCCGTGAGGCTCTCTGCAGACGTCTGTTTAAGCGTGTGTTTTACTTCCTGACATGGTTTCCAGCGGCGTGGAGGAAATAAGCATCTGGCCTCTTGAAGAAAGTGGTTCATATTATTCATCTAGAGACTGATCCTGAGTGAAGGAATTGCAGGGAAATGAAGCCTGAAAACAAAACGATTCCCTTTTAAAGGCAGTTTAGAGTTATTTAAGAAATGAGAGGAAATACGAAAACTTAGGACTTCTAAATGCAGGAGGAGTTCAGACTAGAATAAAAGTAAGACATCTGGGGGCATTTTCCTTTCAGAACAGCAGCAGGTGTTAAAGAGCCAATTAACATGGTAATTAAAATAGCTGAGTGTAAGCTAGAACCAGCAGAACCCAGGCGCACGTGAATGATTAGAGGATGCCCGTCGCTGGTCCTTTCTGAAGGAAGCGCTGAGGCTGGGAGGGATACTGAGGATCCCCGTTGCTGAGGGATGAACCCTTTAAACCCTTTATAGGATTAATACACCCTTCAGATCATGGCTCATCTTCATCACTGGCCCGTGCAGTGCGTATTTATTTCCTTTTACCTTCCTTCTCCACTCCCTATGGCAGATGGTATTTTCTGAAGATGACCACAACAGATCTCTTCCATGTTCTTCCAAAACCTTGCCTTGCAGAGTCCGATTCCCTTCCTAAACAGATTTGTATCTCACTTACAACCAATAGAGTGCAATAGAAATGACCCAGTAACTTCTGAGGCTAAGTCAGAAAAAGCAATGAAAAGAAAAGTTCTCTAGAACATTCACACTGCATCACTGTCCTGTTTTGGAAGCAGCCAGATTTCCCTGAGGCCGCTACACAGTGAGGAAGCCTAAACTAAACTAGCCTGTGTGGGGAAACCATGTAGAGAAGCTTGGGGACCACATGAAGAGAGATGCCCAGCCACCCCCAGCTGCTCCCACCACCCCCGAAGTGCCCTCATCTCACTACAACCGCATGAGACCTCCCCAGCCAGGGGGACCTCCCACTGCCCAGTGGAGTCCCTCCTGAAATTGGCCCAAACAACCATGAGAGATAATACAGTAAACTGTCATTTCAAGCCATTGAGTTTTGGGATGATCTGCCACATAGCATTAGTAACAATCAGATTTTGGTATCTGAAAGGAGTACCCAATTAAAAAATAAATCTAAGCCACATGGCGCTGGCTGGAAGGAACTTGAGGGCTAGGTTCACAAACACGTGCATCCAAAGGGCCTTGAAGATGCTAGTGGAAGCCTACAGGGCCTTGCAGAGAGCGTGAGCAGACACTTACAGGGTCTCAAGGATGCTTGATATGGTGACGACTAAAAGAAAGTAAGGAAAATGCTATTGCAAAGAAGAAAGAGCACAGAGGACCCTTGTTATGTAGTGGTGGAAAGTTGGCCCTGCTGATGCCGTGGTAACCTGGAAAGCAGGAAATGCACCTAATAAACTGGTGATCTAGCTGAAGAGATGTCTGGGTAGAACGTGACAAGTGCCCCATGGCTTCTTGCTGCCTGTGACAAAATGTGAGGGGAGAGAGGAACTGGTTACGTATAAAGGAGCCAGGGCTGTTTGTTTATTCCCACGCTGTTTCAGATGACAACTGGTTTTTAAAGTAGGGAGTGGCTTCAGTGCAAATTTAAATCCAGGGTAGAACCACAAGGATCCTTAGTTAGGACCTCAGAGAGCTCTGAAGCAGTGCTTTTCGACCTTTTCAGGCCCTTTTCCAGGGGCCTGACTTTCTGGTCCTCTCCATTGAACAACAGGCTTCCAAGACTTCGGAGTGTGTTCCTTAGCAGTCACACAAGGAGCCCTGTCTAATTGAGTGGATTTTATAAATTGATACATTAAAAACCCATAAGATTTTTTCAAGACTTGTATCAACTTAGACTGAAAGAGATTGTACAAAATGAAAAGGCTTTGTACTTCTAGACTTTCATGGGCCGCAGTAGGCAGAGAAAACTACTCGAGTACAAACACAGACTACATTTTTTATGGAAAAGGAAGGCCAGCTCAGAGGGTAGAAGCAAGAACACAAAAGGCAGAGCCACAAGCCATGGAGAACAGCCCGCACAGGGCAGGCCTGGGCCCTGACTAACCCAGAAACGCAAGACGTCCCGGGTGGTTTCAGACTTGCTGTGGGCCAGACGGCCGTGCGCTTTCCATGGCACCGTTTTTGAAAGCGTCCCTACTGCAGTCGTGCTTTGCCTGTTCCAACACTCCGCGTTGCGTACGGGCCGGGGAGAGGGCCAGTAATTAGCCACTGGATTCACGGGCCTTTGGATCAAAAAGAATGGTCCTCGATGGGCTAACGAACCACATCTGAGGAGCCTTTCGATGATAAGGGTTGGGGCCTCGAGCCTGACCCCAAAGTCACAGTGTTATGAGAACTTTGTGGTTGCCTGGGGGGGGGTGGACACGTTCTGTATGTGGAAGAGATGAGAATTGTGGCTACAAGGTGAACTGTGACTGACTGTTTTCCAAAGATGGTGGCAACCACATCTCCCCTGTCACATGTTGCCCTTCCTATCAAGACAGAGTCTAATTCCCTTCTTGACTGTGGATAGGTTTGTGCAAGTGCTACTTCATGACCTGGGGCTAGGTCAGAAAGCACTATGAAACTTCCAGCCTCTTTGCAGGAGTACTTGTGCTGGAGGCCTGAACCCCCACGTGAGCAGCATGCCTGCTCCGAAGCCGCCGTGCTGGGAGGAGCGCAAACCAGCCCAAGTGAAGAAGCCCTGAGGCTGGAAGGAGAGCGATGCCCTGTCAGCTCCCAGCTGCTCCCGGGACCTGTTCAGCTCAGCGACCACACGACTGCAGCTGTCTGAGAGACCCCAGGCCAGAATCATCCAGGTGAACCCTCCTCAAGTCCCTGACCCACAGAAGCCAGGGGAAAGCCACTGCATTTAGGGATGGGACGTCGTGGTGCAGTAGTAACTCAAGCAGTGCCACTGCCACTCACCCCCGGGCCGCAATTCTCTTGTAATATTTCCTTTTATGTGCTTTTGGTGTTCTCCTGTGAGAGAATGTATTGTTCATTTATATATGTTATAGATTGTGCAGTAAATTTTCTTTTTCCCCCCTTTCAGCATTTTAAAAACACATGCATGTTGCTGCGTGTACACTGGTCTGTTGCTCCCAGTGGACGCGCGTTCTGCCTTAGGATGCGTCCACCACCTCTTACCTACCTGGTCCTCTAGTAATGGACCACTAGGTGGCCTCCAGTTGCCACACCAGAAACAGAGTTGTCATGGACATCCTGGGACAGGTCCCCTTCAGCCCTCTGAGAGCTTCCTGGGTAACACACCCCGGAGTCAGAGGGCAGCTGTGCACTATTCTCACCAGCACTGCTGGACTGCTCTCGGGGCCTGCCCCGGGCTACACCAGCAAGCAGTGAGGACCAAAACAAGCAAACAACAAGATGTTCACTTGTGTCCCACTTCTCCGTTGTATGTACTTATTTACCAGTGAGTCTGCTGGAGGGTTTGTTTCTCAGAAGGGCCCCAAATACGCACGTGGCTCACTCCCTTCCCTCAGGTCTTACATCAGTGTCTCCCAACCAGCCCGGAGCAAGTAGCCCCTGCTGCGCCCCATCCCTCTCCACCCCTCTTCACTTGCTGTGCTTTGCTTCATGGTTCTCACATTTGTGTGTGTGTGTGTTCAGCTATTGTCCGTCTCCCCACTGGGAATGGTGCTGGGTGCACAGTAGGTAGGTGATCAGTGAGGATCATGCACTGCCCATGGCTGGACTTAACTGAGTGCCTTTTTAAGGAGGCTCCCCAGCTCCTCCCCTCACCCCACCCTCACTTCGTCAGAGGAGAGAGTTATCAGAGGCACTGAACGTCCCGTCTCTCCCTGCCTCCACCTCGGACTCACCAAGCACAGGGATTAAGGGCACTTGAGACCGTTCTCTCTGTGGGCAAAGTCTGCTAGGGAGGGTTTCAGGTACCGTCTGTGTCCTGAGTGCTCGTGGGGAGCTTTGCTTGCTCCCGGTTTCCTGTTGAATGGGTGAATGGAGTCATCAGCCCTGGTCTCTGGTCCCATGTAATGATCCTAAGACAGAAAAAGGAAGAGCATTTAGGAAAAAAAAAAAAAAAAAAGGTGCTCCATGAAAAGCGAGTAACTTAGCAATGAACTGTCTGATACTGTAGCTGCCTTCTACATATGGCAAATTAAATTTAAATTAACTAAAATAAAATGAAAAATGCAGTTGTCAGTCGCACCAGCTAAGCCTGAGGCGCTCAACAGCCTCACGTAGCCAGTGCAGGCACAGACGTTTCCAACATCACGGAAAGCTGTGCTGGACAGAGCTGCAGAAAGCAGCCGGCTCCTCCGGACTCGTTCTGAAAATGCAGACCCCCCTCCAGGGTTCTTGATGGAACCTCTCTGCCTTCCTTCGTCAAGCTTGAAAGGCTCAGAATTCTGTTCCATTGTTAAAACAACTTTTGATCAGGAGAAACGGGGGTCTGCTTTCCTCCCGGCTCCTTTTGAGAATGCATCTCAGCCTGTGTCCTCCACGTGGTCGTGCAGGACGAAACGTGTGCTTAGCACCACGGTCACACTGAGATAACATTTATTGCCATACGGTGAGTGTGTTTTGAGAACGAGCACGTTTTATGTTTCGTTTAACTTCTACATGCTGCATTAATTGTCTGTCTTCTGAAGGCCAGGAGGAAGCATCGGGAAGTCGTTTTTGCCCTTTGGTTGTCATCAGTTCTTCGAAGTCCCACGCTGCGTGTTTAAAGGCAGATTTAGTAAGTTGTTGCTCCTGACCCTTGATGATTCTGAACACCTATTTCAAATTTAAAATTAGGAAATAACTGAGGGAAAAAGTCAAATGTTATCAATTTATTTGGGACATCGATTGCCACCTCTTTGGAAGTCTTTGAAAATTCAAGCAGAAATCAATACACATCCATCTTTTTTTTTTTACTTTCAATAAATAATATCTTTGTGTATATGTATATATAGATAGATATACTTAATTAATGAGTCATTTAGCAGGGGTTTTAAGTTTTATGCTGCATTAATTCCAACATAGCTCTTTCCAGATCGGTAGGATGCAAATGAGGTAAGAATTAAGGCAAACCTAAAAGGCATGCAAATGTCGTACATTTATATTCACTGATAACACAAGCTCTTGTGTGTGTGGACCGCACAGAGAGGCCAAGGGCCCCTCCGCGTGTCTGTCCAGTACTATTTTACAGGAGAATGGTGACACAGCTTATAATTAGGTTACATTACCGTGGGGGTCTCAGTACTACTAACATTATGTAATCAAGGAGACGCGAGCATTAGCAGAACATGAACAAGAAATCATATAACTCTTTGCAGCACATTTCTGCCCAGGCTTTGGAGGAGGAGAACTCTTTTTTCTTTTCTTTTTTTTTTAATGAAATGATATTACACATATCACATTGTGGCAGGTTGTTTGTTTTGTAATATATGCTTTTAAAATTCATTAGCAAATGACATTCTCATGCACACAAGTGTTTCAAACACAAGAAGCAAGTCCATTTATAGGTAGTCCAAGCAATATTTGTGTGTGTGTGTGTGTGTGTGTGTGTGTTTGTGTGTGTGTGTGTAATAGCTGCAGACTGAATGGAACATTGGGATTTCTGTGCAGTCCGTCGTGATGACCTCCGCTCATTTCTGAATGTCGCACTGCAGAAGTAATACGATGGAAGGGTCGCTCTTCGCAGCTTCTTTGAATTCATCCAGTGTAATCTGGTCATCTTTGTTCTTATCCATCTTGCTGAAAATCTTGTCTACTCGCTGCTCGGGCGTGAGGCCATCCTCATTCATTTTCATCATGATCACCGTGCCCACCATTTTGTAGATTGCCTTAGGAAAACAAGAAACAGGCCATAAAGTCCTCCCACAATAGGTCACAGAATTTAAATTTCCTTCAAAGGACTCCTTAAATGGTTTTAAATAAGAGAGTGATGTCACCAAATCCATGTGAATCTCATGACCAATGGGATAGAGAAGAATTTTGTGTGACTCCCAGGTTCCTGGCTGGGGAAAGTGAGTAGAAAGAATAGTGGTGAGATTGAGAAAAATGAAATAGGAGCAGGTGCAGGGAGGAAAATGATGAGTTCAGCTCAAACCTTCTGAGTTTGAGGTGCAGACGATGGTCAGTAAGCATAACTCCTTAGAGATTTAGGGAGGATGAACTGTGGGCCCCACTCAAGGAATCTACAATCTGTTAAGAAAGCAAACAAGGTGGACCAGTAAAGTTTAGCCCTGAAAGAGGGCAGCGTAGGGAGGGCTGTGAATCAAGGACTCTGTTCATAAGCTAAAGAACAGAGTTGGAAGATTCCATTGTCCAGTTCAATTAAGTGTGCACAATTAGTTCTCAATATGGGAATGAAAGGTAGAAACAAGTCTCTTTCTTAGGAAAATGCCTTAAAAAATTAAATGCCCATCTAAGCAAAGACTTACAGGTGAACATTATTACATACCTTACATAGCAGCATTATTAATAATAGCCAAAAAGTGGTAATAGCACAATTGCCTAGCAACTGGTAAACAGATAAAATATGACATTTCTGTACAACTGAATATGATTTTAGCAGCAAAAAGGAATGATAAGTGCTACAACACAGCTAAACCCTACCCCCAAAAGCCAGATATAAAAGGCTGTACATACACAGTGTATGATTCCATTTACATGAAATGTCCAGAAAGACAAATCCATAGAGGCAAAGTAGAAGGGAAGGTACCTGTGTCTGGGGGTACAAATGGGCATGAGGGATCTTACTGGGAGAATTAAACTGTTCCAGAATAAGATTATGATGATGGTTGCAAACTTTGGCAAGTTTATAAAAATCTTTGAATTGCATAGCTAAAATACGTGAATTTATGGTCTGTTAATTATAACTCAATAAAGTTTTGAAGAATGCCAATTAGAGAGGATACACCACTAACAAGTGTTTCCTTTAACAAGTAAAATGTCTACTGAGATAAAATATTTTTTGTTTGCTCACTTTTGTAAATAGATTGTGTTGATTCAGAGTGAAAAAGAAAATCTTTGACATCTGACTTTAAAAGAAGCAAACTGTTGACATTTCATTTGATGGACAGTTGGTAGAAGGGGTCTGGATTAGCCTAGAATCCTGAGCAGTGTATGAGGGAAAAGAAGAGATGCCTGGACTTTAAAAACAAGACAGACGGGTCAGCCGCAAGTAAGCTGCCACTTTCACTCCATCCTTTGAAGGGTGAAATGAAAAGGGCTTAAAGGAGGCGATAGGTAGGAAGGCCGCCAGCAAGACAAATGCACTGTTGATGGTCATGGCAAAAAGAAAAGCAAACACAGAGAGTCCACCCTGGACCTCATCTAATAGCTCTGAACACGGCTGGGAATCCTTAACCGCATCTGAAACGCAGCCCTGCAATCTGCACCATAAACATGACAACCAAGAAAGGACGTTCCAGATGCAGACTCTTCCATCGAACATCAGCGCAGGTCAGGAGCACGTCAGACTCAGGACTAAATATGAACCTGCTCCCTGACGGATCTTAAAGAAACCCTGTCGGCCCCTGGCGTGCATCACAATGTTTATCACTGTCTTCTCTGAAGATGGGATATGTCTCGCGTGTGCTTTCCTAGGAAGAAATGACTATCTCAGGTATTCTCGTTATTCAACCAAAAACTAAGGACCCATTAGGCCTGTGTACAACACTGCGGGACAGATGCCCTGTGCTTCCCTGGGGCGCGTGGCCCCTGGTGTCCCCTCCAGCCACTGGCCCTCCCTCATCAAGGCACCTGCCTTGCTCTGCTGTCACTGCCTGTTCTCTCGTGTGGACACAGGCCCTCGGGTCAGCCAGCTCCTCCAGGGTGGGCACATGTGTCTTTTCGCATCTGTCTCCACCGCTTTGCCGGGAGGCTGGCACCAACAGAGAGGCTGACTGCAGGCTACAGGAGCCCAGAGGGTGGAGGGTGGTGGAGAACCCTGCGGTGAAGCAGGCCAAGACGGCTTCTTGGACGCGGTGAGATAACCTAGACCTCGAAGGGGAAAAAAGGACTCGGATGGGCCTAGAGCCCTGAAAGACATCCAGGTGAAAAGCATGGTGGGAGCAAAAGTGGCCAGAAGTGCATGTGCAAGGGTGAGGGGCCTGGGATGGACGGTGAGGCTGGAGCAGAGGAGACACACAAGCAAACGGGTGTCGGCTGGACCAGCTGTCAGAGAGCTGTGTGCCTGTGCACGGAGGAACTGCTCTGCAGACTTTGGATCACGTGAACGAGCAGCTCCTGAAGCACAGGGATGCTGTGAAGACTGCATCAGTCATTGACCTGCTGGTCCTGAAAAGGTGGCTCAGCAAAGCGGAACCTGGAGGCAGGAAAGTGTGCCAGGGCCCAGGTGCCAAGGGCCAGGAGCTGGTGAAATCACTGGAGGTGGACATGGGGAGCCACACGCAGAGGGAGCAGGATGGGGGACGCGGCTGGAGAGAAGGAAAGAAGCTGGGAGCTGAGGTGGATGATAGTTCCAAGGGAGGCAGAGCCTGAGAGATAACTGCCATTTACTGAGCGTTTCCTACGTGACAGGAAGTGTGCCGGGTGCTCTGCAGACCATCTCACTTAACCCTGACCACGGGCTTGGAGGATAGGTTTTATTTGCTTTATTTTTTCACAAAGACATTGAGGCTTTGGTGCACAAACCCCCACAGCCAGGAAGCAGCACACCGTGTCTGACTCTTAAAGCTCCCCTTGCTGCTGTTGCGTCTCCCAGTTTACTTAGGAAGGCAAGTGGGTACCAGATGGAGAGAAGGAACTAAAGATACTGAGAGATGATGGGCAGGCAGGGCTCCAGAGGCGCAGCACGGAGCCGGGAGCTGCCCCAGGGGAGGAGAGTGAGCGTAGCTTGAGGGGCACCTGGGGGACTGGGCCACTTGGGTTTTGGCTCCTGTTTCTTGCCATCAGCCCCTAGTTGTCATCTGGGGATCCACCCTCCCTGCGTCTCAGCCTTGTGGTCTGGATGGGGCCTCACCCCAGCTCAGGATGGAATGCTTGGCTCTTGCGTGTGGCAAGTGGTGCATTTCCCTCTGGGGTCACACTGGTTGGTGCAGAGGTGGGCACACAGGCTGAGACAGTCAGCCAGTGAAAAGGCATCGATTCACTCATCAGCAGTTGAGTGCGTGCCAGTTTCCAGGTCTCTTCTAGGTGCTAGGGAAATGGCAGTGAGCGAACAGAGTCCTCTCCCCACAGAGCTTGTGTTATATAAGGTTATCTGGGGCCGTGATAAATGCTGTGACAAAAAAAACACATGTTGGTTAGGGGTTAGACTGCACCGGTGGGTACTGTGTTGGGAGGGCAGTGCAGGAAGGCTGGCCTGCTGGGAGGTGAGATGAGAACACAGCCCAGAGTGAAGTGAGGGAGGCCGGGAAGGGGTTCTGGGCAGAGAGAGAGGACGTCGAGGCCCTGAAGCAAAGCTGCGTGTTCCAGGAAAACCAAGAAGGCCCAGGTGTCTTGAGCACAGTGTGCAGGGAGGATGTGGAAGATTAAGGTCAGAGCAGTGGGCAGAGGAAGCCTGGGACGTTTGCACAGGCACCTGAAAAGATGACTGTTCACGTGGAGTGATGGGGACCTGGGAGCCACGGGCAGCATCTTGTGCCCACGGGGGCAGCTGGTTTGAGGAAGAAGGCAGCATCCACAGAGCAGAGCTAAGGCAATTGCCAGAGAAACTGAGTCCTGATACCACCCTCTGCACCCAGGAGGCTCTCGCCTATGGAAGATCTCCCAGCGCGAGCATGGCTGGTTGAAACGCTGATTGACAGTCAGGGCCGAGCAGCTCGGACCTGTGACGTTTCCCAGAGCCCAGCTGGAGCCAGGGAACAGGGACGGAGACTTCAAGGCCTGGCAGGACTCCTGGCAGGGCAGAAAGAGCTGCCACAGGCTTATCCCCAGGGAGCTCTTTCCCGGGGCTCTGCCTCCAGTGCCCGCAGCCCAGGTCCTGAGCACACGGAGCGCCCGCTGCCTGGGGTGGGGGTTGGGTGGGACTGGGGCCCCCTCACCTCAATGATCTCCAGCATCTCCACCCGGGTGATCTTGCCATCCCCGTCCAGGTCGTACATGTTGAAGGCCCAGTTCAGCTTCTGCTCAAAGCTGCCCCTGGAGGTGATGGACAGGGCGCAGATGAACTCTCGGAAGTCGATGGTGCCATCCCCGTTCTTGTCAAAGGTCCGGAAGGCGTGCTGGGCAAACTTGGAGGCGTCCCCATACGGGAAGAACTACAAAGCAGAACACAGAGGTTCAGGTGTCGGGAGAGGGGGAATCACAGGACTTCCTGCTCCCGGGCTGCCCGGGGTGGAGGAGGGCAGGCTTGCGGGCCTGGACGAAGGTCTGGCCCAACGTTCAAGGTCAAGGGCTGGCGCAGGGAGTCCGTCTCCCCGTGTGTCCTCACTCACAGGCCCCTCGCTGTCTCCCGTGTGTGAGGCTGGTGACACTGGGCTTTTGGGTCTGTGGGGCCTGGAATGGGGGAGCAGCTAGGATTCCTCATCTGCGGCTCCAGTCGCTCTCCCTCAAGGACGAGGATGAAGGAGCCCTGACTCCTCTCCTGCTCAGGGTGGTGGGTGCTGCGTGAACTTCCACTCCTCCGGGTGGGACAGTCTAGGTTCACCGCCCACCCGCGGGGCCCGAGCGAGTTCGCCCCGACCTCCTGCCAGCGGCTCCCCAGCCCCAGCCCACAGCCCTCTCCTGGGGTGAGGTTCCAGAGTCCAGACTTCTTTTTACAGGAACTCTCCTTCTGCAGACCATTTAAAACCCACTAAAAATAGAACATGACCGCTTATTTTTGAGAGCCATGAAGAGATGTCTTCTCATTGCCGCCGGGGTGCTGTGGGAGACAGAGACTGGACCCGCGAGGAGGAGGTAGGGAGGCTCAGACCCGCCCGGAGGTAAGAGTGCGGAGAAGGAGGCAGGGCCTGGCCCTGGACACGCATCCAGGACAGCCACCCACAGCGGGGCGTTCTGACTCCTGACTCTCTAGAGGACAGTCTCCAAGTGGAGCACGGTTAACAATCAGGTAATCCTCACCCCCGCCCCTGCCTCAAACAAAACAAACCATGCGCCGTTTTAAAGCAGGGACGGTACGTATGTGTTTCTGGATGAAGAGATCCAGCAAATACAAAATGCAAAGCAGATTCCAGAGGAGGCACTGGTGTTCCTGTTCCTGTGGACATTCTGCCTCTTGCTAAGCAGGCGGGTGGGCCCCACCCAGACCGCCGGCGCCCTGCCTCCTCCCCGCTGCGTCCTCTTTCTCCCTGTACGTCCTGCCTTTCTAAATAGCTTGATCCTCATGTGCCCTGAACTGCTTTTTTTTTTTTTTTAACTCACAACACTTAACGGCATCAAATGTGGGGCGGGGGTTGGTCTTGGTTTGTCTTTTTCTGCCACAACAACCAGTTCTCCAACTTGCTGGACACCAACTGGGTGTCCCACAATTCAGTCCCATTCTGATGCTAACTGTGCCAGAGGGTGAGGGCTCAGTCCCACGAGACCGCCCCACCTTGGATGCCATTCACAAGTCCCAGGTGGCCACCCTGGACCTCTGAGAGACCTGCTGTAAAGTTGGAGGGTTCCCACAACCCCCTCCTCAGTGTCGAGAATTTGCTAGGATGACTGTCAAAACTTAGAAGGCACTTTTTAAAAAACTATTACCAGTGGTTATAAAGGATACACCTGCAACAGGGGAGAAGCACACGGCAAGGTATGGGGGGTGGGAGTGCACGGAGCTTCCACGCCCTCTCCAGGTGCACACCCTCCCAGCCCCTCGAGGTGTTCACCAGCCCGGAAGCTCCCCGAACCCCGTAGCTTAAGGGTTTTTATGGCAGCTTCATCATGTAGGCACAGTTGATTAAATCACTGGCCACTGGCGATTGGACTCAATCTCCAGACCCTCACCCCTCCCTGGGGGTTGGGGCTGAAAGTTCCAACTCTCTAATCTTCCTTGGTCTTTCTAGGATCAGCACCCCTGCTCCGCCCTCCACCTAAATCCTGAAGCTCTCTTGGGGTCCCCAGCCACCAGTTATCTCATTAACATACAAAAGATACTGTTATCACTCCAGAGATTCCAAGGGTCTTAGAAGCTTTTGTGTCAGGAATAGGGGATCCAGACCAAATATATATTTCTTCTTCTATCACAGTGTCATGTGCCCTGTGCATCAGTGGTCTTCATCTTTCTCTCGGCAGGTGCTGTTTGCTGATGCACCATCTGCCTGTGGTCAGGGGTCTTGCTGGACAAAGCTGGTACCTGTGACGGACCCTAAGAACAGAGCGGAGTGAGCTCCTTGATGGAGATGGATTCCCAAGCCTCAGGGCTGTCCCACCAGCCTTTCTAAGGGCAGTGACACGAGGTCTCCGCGTATTATTTTTCTCCATCCGTGTAGGTTTCTGGCAGTGCAAAGCTTTACCTACTTTATGCCTCACAGCATACTTTTAAGTTAAGGGCTATCTGATAGTCTTATCTAAAAATAGCTGGGCACCTCAGGTCAGTATATTAAAAATTCATTTAGATCTGGAATCAATTGTAAATTTGAAGCTATAAAAGTTACATGTGCCTTGCAGAATGTCTATTTACTGACTTTTATAGCCAACACGTTTACTTTGGAAGAACCAAGCGTGTGGTCAAGAGCCCCCAGGTATCTGGAGGGGCTGTTTCCTGTAGAAAATTCATCCTATTGTGCTCTAAGCACTTCACGTTTTCCTCTTCAGGGGAATGCTCCTTCTTTTGATGAAATCATTCAACTTTGGACAGATCATCACAGAAAAATGAAGCCATACTCCCTTCAATCTCTTTAGGAAGAAATTAGGGTCATGAACTCATCTTCGCTTCTCTTGGAGGAAAATAGTGCTTGAGATGTACAAGTATTTTGGCGTATTGTTGCTTGACGGGCGTTTATTTTTTAAAATTCAATGTATTTTGCTCCAATTCCTGCATGAAATAATTTTTGGCGGCATTAATAATCTAAACCTTTAAATATAATAAAAAAAACTGAAGTTGAAATTTTATATATGTATAATTATATATATTTCATTTACGTCTTTTAGTTCAGGCTGCTATAACAAACTATCACAGACTGGGTAGCTAACAAGCAATAGAAATGTATTTCTCATAGCTTTGGAGGCCAGAAGTCCAAGATCAGGATGCCAGCATGGTCAAGTACTGGCGAGGGCCCTTTTCTGGGTTGCAAACTACCGGATTCTCACTTTGTCCTCACGTGGTGGAAGGGGCAAGGGGACTCTGCGGGGTCTCTTTTTTTTATAAGGGCACTAATTCCATTCATGAGGGCCCCACCCTTCTGACCTAAGCACCTCCCTAAGGCCCTACCTCCTAATACCATCATTTTGGGTATTAGGTATCAACATATGACTTTTGGGGACACACAAGCATTCAGCCCATTGTGACTTGTTTGAAAGAAAATAAATTTAGTTATGAAAAATTTTAGAAACTGTATTAGATGATTTAATATTGCTAATTTTCAGTAAGTTTCCAGCCTCTCTTTTATGCCTATGTACACACACACACACACACACACATATAGTTTTTCTACTTTTGTTCAACATTTTAAAATCAAGTGTATCCTGTATTTCCATTAAAAAGAAAAAAAAAAACAAAAACTCATCTGGAAGCAGCTGCGATTGGTGGATTAATGCCTGCTGACAGGAATCCAGGCCCCCAGCCAGGAGCCCTTCTGACCCTGGAAGCTGTGTGGTGCGGCTCCTGGAAGCCTTTGCTGGGGTTTGGCACCAGTGGGGCAGCCTGCCCTCCTCAGGGCGCCTGAGAGAAGCTTCTCTTTGAAGAGCAGGGTGTGGGGGTGGAGCAGGGTCTGCTCCGGGTTCTGGCCAGCAGAGCCCTAGGCTCAGTTCTGGGGATGACGGTGACCCGGCCGGTCCCCTGGGCTCCGGGCTGGCTGGGGGTGATGGTGGCCGGGAGCCAGTCCTCCCAGGCGCTGCAGCCTGCATTCTCAGGCCCTGTCCTCGCCCCTGCGCAGGGCACAGCGCTTCTGCTCCAACACGCGGGGGCTCAGAGCCTCACAGCAGAAGGTTGGCAGGAGTGGGGGCAGAAGTAGCCTGCGGTCCCTGAACACTTCTGGCCCTTCTGATGATACCCCTACTCAGGGCCACACAGCGGTCTATCCTCGTCCTACCACAGGGACAGTCCTGTGCTCTGGTTATGCTCTGAGGAAAGGGGCTTTAGAGGCTGCTGACCTCGGGTGAGACCAGGACCCAGATGCCAAGTGAAGCGTGATGTCTGCAGGAAACCGTCCCCCTGGTGCTGAAAAGCAACTTACAGGTGAACTTAAGGGCCTGCTCTGTTTCTAGCTTGGGGTGGGATCCCCTATCTGTGGAAGCCAGATGGAATTACTCATGGATCCTTAAGTGCCCTGTGGTTTCCAGCCTCGGTCTTGGCCCACACAGCTCCCTCTGTCTGTCGGACCCTCACCTACTGCTCAGTTCTGCCTCTTCCCATCACCTGAAGCTGCCACCTCCCCCAGGCCCTTCCTCTGCAAACAGCCTGATGTCGACCCCTCTCTCCTTGCAGCCCAGTGATCTTCGCGCACGCGGCGTTCCTCTGCTGGACCACACGTCACTTGCTCCACTCAGCCGTGCTCCCAGTCTTTGTTAACCAAGTGAGGGAGCCTTGGCTTGCAGGGAACAGGCCAAGCCTGCGGTGGGAGGTTCCGCTGAGGATGAGCACCTCGGAAATGAGGACAAGGGAGTTGAGAAAAGGCCAGCCCCGTGAGGCCTCCTGCTTCTGCTGTGCTCAGGTCCGCATTTGGGCCAAGGTTAGTAGAGAGCAAGATCACACAGCCTTCCCCGCTCTGTCCCAAAAGTGGAAACAGGGCCAGGAATGGGGGTCCTCAGCAGACTTTCCAGGGGAGGTTCTGTGTGGCAGAGAACTGGTGTGGATGCCTGCTCTCTGCTGCTGACTGACAAGCAGAAGGGGGCATTTGTCCCACAGCATCCCCCGGACTGATTTCTAGACATTTCTGAGTTAATTCCTCTGGGACGCACATCTCTCTTTCCTGCGGACTCCCCCTCCCCAGGATGCCTGGAAATGCCGTTTGTACCTGCCAGCAGTTGTGGGCACCTGCCTCCTCTTCCTGGAAGACCTTCCAGGAGCCCCCCAGTCAGATTCTCAGCAGAGTCCAGTCAGCTGGGCACAGCATGGGCCGTCTGTTTCCTGAGCTGGGTCACAGGGAGCTCCCTGAGCCCACCCGGCACTGCCGAGGAGAAGGGCTCAGAGTCCCCTCGGACACCTCCTTCGTCTCCTCACTCTGTGGGTCTCCTCCAGCGAGGGCCTGGCGGGGCAAGATGTCCTTGGCTTCTCTCCACACCCCATTTCCCCATCTCCCCCGTCCACTTGCCACTGCAAGTATCCACAGAGGGTGCCCCTGCTCTCCCTTCTGCCTCGGCCAGGGCCCCATGGCCTCGCGTTGATCCTGACCAAAATCTCCCAGCTCCTCCTGCCTCTGGCCGCCTCCAGGTCCGACACCCAGGCCACACCGACCTCTCTGAAATGTGGCTCCAATGATGTAATTTCTCTTCACAGAAACGCTCTGTGGAATCAAATCCGAGCTCCTTCGCTTGCCGTTCAAGGGCTCCCGTACCTGACCCACTATGCGCCTTAAACACTGTGTGTCCTGCTCCTCTCTGCTCTCAGCTCAGCCCTCAGGCCGCCCTGGCACCGCTGAATCCCGGCTTCTCGCCTGCTCTGTGTGGCCCTTCGTGACCGCCCCAATGCACAGGCATCTCTCTCATTGCTCTGCTTCATGCCTCTGAGCCGCAGTGTCTTCTTAGGTGTCACCAAACCTGCCCGTGGCCTTCACAGTTCATAGGCCTTCCCTGTCTGCGTGTCCGGCTCAAAGGCTCTACCTCCAGGCCCCCCTCACGGCTGGACAGAATCTCTCCCTCTGCTTGGTTTGTGCTTCACTTATTTCTAGATGAATCTTTTCAAACCCTCTGCTCTCGACCGCAGAAACTTCTAGTCCTGTCTGTGTCCCTCGCCACCTGTGAGTTCTGTGCAGGCAGAGACAGCTTGTTCATCTCTGCTCCCCCCCAGCTCCTTGCTCGGGGCCCCCAAGGAGAAGCTCCGTAAGTTCCCGGGGATCATGGGGTCCGCGGTCTCGCCCATCTTTGTATCTGTCACTGTGTCACTTCTGTTAGCAGCTCACTGTCATCTGTGAAACAGGACTGCTGCATCAGCTGACCACATCCACGCCCCCGTGAGGGAAGAGGAGGGTTTTCACTACAACTGAACCGTCATGAAAAATATTTTAAAAGTCCTCATTACAGTGTCAACTCCCCCATTCCCAGAATTCTACATCTTCCTTCACTGCTTTATTTTTCTCCAAAAAGCTGACTACCATACAACATATTTTAATGATTTATTCATTGTCTTTCTTCCTCCATGAAAAATGCAAATTCCATGAGAAAAGCGTCTCATGCTCTGTTGTTGCCTAACTGACACATAGTAAGTGCTCAATAATCAGTGAACGAAAGCGTGAACTAATTCCTTTTTGATGCTGTCCTTCCTAATAACTGTACTGTACAGTCAGGATCAGTAAAAACTTCAGCATCTCCTAGACTCCTCAAGGCAGCCCAAATGGTTTGGTTCGTAACCTTTACTTGGTAGCAGAGAGGCAGGTTTTTAGGGCAGAGGTTTAGCACCACCTGTCGTTCCTACTCACTTAGGGGATTACTTATTTAATATCTATTATTGAACTGTGAATCCCCAGAGCACAAACCTATTTGATCGCCATTGTGTTCACAGCACATAGGACAAGTCCTGCAGATGGTACCTGCTGATTACCACCTTGTCCAATGGCCAAGTGAAAGGAGTGTTTATGGTGTCAGCCTGAAGGTAACCGGGTGACCAAACGCTGCTGCTGAAAACAGCTACCACCGGCTGGACATTTGTTATAATCTAGGCAGCTCTGTCCCATAGAACTTCTTGGGATGATGGCAATATTCTATAAACCACACTGCCCAAAACGACAACCACTAGCCAGATGTGTCAACCACTGTATTAGGTGATGGGAATAAAATAGAAAAAAAAAGAGCAAAGGACAGTGGACTGAAGTGTTACTGGAGTGACTGCAGAACAGGACATTTTCATATTAATTTCGATAACCATATATGGCCAGTGGCTTCTCTACTGACCAGTATGATTTACGCGATGTCATTAATTCTCACACTATCCCTGCCAAGCCGTTACCCTCAGCTCCATTTCATGGTCAAGGAAACATGGACTGAGAAAGGTCCAGCAAACCCTCAAGTTCTCCTCCCACTGTGTCAATCTGTTGCCACGTTTTGCAGAGGAGCAGTGAGAACTGTTCACACCCTCTGGAGAAGAGGGAACACCTTTGGTCCTGGGTGTCCATATCCCTGAATTCAACCGACTGTGGAGCCAGATTTGAAATGTGACCCGTGGTTGGCTGAATCCGTGAGTGTGTGACCCCTGCTACGGAGGGCCAACTATACTAGGCCAGTTTATATGAGGGACTTGAGCATCCATGGAGTTCATATTGTGGGGGTCCTGGAACCAATCCCCCACGGTTACTGAGGGACCCCTGGATACAAAACAGAAGGTAGAAAGTTAGGGGAAGATTTCCATCTGCCTCCACGTTTATTGTAACACTATCATGATTTTCACATAGAAATGGGCCCACTTCTAATACTACGTAGTGTGTTATTCCATTTAATCCTTATAACAAAACCTGCTATCGTAAACTCCTTGCTGTGGGTGAGGAACAAGCTTGAAACGTCCACGCATTTGCCTAAGGCGCCTGGCTGGCTGTGGGAGAGGCAGGATTTGAAAGCGGATTTGTCTGGTCATTTCTGCTCCATCCTGTTTCTCTTAATCAAGTATTAGATGAGGAAATAAACTTAAACCCACATGGAAGGATGAAACAAACCAATTTGTTGCATTACGTAATTCTTAGCTTCCATCATCTCTAAATCCTTGGCGGTGTGTATTTATCGCCACCTCCTGGCAGGATGTATGTACTACATGAAAATACTAAAATGCCTCTTGAGAGATATTTTTTGTGATTCATTCATTCTTTAACTCAACAAACATTTATTGAGCAATTACTATGTGTCAAGCACTATGTTAGGTGCTGAATAAAGTAGAAAAAATACATAGCATATTAAGGATAGTGGGGGAAATAGGTATTAATCAAACAACTACGTTAAGTATAAAATTACACTATGATACAAGTGTATAAGCCACAAATGAGAATAATGGAGATGGTCTTATGAGTTTGAAACGTAACAGAAATTTAGTGTGCAGGCCCCTTCCCCCACCCCAATATGCAGGTGGCTGACAATTCGCTACTCTTCATCATAGTTTAGGAAAGGTCTCAGAGTCTAAAATGTTCCTGGATCACACAAGCCTAGACTCTGTCTGTATTCCACACCCTTACTTAGGACCGACCAATGGGCAGGAGAAGAAATCCGCAGCAAATGCTGGAGGCCTTGTCTCCCCCCCAGGGAGACAACAGGAAACTTTGCATGAATTAACCAGCTTGCTCCTAAGCCACAGCAGAGGTTTTCCTTACAGATAGTAGTCCAAAGCCCCACATTTCCATCTTATCATAATCTATCCAGTTGTGACTACTGAAAATGTGAAAGAAAATACTGCCATGTGAGTGAAAATACTGCAACCATATTAGTAAACAAAGAATGCTGAAACCAAGTCATCAGCGGCTGCCGCCACCCCCCAGTGGGGACAGGCCTGCAGCCCGGCCTCTGCAGCCACTCACAATGGTGCACTCTGAGCGGACTCAGAATAAGAAAGGACAGGATACTGGCCCTAGATAGCTAGGTGCTTGTCAAAGGAATGAATTCAGTGAGCCCAAATGTTTGCTTCCTCCCATACATAGAAAAGCACTAAATTCTTTAACTTGAGGTGCCTGGTTTTCTTTCGGTAACAAGTCATCTTTTATTGTTCCAACTACCTGGTCTTTGTTGTAAAGCTCCTATATATCCCGGCTCCTCCCCTACCTCTTCGGAGCAGTCCCTCAGAGCGATCTGGGAGGCTGTCATCCCGGCTCGAGTCCTCCCTCCAAATCAAACATAACTCTTAACTTTAAGGCTGCGCGTTTATTTCAGTCGACAAAAGGTTTGTTTCCTTAAGAGATGCTGCATGGCCCCAGACACTTCATGCTTAATATGTGTCCGTACCCCTGGCCCCGCCACCCCAAGTGCGGCACAGGTGGCTGCATTACGAAATGGCCTCAAAACGCTGTGCTTCCCTCCCCGCCTCCAGCTCTCTGCACCATCTTGCTGCCGTCCGTATAGCTCTTCCTTCTAGAAGTTGTACTAAGTTCTGAGAAGACACTGTAACATTCCCCACGAGAATCCTTCCCCTCTCCCAGTGTCCCTGGGGCCTGCCTCAACTGGATGGAGGAGGAAGGTCCCCCAGCGGTTCTCCGTCTGACCTTCAGGTGGCCGGGGAGGTTTTCACAAGCACGGCCTTGGGCACTGAGAAAGCTGATGTGCTGTGTCAGGAGGGAGTGGCAGCGAGACCACTGAGGAGGACCGGTCTCTCTCCAGCCCCCTGCTGATGCTGGGCAGCCCTCGGACCTCGGAATAGATTTCTGCCCATTAGTCTGCCTGAAATAGAGCTCACGTTGGGATCAAAGAACAGAAGAGTATTCTTGGACCACTCTGCTCTCACCGTCATGGAGAGGTCTGCCATCCAAACCTTCACAAGACACAGTCCCTTTTAAAATATCCTCACTCGGGTCAATTCTGTTTCCCTTTGTTCTCAAATGTCCGAAGCCTAAGGTGTCTGGCTTACGAGCCCACCAACAGCATCCCTCCCCAAGGGTGGAGTTGTCATAGGAACGATCCATATGGGATCTGTTTCTTTTTCTTTAACCTTTGTATTCTATTACTTTTGCTACAAGTTAATCACTAAAGGCATGTTGCCTACAGCTTAAAGTATACATAATGGCCCCTGCCTGAGTGTTAAACTAAAATGCCTTTGTTTAGATCACAGGAAACATCCTGCTCAGGCCCACCTGTGAATGGCTGCAGGGAAGAAGAAATTAACACATTCCCTCCCGAGTCTTTGCAAGAATTTACCGCCTTTCTTACTTTACTTCCTCACCTCCCCCTCTTTGTTCTATAAAAGAAACTAGCATCCAAACTGGGCAAGATGGTTCTTGGGACACTAGCTCACCATCTTCTCAGTCTGCTGGCTTTCTGAATAAAGTTGCTGTTCCTTGCCCCAACAGCTTCTCTCTCGACTTACTGGCCTGTCATGTGGCATCAGCATGAGCTTGGACGACTTGGTAACAAAGTCTTCTCTGTCGCACACTTGAAATATGACTACTCTGCCCCTGAGATCATCTCCTCACCTCTGCTGGACTCAGCCAGGGGCTTCCTCTGGGTGACCTGGTTCAACACCTGCCTCTCCAGGCCCTTTGTCTGGAACGCTCCTCTTCTGCCCTGGCTCAGTTAATGCCTGTTTATTCTTTAGACCTTGATTCAGTATTCATTTTCTCAGGAAAGCTTTCTCTGAGCCGAGGTCAGAAGCCCCCATTACACACGTGCATATCACTGAGTCTGCTCTAACATTGATCCAAATCGTGAAGAAATGTTCATGGGATTGTTTGATTAAGGCCTTCCTCCCCTAGTGGACTATAAACTAAACGGCAGCAGGAAATGGCCTGGTTTTGCCCACCCCTCAGAGCCTAGCACAGGGCCAGGCACACAGGAGGTGATCAGTAACTATTGGCCAGATGAATGAATGACTCAGCACAGCAGGTCATTTTCGAGCCCGAGGAGACAGCACAGCAGAAAATCCACCCAGTGACCAGTAAAAGGGTTGAAATGTGTTCTGAAGGTTGTCTTCAGTCAACTCTGCGCAAGAAGGCTCTCCATTTGGCCTGAAAACTGTCATCCCCATTACTGCTTTAGCCGATGATTCGTGAGGTTATGAATCATTCCCAGAGCTGTACATGCACTTGGTCAGGTGGACGGGAAAAAGTAGAGAGAGAGTCTCCCCTTAATTAGAAATGGTGCGTCCAAAAACTGTCTTCTGCCTCAGTGTTCATTCAACAGATACTCCCAGAAGCCTAGTGGGTGACACGCTCTATCTGTGCTGAGCTCTGCGTGGGCAGGGAGGGTGAGGAGGGGCAACGGAGCGTAAGCACAAAATGTAAGACCTGGTCCCTTGCCCTCCAGCAGATGTAAAGAATCGAAGGTAGATGCAGCCCAGAATGTGAGCTGCCTTCCACATATGGGCTCTCTGGAAGGCGGGCAAAGCCACAGCCACCCTACCCGCCCCGACAGGGGTCACCCAGATCCCGAGGTCACTTCTCAGAGCTGCCCCTCCTGTTGTCCTCTGGATGACAGTACCCATTCTCTACAGTCATGGACCCCTTAGGACTCCAGTCTTTATTACAAGAGAACCACTATCAGCTCTTGGTTCTTACGTAACTGCATCAATTTGAGAAGAAGATTAACCCTGAACTAAGTTTCTAGAGAAGGGATTTTGCCCCTTGGGTCAGGGGAAGCAATTTCCATCCATGTCCTAGACCAGGTCCCTGGATATGCATATTGACCCAAAGAAGTCATGAACTCCCAGAGAAGTTCTGTTACTTTCTCATAGAAAACAAGATACCGGCAGCAAAAATCCAGACCCCTCACTGATTTTTCAGGTCTCCCTCACTTGAGAAATCTCACTATGAGAAAAGGCCAAATCACCTCTTCTTCAAGGGAAATACTACATTTTGCTCTTTATTATATAGAAACTACACCTCACTGGTTTTAGATTAGGACCTGTTCTGCTGTAGACGCTTTACATGGGCTCAGGGCGGATAAAGGAAGCAATTCGTTGCAGAGGAGCAGATGCTGGGTTGTGACAGGGTGTCCAGGTGTGACTAAAGTCAAGCCCCTTTGCCTCTGAGGACTTCCATTTCCCCGGATATAAAATGAGGGGATAAATCAGATAAGCTTCAAAATTCCTTTTCGCTGTAATGTTTTATTTATTTTTCAGATTCTCAAAGTAAAATCCTAAAAGAAGAAGAAGGAGGAGGAGGAAGGAGGAGGAGGAGGGAGGGGAGGAGGAGGAAGGGGAGGAGGAGGAAGGGGAGGAGGAGGAAGGGGAGGAGGAAGAAAATAATGAATTTGGCAAGTGGGTGTTCGTCTTATAATTTTGGATTTGTTGTTAACCAAAGGACCGACTGCCTCCTGGTGTCGGTCTGTCCTAATTACAGGCTCAAACTTCGAAGGACGACTCTATCTACAAGTGTATCTGTATCTAAATCTACAACCGTATCTGCATTGACATCCATCTACGTACCTTTATCTCTATATGTAGGTTATATCTCTAGTTCTATAACATGTTTCTATTTCTATCTATATAGCTCTCTCTCTATCTCTTTATCATATCTCCATCTGTATCACCACCTCTCATCCTCCGGGCACAGACTCAGAGACAGAGGCGAGCCAGCCTTGGACATACTTCCCTGGGGAGGAGGCTGCCTCTGCTGTCTATCTTCCCAGACTCCCTGATTTTCCCCTTCCTGGGGAGTAACTCCAGTAAATGTGATCTGATTCTTGACTCAGTGATCGAGAAGAACCAACTGAGAGATTAGATCTCAGGAGAGTTTGCCAGGAGGACCGTAGCTGGAATCCTCCCACCCTAACATGGACAAAGGGCCGAAGCCACACGAGGGTGAGGCTCCGGTGCCCGACCTGCTGCCGCTCTGCCCTTTAACCGTGTCCTGCAGGGCATTACCCCGGAGCAGATAAGGGTCAGCGACCAAGTACCAATCCTGCCGCTTACTGGCTGTTTAGTGTTGGAAGAGGGTCTGAACAACCTGGTCCTGCTTCCTTTTGTGTAGAACAAGGGAGCTGGATCTCCATGAGCCCGAGAGGGCCGATCAATGCCTGTAATTCTAAACTGTAAATCTGCACAACTGACCAAATCATACTTGACAAAAGATGCTGATTTAATTGCAACACTTTTATAGCCCTTCCTGCGTGCCTGGCCTGTTTAAGCACACTGCCAACATTCTCCCAAGCAATCGTCTAACAACCCTCTGACATAGGTACCACTGCGAGCCCACTACAGAGGCGGGTAAACAGAGGCACAGGCATATTATGTTAATTTGTCCCAGATCGCATACCTAGTTAGCGGTGGAGTTGAACCGTTTCACTCTAGAAGGTATACTCTCAGCCTTTAAGCTATACACCTCTGATCTAATACAGGAACACAGGCACTAAAAAGGGCAAAATCCCAATTCTGCCCTTAACTCTCACCATGTACCACCATAGACCATCTGCATCCATGCTAATCAGACAGATGCAGCTGAGAAGCTGGGTGGGTGAGGTCAGCAGATCTTCAGAAGCTCCCAATGGGCCAAACTGGCCAGAGATCGCCTGGGGGTTGTGGGCTTTGGCCAGAGCCCAGGGGTTTTGACTTAACTACTCAGGGCACAGGGCGTTGATGTGGGATGGCGCCTGGGAATGTGCTGTATCACTTCGAATGATCCCCCAGAGCGCGTTCTTTCTGCGCTTAGAGCCTGGCAGCGGGCACCGTGATGACCTGACACAGGGTCCTGCTCTCACCGCTGTGGACAGAACACCAGCTTCTGCGAACACCAGTCTCCTGAGGGTCTTGTTAAAATGCGGATTCTGATTCAGCAGTTTGGGAGGGGGCTGCAGTGGCTGAACATCAAACACTCTCATGATGCAGAGGCTGCTGGTCCACAGACCACACTTTAGGAAGCAAGAATGTAGACTCTGTGCATCCAGGACCTGAAGGAGCCTGGAGAGGTCGGGAGAGGCAGGCTGGAGGAGGGGGGCCTGAGCGGGCTCCGGAGGTAGCAGGAGGTGAGCAGGCATGTGTGCGTTTGTGGGTTGTTGGGGGGCGGCCTGTGGGAGGTGCTGTGGGAAACGGAAACCAAGGGCCAGTGGGGGGAGACGCCCAGTGAGTCGCTGAGTGCCTGGGTGACCTTGCCGCCAAGGGGACAGAGGCTGCAGGGGGCGCTGAGCTGGGGCTGAGGGGCCCCAGGGAGCCTCCTCCTCCAGCCCCAGTTGTCTGTGCATTAGATGAGACTGCGGTCCTGACTCCTGACAGGGAAGCTCTCCTCTCACATTTCCATATTTATCTCTCTGCAGGGAAAGCAGAAAGCAGCCTTCCGACAGGCTCCCCTGCCCCCACCTCCGCCAGGCTCATGAATAAAGATGCAGAGCTCCCCAAGGGGAGCCCTCCAGGCCTTCCCTGGAGGGGAGGGGAGGCCCGGCAGGGGGGGAGGCGCTGGAAAAGAACGGCCAGCAGCCCTAGGTGGAGGCCTGGGCCTGGGCCCCAGGGTCAGGGTGGACCGCCTACATGTAACACCCAGAGCCCCAGAATCATTTCTCCTCTTAGGGCCTCAGTTTCTCTGCCTGTAAATCAGGAGACTGAACAAAATGTTTGAAGATCGTCCTTCCAGGCCTGACTCTCTGTGCTTCTATCCTAAAGAAAGGTAGATGTTTTATGACAGCTAAACACCCTCCAGATGCAGGACCGACTGTGAATACCTCTGAGAGGAGCCCTGTTGGGGATGGAAAGATGCTGTGAGCCACAAACGTGAGCCACGTAGGTCACCTGAAGTTTTCTAATAACCATATTTTAAAAAAACAGGTGAAATTAATTCTAATAAAATTTTATTTAATCCAGTATATTATATCATTTTAACATGTAATTGGTAGTAGAGTTTTAACGAAATATTTGACATTTGGGAGGACTGTCTTTGAAATCGGTGTGTATGCCTCACTTAGGGTCCGTCTCCATCCCACTGACCTCGGTCTGAGTGCTTGTGGCTCCTGGCTGCCAGGTGGAACCTTGCAGCTCTGGACACTGCATACGATGAAAAAGCATCTGTTTTAATTACCTAAATTCTAGAAATATAGGCAATTGCTTCAAATGAACTTTGGGGCTATGTACATATCACAGCATAAGCAGACACAGCAGACTGAGTGTTAACCAGCAGAGCTGTGAGCCTTGGGAAAAGGCTGTGACCTCTCAGGCCCTTTTACCAGTTTTGACTCCTGCCCTTGGACACCCCCGGCTTCTTGGCCAGCGAGTGGCCAGCTGGCCTGGGCCTCCTGCTGATGTGTGGAGCTTTATTCCAGATCCAGCGCCTAATGCCTCCAGACCTTGGTCACATCTCCCATCTCCCCAAAACCCTGGCTTGTATTTGCCCATCCCGGGTACGTGCACAGGAGTGGCATGGTGCTAAGGCCCTGGTTTTGCACAAAGTTTCTGAAATGTCACTCTGGGGAACAGCTCTCTCCAGCAATTCCTGACCGTCTGAGAGAGATCAATACTGTTTTTCCTTCTCTGAGCAGCAGTAGGAGAGACAGCTTGGCTTAGAGGAACGAGTGGAGATCTGAAGCTAGAGTGACTCGTCAGATCCCGGCTCCACTTCTGAAGTGGCCATGTGGCCTTGAGGAAGGCACTTTGCTTCTGAGCCTCAGTTGCAGGTGTGCAAAGACCATTCCCAGTGGTGGACGATGCACTAGCTTATGTAAAGCATTTTGTACAGTGCCAGGTACACGGAAAACACTAAAAAAAAACCAAAGTAGCTTCTTTTCCTCCTGCCCTCAGGATCAAGGACGCCGATTTTTCAGAGTCTAAATGACACTTTGTGCCATCTTTGATAATAAAGTGCCTTTACCCCAGAGAGGTGTAACTGACCACACACTGATTCACACCCGTGAACTAGACATTGATTTAAGCCCTTTTATCTGTTTCAACTTAATTCTCTCAACTATCCTATGAGGTAATGCCCATAGATGAGGACTCTGAGGCACAGAGGGGTTAAGTAACTTTCTCAAGGTCACACAGTAAATGGCAGAATGGACGCATGAACCTGGGAAGTCTACCTGCAGAGCCTTGGGGCTGATTCGTTTTTTCTGGCTCTTATACCAGAGCAGGACTGCTAGGGAAGGAGACTTTCGACCTTAAGCTCCATAGGCAAGAACCACAAACCAGGGTGGAAGCTTTCAGGGCGGCCAGAATGATGACCTGAACCAGGATCATCCTGCCAAGGCAAATCCCATCAGCAGATATTTATGAATTTTTCCATTTTGCCTGCTGCCTGTTATCAGCCAGCAGCTTCCTCGCCGCCCACGGCTTCTGTTCGGATTCTATTTTCTGGAGCATCAGTCCCAGTAGGTCCCTGAGATTCCTGGCCCAGCACCAGCGCCCTGACTGTATTGTCTCTGGGGTGTCCTTCTGGTGGCTGCACACCCCTGCCCTCAGCTCAAGTCCCTCCAGAGGACCCTTCCCCTCCCGCAGGGCACCTGTGGTTGCAGCAGCCAGGGAGGAATTTAATTCCCGGCTCTGCCCAACAGCCTGTTGCTAAGCAGCTGGTGCACGCTGAGATGTGTGGAAGGAAACCCTCATGGTGACAAAAACAAGCCCTCATGTGCCCAGAGCCACATGCGTGCATGCACGTGTGTGTGTGTGTGTGTGTGTGTGTGTGTGTGTGTGAGAGAGAGAGAGAGAGAGAGAGAGAGAGAGAGAGAGAGAGAGAGAGAGAGCGCGCGCGTGTTTAAAGGAGCAGGGATGGGGGGTAGGGGGTTGAGCTTCCCTCCCACTCAGGCCCAGCTGCCAGCCAGCGCTCGCTTTGGGGCAGAACCAAGCTGAAGCATCGAAGCATGGATTCCCTGCAGCAGGACCCCCGCAGACACGGGAGGGAGCCGCAGGGAAGCCAGGCGGGGCGGCCGGGCGGAGGGTGGAGCTAAACTGGAAAGCAGGGTGCTAACCATCATCTCTTTTTTGGTAGTTGTGCTCCCAGAACAGAAAAAAATACACAGAACACCTGTCTTCCTCCTCTCCCAGCTCCTACTCGAGAACCTCATTCTTGCTAGGCTGAGCCTGGTTCCCACACAGAGGCGAAATGAGGGTGCAGGGACAGGAGAAGGGGGCCGCAGGGAGTCTGCGCCTTGGACTCACTTTTCTCACTGCTGCTTCGCAGGGCGTCTTCCCCGCCCAGGCAAGGCCCCATGTCGCCCGTGTCATTTGTTGCTCTCGCCCTGCACAACGTGCTGAGAGGCTCTTAAATACGGAGGCTGAGAGAGGGCGGGACAGAAGCCTGGACTGCCCTCCCTCCTGGTCAACTGCAGCACAAAGCTGGCTTCCAGTCTTGTCAGGAGCTCTTACATAATTTGTGGGGCCCAGAACAGAATGAAAATGTGGGCCTCTTGCTCAACAATGATTAAGAATTTCAAGATGGCAAGAGCAGAGAGAGCATTAAACCAAAAGCAGGCCCTTCTGAGCACAGGGCCCTGAGCGGTGGTGCGGGGCACACACCCCTGAAGCCAGCCCTGAGTTTTGCCTCTGCGCTCCTGTTAGAATGAGCTAGTACGTAAACAAGGCTAACCCTTTCACTCGCTACTGAAAGCTCTCTGATGTCCTCACCACCACAGTCTCCTATAGCCCTAGGGAGAAAGCTACCCTGCTTAGCCCAGTCCTACAGACCCTTCTGGCTCCGAGTCCTGCAAAGCTCTCCAGCCTCATTTCCCAGCCCACCCCTTGGACACTCCATGCCTGTGTGAGCCACTGGAATTCCTCCCAAACTGTTCTGTCAAATTTTTCTCTCTGTCTGCCAGGAATATTACTTTTCTCTCTCATTCTTTGCTACTTCCCATTCGACCTTTGTCACTCATCTCAAATGTCACCTCCTCCGAGCTGTCTTCCCAGATTGCACTTCCTTTCAATCCCAGAGTTCACACTCACCCCACCAACACTTCCCCTCTGAGGGATGACGGAGCCCTGCTTGTATCATTGTGTTCAGGACACTCCCCACTCATCTTTGTCATGATCTGTTTATACACCTGCCTCCCACTCTGCTAGGAGGTCCTCGGGAGGAGGGTCATGCCTGACTCATCTATGTATCCCCAGGGCCAGGAATACAGTGGACATTCAATCAATAGCTCTTGACCAACTTAATGGGTTGACCCACCAGATCAGTCCTCCACCAGATCTGTCATATATAGTTCTGTTGTTACTTTATATTAAATTACACAAGAGTTTTTTGTTTTGCATGCTGATTTCTACATTTCTTTTATAACTCTTCTCCATAGAGTGATCTGCTGAAGGAGATTCATTGTGGATATTTTTAAAAGTACTTTTATTTTCATTTAATGAAAATAGCATTTTTTTCTGACTATAAATATAACACATTTATAAAGAAAAAACTTTTAAACACAGCAATTAAGGAATAATTATCTAAAACCTTGCCACTCAGAGAGAGCTGCTATTAACAGTTCATTCATTTTTTTCACCAAGTTTTTCTTGAACACTGACTATGTTTCATGCATTGGAGACAACAGCAGTGAATCATATGCACAAAAAGCCTTATCTCCATTCTAGTCATTGTTTATGTAAACAGAACAGAGTGTCACTCAATCTCAGTTATTCAAAGGGTTAAGTTTGCACAATTCTGCACACACCACATATGCACACACACACAAGCATGTATATTAGTAATTTCTAATGAAGTTTATTTATTTAGTGATATGCCATGAAAATCTTTTCATGCCACTGGCTTTAAACATATGTCCCTCTTTTTCATAGTTAATATATTTTGTAATTTCTTTAGCCAAATCTTAACTCTTAGGCAACTGTTTAAAACGTCACTGTCATCAAAACTTCCGTGAAATTTCTTTTTTTTTTTTTTTCCATAAAATTGATCTGGTTACCTCCTAAAATAGATGGCTGGTTTAAGAGTACACAAATTTTAACTCTGATGTGTATTGCCAAATGGCATTCCGATAGATAACCAGAGTGCTAACTTGTCCTGTATCTTTGACAACATGGGGTCTGAGAATTCGGCCTCATCTCTGCTCTTCTGGTAGAAGAAAAATGATATCACATTATTAACTAAGCACTTCTCTGATTCCTAGTGAGATGAAATAGATCTTTTCTGTTTCCTTTGGGAAAACTCGTAAGTAAGCTTGGTTATAATGTTTTCTTTTTTAACCTATATAGAAGTTGACATTTTTAGAGAGTCCAACCCATCAGTATTTTTCTAAATGGCTTCTGGCTTGGAGGTCACACTTTGAAAGGTCTTCTCTACACTGAGATTCAACATACTCCTTTATATTTCCTTCTACTTCTCTCTCTCATTTACCCTTGAATATCCACATTTACTTTGTGAATATCATGAGGAGACAACTGTTACATGATTTAATGAAGAGCCCATTTTTCCCCGGACTGTTTGAGATGCCACATTTCCTCCATTTACTCAGGCCTGTTTGCACCTTCTTTAGCTGCCAGGCAGTCTATTCCTCTGTCAATAGCATTCTGCCTGAATTATTGCAAGTGTACGATACATTTTAATTTGTGGCCAGCATTCCCCTTCCTCTTTTGATTATTTTGAAAATACATTCTTCCAGAGGCACTTCAAAATAATTAGGTCAAGCTGCAAAACAACCAAAGCGAAACCCGAGGAGATTCTGGCTGAGACTACTTTGAGCTGCTACATTCATTTAGGGAGGGCTGGCATCTCTGCAGGACTGAGCCTTCCTATCCAAGAACTAGGAGCGGCCATTTGCTTGTTTATGTCCGCCCAACAGATCAGGCCCCTGGAGTGTGCGAACAGACAGCTCCCTTTCTCACAGAGCTCCAGGCCTTGAAGCTTGGAGTAGAGGCACTGAGCGCTTGGAATGACCCAGGAGGGACTCTGGGTTAGAATCCCGGGGGTCACTGTAGCCCACGGCCTCATAAGTCAGTTCTGCTGGACTCAGAGCAGCATACACAGGGAAGGGACTTAGACAATCTGGCCCCAGGAATAAATGTATCTTTCTCTGGAGAAATTGCCCCAGCCTAGATCTCAGTAGGGTTGACCCAAAAGGCCCTTCCTGAGCGAAGGGAAGGGCTTCTAATTTGGGCCTACCCCCCAGGGTAGGTGCTTTATGTAAGCATCTCCTTGCATCTCCCTGACCCTGGAGGTGGGTGACGTTGCTTCACCTAACAGGGAACGAGCCGGTTCGGTGACTCGTCCAAGACCTGGGAGCTAAAGCTCTGGGATTGGATCCTAGACCTGTCTGCCCCTAAGCCTTCCACTAAATCACCCTGAGCATCAAGGGACCTAATAACAGCCTGAAAACCCAGCCTGGGAGTGGGTGGGGATGGAGGGGAGGAGACAGCCCTGGAGCCTCAGGCTGGGTGCCCGGAAATAGGGCCAAGTCGGGTGGATACCTAAGGGATGTGCAGGGACAGGGGAAGGCCCTGGCTCTGAGCCCTGCAAGGAAGGTAGGCATTCTCTTTGCCTACCAGGGGCCTGGAGTTTTGAAATTCAGACGAGAAAGAGCTGAAGCTCTGTGATGGTGGGAGATGCAGGATCAAAACAGGTGGGGCAGAGGAGAGAATGAGGCCGTGGAGCGCAGGGCTGTGTCCTCCAGCGCCTGGAGCAGGTGGCAGGGCCGGCCCCTGAGCCCTGGCGCCTCAAAGACACGGCGGGGCTGCAGACCAGGCAGGAGGCCGAGCTCCGTGTCCGGCTCAGGGCACAGCCTGCCTGGGTCCAGTGCCTTCCCTGAGCCTTCTAACTCAGGAACCTTGGATGTTATGGAGTAAAACCTCCCTCGTACCCAGAGGTGGCTAGCTTGTTCAAGGGCTGTGGGACTTTGAATTTCTCATTCAACATTGTGAACAAAATAGAACAAAGAGTGTCACTCATCATCAGTTATACAAAGGGGTAAGTCACAAGCCAGGGACAGTGAGCCCCGAGGGGAATTCAGGATGGGAAAAACAGGATGGGGCTCTCTGTGCTTTGGAAAAAGGCCCCATAGATAGTTAGATGTGTATCTCAGAAAGAGCTTCAGTGAGCCCAGATTCTTGCATCTTTCTACTCGTAGAAAAGCACTAAAATCGTTTAGATGTCCGTTCTTTGTGATCAGCAGTCACCTTTTACCAAGACGTATGCCTGCCTACCTAACCTCCAAACTCATATGTACCGGCTCCTCCCCTACCTCTTCAGAGCAGTTTCTCAGGGGACTGAGAGGCTGTCTCCTGGACTATGGTTCTCTGTCAGACCCTGAATTAAACACAACACGCAACTCTTACCTTGTGTGTGGTTTTTTTTTTCTTTCAGTCAACAACACTGTCTAAAAGGAGGTGTTCCAACAAACTAAAACCCACATCTGAACACTCAGATTGCTGCAGCTCGCACAGACCTCTTCTCTCCTTGGAACAAAACTACTTCCCCAGGTCCCCAGCCTTGCATCACCATCCAAGGGCGGTGTTGCCTAAAACACACACTTCACACCGTCGCAGATCTCCTTAACATCTCCCCTGCCCCTTCCTGCCCAGAGGAAACAGCCAGTGTGGGCTCCCAAGCGTGGCCTTCCAGGGCTTTCCAAATGTGGTACTGGTCTCTCATCACACCCTCCCTCCCCTCTACACTATACCCCGGATGTACTGAATTAGTTGCTTTTATTCAAATTCTCCATGTGCCCCCAATTCTAGGTTAAGGTAACTCGTATTAGATTCACAGCATGTGTCAGACACGGCGCTAGACCCAGAAGAATACAGAGCGAGAGAGAAGGTGCATTGCTGCCCTCAGCTCACACTCTTAGCCTTTGCTTACTCGGGCCAGAGTCCCCAGCCTGGATGTGTGCTTTCTTAACCTTTAATGTAGGGCACCCACCTTACTGTGTCTTACTTTACAGCTGTGTGTCTGTGTCTGCCCTGCTACACTGGGGTGGACTACCATAGGGAAAAGGCCATTTCTTGTCTGTCTTTGTAACCCTCAAAGCCAAGGGCAGGGCATAAGACAGGTGCCCCCTGGGAAGAATGAGTAAGGACTAGAAGCAATTTTACAGGTTTGTCTGCATGTAAATACATATGAGTGTCTGAGGTGCAATCCTCTAATCTCCTCCTGTAACCCCGACACAGCCCCACAGCTATGTGGTAGGAGGTGCCCAAGTCCGGAGTCATGTGGGCCTGGGTTTGCATCCCGGCCATGAAGTTGTTTGGATGCAGTGTTGTTGAAATGAGGGCGGAGCTGCTGGAATGGGCTAGGAACAGCTGGCCTTGGACCAAAAGAAGCCCTTTATTGCTTTCCTTGCTGCTCGGGGCTTACTCACTCCTGAGTCTCTGTGGCAGGGGTGCTGGACCCCGCAGGCCGTGGCAATGGTCAGACCTGGAGGAGGTGGGGCTGGCTTAGAAGTGCTGTAGCTCCTTATCATGAGAATAAATTAATGAATCTTCCCAGCGCCTCTTCTGAGAATCCAGTGAAGCTTCCAGCCAGTGACAGTTTTTTCCTGGCGTCCTGGAATCATGGCTAATGCTCTGGAATTATGGCTAATGCCTCAAACTAGGAATCAAAGGCTCAAAGCACTCCTCATTCAAACTTCAGAGAGCTGCAGGCAGTTGGGGGTCAGTCACATGCTGGTGGGGGTTTATTAGAAGGTGCTAATCCAGGAACCAGTCCTGTATCCGAGGATGGTGTCCCAGGTCAGCTGAGAGAGCCTGTCCCCTTTCCTCCCACGTAGGGCGGGGACGGGGTGGGCGGGGGTGAGTGAGTGCTTCCTCTGCTCACAGTCAAAGCGGGCGACTCCAAGGGGATTTCTCTAACGGAACGGCTGTTCCTGTGTAAAGGAGAGGCTGGTGTCTTGTTCCCTGGATGGGTGTGTGGGTGGTTCCCTAATGGCCCCTGTGCTTCTGGCTGGGGAGCACTGGAGAAACATGATGTGCCAGAGAATGTATAAGCCGGATGCTCCTCATTCTGGTCCCTCTTCCCAGTTCCTAGTTCCTAAGGGGGCTGGACAGTGGCTCCTGCATCTGGCCACCAACCTAAGAGCTGGCCTCGAGTCTTCACAAGAAAGCAGCAGGAAATCCACGACTCCCAAGGGGCAGCCAGTGCTTAGGGGCCCCGCATAGTCACAAGCTTTGCTCTCGTTGGGGAAGCCTATTGGAGTCACGGCCATCCTTCAGGGAGTCTGAGACAACGGGCTAGGTTAGAAGATGGGCCCGGGAGAGGACTGGAACCTGCCTAGTTCGGTAAGAGGGGGACTCCCCTTCCTCTCTGTTTTCCCCGCCCCAAAGCCCTGAAGGGGCGGAGGAGCTAGTTAGTCATAGAGGACACAGGGCTGCTGTGTCAAGAGCTGATCATTGAAACTCCCACCCCCACCCCTAGAAGCTGCCGCCAGAGACGTCAGCCTGCACTGGGGGAGGGACGGAGAGGCGGACTTGAGATGGAGCTTTTTTAAATGAATAAGACTGAGTCCTAAATACCTGAAATGAGTCTGTTCTAATAACCAAAAGTGACTGCAAACTTCAGGAATCTGGCCCAGATGCTGTCAAAGCAAGTGCTACACGGGACGGAGTAGCATGATCGCCACGTGGATTATGAGGAGAAAAACCACTTCACATCTATAAGTCACGGAGTCGAGATTCTTCAGGAAACCCGGTGACCAGTACTGAGTTGCATTACAGCTGCTACTGTTACGGTAACCAGGGTACTTTGAGCCCCTGGGTGCCGACCACCATAGTAGCATTTCACAGAGGTGCTTTCATTTAAAATATCTTAGTTATACATTTGAATATTATTTGTTGCATTAGTTTCCTGTTGGTGTTGTAATAAATGCCTCAAGCTTGTTGGCGTAAAACAATACAAATGTGTTATCTTAACACTTCCGGAGGTCAAAAGTCTGACATGGGTCTCCCTGGGCTAACATCCAGGTGTTGGCAGGGCTGTGTTCCCTTCTGAAGCTCTAGGAGAGCATCCATCCCCTCGCCTTGTTTTCATTCTGCAGACTGCCCACCTTCCTTGGCTTGTGGCCCCTTCCTTCATCTTTAAAGCTAGCAATGCGTGGTGGAATCCTCACATCACATGTCTGTGATCTCCTCTTCCACTTCTGAGGATCCCCTGTGATTACACTGGGTCCAGGTGGATGATTCAGGATTATCCCCCCTACTTTAAGGTCAGCTGATTAGACACCTAAGTTCCATCTACTATGTTCATTCTCCTTTGCCACGTAACGTAGCATATTCATACTAGGGATCAGGATGTGGGCATCTTTGGGGAAGCATTACTCTGACTACTGCACTTGTCATTTTTCACATTTTATACAGGAGGCAAAAGGCACAGAGAGGGAGAGTGACTAATCCAAGTTTACCCAGTTAGGAAGCTGCAGACCAATTGATAACCACACCTTGGAGGCAGCTGTCCACATACAGGCTTGGCTCCCCAGAAGCACTGGTCTGACATTTATCAGCTAAATCACCCTGACCTTAATGCAGAAACCAGTCTGGGAGACTTAAAGGCTTCCTTTCTCAAGTGTTGCTGTGCAGAAATCAATGTTTCTGATCAGCTCCTTTAGTCCGTATCGTACTTATTAAGGTCATCATAAGGTGTTTCTACAGCAGAATTACAGCTGGTTCTTGGCCTTTAATTTGGCTTGTGGTGTTTTAGAACTTAAAATATCTTTAATTCATACATAGTTGAACTATGAATCTCATAGACAATTTCCATTACTTTTCTCCTAGAAATAGTCCTTCATCCAGACAGTCAATTAACAGCCACTTCTATTTCCTTAGTTTCCTAATTATTTAACTTAAACAATAACTCTGTAATTTATCTGGAATTTATTTAGTGTCTAAATTTCTTTCTCACTCTCTACCCACAAAAAAACCAATCAATGTCCCAGTAGTCATTAGTCTGATGGCATCTAATTACATGCTACGTTCCTACGTATGTGAAGGGTTGTTTCTGCCCTAATTGTGCCATTTTTCGGGGGGGGAGGCACCAGTACCATACATACTATTTTAATTACTGAAGTCATCAAACATGCTTTCATATCTGACAGAACTAGTATCCCACTTACTTAAAAGCCAGCTGGTCTCAGCTGTTTATTCTTCCAAGTGAACCTCAGAATCATCTAAAATTGACATTTAATTGCACCTAAAATTAATTACAGAATAAGTGATACCTTTATAATACATAATTCTGTTTTCCGGGAACACTGTGTTTCTCTCCATTTACTTAAGTCCTCTTCTGTGCCCCTCTTCATAAAGCCCCACACTTTTTTTTTCCTAAAAGTTGCTTCTAGGTATTTTATTTCATTGCTCTCATAAGGGTTAGCCTTTTCTAATATATTTTCTGATTAATTATTGACAGAATATAGGAAAGGGAATGACTTACATTTTTAACTTCGATCTACCCATTTAAAATTAAACATTTTAATGTAATTTTTATGTTGATTCCCCTAGATTTTTCAGGGGGTACGTAGTCCCTCAATAATGATAAATATACCTCTTAATTTCTGATAATAGTGCTGATCTCGTGTCATACCAGGAGGAGATGAATTTCCATAACAAAAATGAATAACAGAGGTGAAATATCATGGGTGTCCCTTTGTCAGTCTTGACTACTAGATGCCTATTATTAAAGATGCTAATGCCAATGTAGGTTTAAGATAGCAACACTTCCTCAAATTAAAGAATGTCCCTCAGTCATTAAAGTGTTTTTTCTTTTAGATGATATTGTTTTTAAATGCATCTAGCCAAATGATTATATGTTTTAAAAAATATTGATATAATTATATTACAAAGTGTTTATAGTCTTTCTAACACTAAACTATCCTTAAACTCCTGGGATGGTTGAGGGGTAAACTTACTTGATTGTAGTCAATGATTGTTCTAATGTGAATTAATATGAATTACTAAGATTCATGGAAGATTTTTCTATCTATGTTTAGAGGTAAGCCTGGTGCTGGATTAAGAGACAGGCTGGAAGAGGTTGCTGGTTTGGGATGCCTCTGGGTTTGATATCTGTCATGGTTGGGGGGAGGGGGAGGCAAGAAAGGGTCCCAGAAGATGGGAGGAGAATGAAGGAGGAGATGAGGCCCCTGTTCAGGTGACCCTCTCGCATTTTGACTTTCATGATCTCCCTAGCTATCCGGAAGAATGCAACCGAAGAATCGGTAGCCTCCCCAGAACCGCTGATTTTCACAGGGCAGCCTGTTAAGTGAGATTCCCTGTTAAGTGAGGCTCTGGAAGCTGTTTAAGAAAGCTCTTCTTCATCAGTTTCATTCTTGTCCATGAAAATGACCGGACTGCTCATGACTCACCATTACGTAAACAAAAGTCTATTGTGTTTTCATATTAACTTGCCTTATTTTACTCCTTAGCATCTGATTACACAAATATTCTCTTACAGTTTTCTTGCACTTGGCTGTGAGAGGATTAAAACTGCATTCCTTAGGAATCGTGTAAAATTCAAGTGAGCCTTCCCCAGAGCATTTAAATTGAGAGGTTTCACTCTACTTTTTTCCTGAATTTATCAGGAGTTACTCTGTGTGTGTGTGTGGTTTTTTTTTTTTTCTTTTTTTAACACAAGCAAGGGAAGATTGTGTGATCTTTGCTATTTTTTACTATACAGCCTTTTTGATTTCTGAGGCTTGGAATCTATTTGTAATGTCATTGGATAAAAGACAACGGTGGGTGTAAAAATCTTTTTCTCAGAAGATATTATCGTGACTAGCACATTGCTCACCTACCACCCACCTTCCCAGGCGAGCAGAGATGACTACATTCTTCTGATGGTCCCTTGGTTTTAATTATAGGCCTTATCTGTGGGTGAGGGATCCCAGGCCAAAGCCAGCAACAGTCCTCCATCCTGAAAAGCTACGTACCTATGCAGAGCGGTCCCCTGGGAGCTCAGCTATCGTCCCCCAGGGAGGAGGCCCCGCCCACCTCCACCTGGGTCACCTGGTGGGTGTCTCCTGGCCTTGTTACCTCTAGCCTGTCCCTTTCTGCCACTGCTGCCAAACCAACCACTTAAAAAGGGGCCTATTCCTACTGTATAGCACAGGGAACTATCTTTAATTTCTTGTAATAAGCTATAATGGAAAAAAATCTGAAACAAAATATGTATGTGTATGTATAACTGAATCTCTTTGCTGTACACCTGAAACTGACACTGTAAATCAACTCCACTTCTATAAAGTATAAAATTTTAAAAAGGGGGCCTATTCACCTCTCCAGGCCTTATCCCATTCAGTGGTGCCCTCCCTGCCTGATCAACACTTTCTGCTCTAGCAAAATATACGTGTGTACATCCTAGTGTATCCCATTATGTTTGACCTGTAGCTTCTCGCCTCTGTGACTTGGAAAGCTTCCACTGTGAAGCCTTCCTATCCTCTTGCACTTTCCTACACACCTCAGCTCATACAGGAAGCCTGACCTCAAAGCTGGGCTGAATGCCCCTCTTCCATGCCCTCTTCACACCCTGAACAGGTCTCCAGCATGGTACGAACCACGTCCTAGAATAATCCTGTAACATCCCTGGATCTCTTAAGAGTAGGGAAGTGCACCAGCTTTTTGATTTTTGTTAAGACTGACACTAACTCATCTTTGAATCCCTGGTGTCTAGTACAGTTCCTGCTCACAGTAGACACCCAATAAATCTTCACTCAGTGAATGAATGAGCCCCTTCATCTTTCCAATGGGGAGATGCCGCTGGTACAATCAAAGGAGCACCAGTGGGAGTTGGGACAGGACATTCTAATATTGTTTGTGAACTGGTTACTTGATTTCCCTGCCCAGGGGGGGCCTTTTTCTAAAAAGGCGAATATGAGAAAACCTACCTGATTGAGCATCCCGAGGTCCACTGCTCAAATTTCCCACCAGTGTACACTTAAGAGTGGAGAGCATCTGTGGCCTCGGCAGACTAGGGGGCGGCTGAGTTTGAAGTTTCACATTTTATTTAACATTTATGTGAAATTTGTATTATATTCCCAAAAGTGTCTCCTTTTAAAAATTGAAACATGCATCCCAAATTGTCATTGGCCAATGAATGAATGAAGATAATGTGATATATACACACAATGAAATATTATTCAGCCTTTAAAAAGGATAGAAATCCTTTCATATGCAGCAACAGGGATGGATGTGGAAAACGTTATGCTAAATCAGTCGTAAGAGGACAAGTACTGAATGATTTCACTGATATGAGGTATCTAAAACCACCAAACTTACAGATACAGAAAATAGAATGTTGGTTGCCAGAGAATGGGGGAGGGAGCAATGGGGAGTTATTTAATGAGCATAAAGTTGCAGTTATACAAGACGACTCAGTTCTAAAGATGTGCTTACACATAGTGTCCATAGTTAGCGATACGGTGTTGTGCACTTAAACACTTGTTAAGGTGGGCAGATCTCATGCTAAGTGTTCTAACCACACACACATACAGCAAAGGGACATAAGGAGAATTTTGGAGGTGAAGGATATGTTTATTACCTGATCGTAGTGATGGTATCATGGGTGTATGTACTGGCCCCACTCATCAAATTGTACACATACTGAATACAACGTACGTTAAATACATACACTTTTGTGTATCTGCTGCAACTCAGTAAAGCTGAAAAAATGGAAACATGTTTATAATACCTACAGTTAGTTAACTTACTCAACCACCCTTCAGTCTTCAAGTAAAATTAGCATTCTGAGAAGACAGACCCTCTTACTCAGTGCTATGCCCAGATCACTACCATGTGGGTGACCAGTTAGAGATGATGAAAGACAAGGAAAGGGCACTGGTCCTGCATTCAGGGAAGCCTGGATCCAGTTTCAATTCTATTACTTCATGGCTCTGTTACTTTGAGCAAGTTGCTTAACCTTTTTTGGGCTTGGTTGTCGACTCTGTAAAACTGGAGTGATGGCAACACCCAGGGGCTCATGAGGAGTCAGCAGGAGAGCGCCCAGGACCATCAGTCACACAGTGGGTGCTCACTGTTAGTTCTCTTCCTTCACCACTGACCGTCAGGTTCTCTTCACAGACCTCTCCCACCCGCCCCCAGCTTGAGCTCATTTAGCCATCGGAGAATGATGACAAACAGTAGTGGGTCTGAAGTGCTGGGAGAATTTGGGGTTGCTGTAATGCAAAGCATTTCACAGACACCTGGGGCCACGCCTTCCTCTGCCTCCCTACCTTTAACTCACCGCTCCGATTCACTAAGCATCTTACCTCCCATTTCCCCATGTGTAAATTAGGATAATTATACCATCCTTGTGGAGCTTTACTGAGGATTAAATGAGCTAATATGCGTAAAAGTTTAGCAGCATGCTTATTCCAAATTAGGTACTCGACATGTGGGAAATATCACTCTTACAACAATGTCTTATTGAGAATCCCCATTCACAGAACCTGGATGTAGCAAGCAGAATAACACTGCCCCCAAAGACGTCTATATTCAAAATCCTGAAATTTGTGAATGTGTTACTTTACATGGCAAAAGGACATGATTAACTGAAGGACCTTGAGATGGGAAGATTACTTCTGGATTACCCAGATGAACCTAATATAATCAAAGGGTCCTTAAAAGAGTCAGAGAAGGAGATGTGAGAATATATAAGCAAAAGCAGACAAATTTGAAGATGCTACACTTCTGGATTTGAAGACAGAGGAGGGGCCATGAGCCAAGGAATGCAGACAGCCCCTAGAAGGTAGAAGAACCAAGGAAGAGGATTCTCCTCCAGAACTTAGTGAAACCCATATCAGACTTCTGACCTCCAGAACTGTAAGATTATAAATCTGTGTTGTTTTCAGGCACTCAGTTTGTAGACTGATACACTAGGTGATGACCTTGAACACCGACAACAATGAGCAAACTTTGACCCCTAGATACCATGACAATAGCTGTTCCCCCTCACACATCCCTCATTCTCCCCTCCCCTCCCTACAACCCTCCCCCCTGGAACTGATGCAGTCTGGGGCTGGGAAGGTGCTGCCATGCCTGAAATGTGCTCCTGGGAACCACGTTTCTCCTTCTCTGGACAAAAGTAGAGGAAAGAGGTGCAGGGGTGTGTATGCACATGCGTACGTGTGCATGTAGGTGTAGACAAAGGCATTTTCAAAACTGAAAAGAATATTACACGACAGGGCAATAAGGCATTAATTCAGCCCTGCTCAACTCCAGAATGCCCAACCTGGCAAGCTGAGGATGAAAGGCAGTTGCCATGGAAACAGCATCCCTTGGCTTCTGCTCGCTGCCTCCTTAGCACAGCTCTGCTGCTGTGCAATCCAGTGACCACCCAGTGCTCGGCAGTTCCTCATCACGACAGGGCCCATCTTACTGCGAAGCTGGAGCCCTTCTGCCATTTTACCTCTTTCTAAATTAATAGCATGGATTCTAGAAGCCAGGACATTGGCTTGAGAACAGGGATGAGAAGCTGCAAGGTACAGTGGGCAGAGCCCTGGATTCAAGATCTCCTCATTAAGTCCTTTCCCCCTAAGCCCCATTTTCCTCTTTGGTATGATGAACAGGGGATTGCCCAGAAGGGCCCCGGAGAGCTATTCTAACAACTGAGAGATCAAGTTCACAAGGAGACAACAAATGTAATCCGGGACTGGAGTGGAACTGAAGAACAGTCAGGCTCATTTCTTAGTGTTGCTGAAAACCAGCCTCCCCAGTGGGGCTGGGGAAGCCCTAAGTGACAGCTGAGTGCCAAAGGATGCCTCTCCTTGTGTTATTCCAAGTCCCCATCTGTCTCAGGGGAGTGTCCCACTCCGCGGAAAATCAGACAGGAGAATGGGGGATGAATCCCCGGACGTCTGTCCATCAGGTGACCCCCAGCTGTTGAGTTCCGAGGGCCTTGCTTCCTGTACTATTTATTCCTCAGGGAACATGTCACACTTTGAAGCCCTGTGCCTAGCCAGGATGGACTCTGGGGCCCCGGTGACACAAAGCAGGAGAGGCTCCTCCAACCAACCTGATTAGCTTTTCTAAGGACGCTCAGCCAGCTCCTGACTTCAGGGAGCTGTAGTAAAACCGGGCAGTTGAGACATACATACAAGTAACTGTAATCCAGGATCTACGTGGAGCTCACCCTGGCCAAGTTTGCAATTAGAAAGCAAACTCACTCGGCTCCATCAGCTCGTGCCACCTACCCCTGCACCACCCATCAGCAACGGGGCGTTTGGAGATGTCACTCTGTCCTTCCCTTCTGTGGGGCTTGTCACAATGTTGCAGAGAGGGTCCAGGGAGTGAGCAGTGTTGATGGGGCAAGGAGACACTATGCCACTTCCTAACACTTCCTAATAAATACACTGGAGTTCATCAATTAACCATGAGAGGCCAACGGGAGCCACGGAGCTGGCTGCAGGGCCGCCCGGAGTCAAGAATCAGCGTGTGGCTGCTGGCTTCACTCCGTGATGATGTTCGCAGGATGTGAGCGCCTTGTTCCTTTCACCACGACCTCCCAAGGGAGCATGTCACAGGCCAAGAGAACAGCTTGAGTGCAACGCTGAAGATTGTTTGGTGACTGTAAGCTGCCTGTGGTAGCTAGCACATGGACAAATGCAGAGAGAAAGGAGGTTATCCGGCTCTTCCACAGAGTCTAAGCCACCTCCAACCAGCCCTTCCCTGGATTTTTGTTGGCTTTTGTTCAAAGCCTCAGTGTTCCCAGCCTGAGCCAAGGCAATGGATGCTTATTGGACTAAAGCTAATCACAATGATCCTGTTCCTTGCTTTATTATTATTATTATTATTATTATTATTATTATTATTATTATTATTATTATTATTACTGTTATTATCACCATGTGATATAGTTTAGGCCAAAGAGAAGAGTAAGTCTGCTGAAGGTGGGTGGGTAGGAGGCACTTTTTGGAAAACTTGTGATTTCCTGATGAAAGGAGACTGAACCAGCTGGCACCTTTCCCTCTCTCTGGTAGACCTGAATAATGATGTGATGCCCGGAACTACAGCAGTCAGTTTGTATCCATGAGTGCAAGGTCAAGAGAATCCCAGAGATATTCAGAAGTCATGATCCAGTACTAAACGAATATTCATCTCCAAACTCTTTTATGTGAGAAAAATAAAATCCTGTCTGTTTAAGCCTCTATCTGTTGGAGTTTTGGTTACTCACAGTCAAGCAACTGAGACACAAGTCTAGTGAAAGGAAATGGAATTTGTAGTTTTTCTAGTGGGCAAAAGGACCCATAAGAGGGCTTATGTTGTTGCTGTTTAAAATTAGTTTAAAATGAAAAGAAATATATGTATGTTGTGAAAACCTTCAGGCCACAAAGAAGTATAGAGTTTTAGAAGTGAAGGGCCCACTCTCACCAACCCCACTTCTTGAAGGTAAACATCATGAAGAAGGAGGGATGTGGAGAGAGATGTGTGTGTATTTTGTGAAAATAGGACCATGCTATACATCTCTCTGTATAGTGCTTTGCGGATGGCTGTTTTTATTTAATGATACGACATGGACCCTGGAGGCTTTTGAGGAAAGATAGGATATTGTGGGATATACGCTTAAGGAAGATGAAGTTGGTACGTATTCAGTAATCTATAAATTTGGCACAAACAAAATTAGACAACACCTCCAGAAATTGACACAACATTGTAAACTGACTATAACTCAAAATAAGAAAAGTTAAAACACCTCTCCTCTCTCTGAAAAGAAAAAAAGGAGAAACTGAGCTGTACTGGTAACTTCCTAGATGCAGGTGCTATGCTAGACATTTTTATTTAATCCCAACTCCTCTGTGAGATTATTCTCGTTTCACAAATGAGGAGACAGGCTCCGTCAGAATTGGAACCCAGTTCTATCTGACCCCAAAGCGCCCAGTTCCTCTGTTTCACCAACAAGCAGTTTCGTACTTTTCCATGGGATGGTCCGTCGTAACTGCCCACGTTTCATGCTGCCAGATGCCAATATTTGAATGGCCTTGATGGGGAGTCATAATGCAAAGTGAGCACCCAGAGATCCGTCCTGGTGGGTCCTGCTAGGAAGGCAAAATGCTCTGGACCTGATCCTGAGAGCCAGTGCCCCCTTGGGTGCTGGCCAAAGCCGAGTAAGTGAGGCCGGGCCAAGCTGGCATGGGTTTGGGGGAAAAGAGGGACAGGACGAGAAAGCCAAAGGAAGTGCCGTGGGGAGCCCATCAGGCTGGCTTCCCTGCCGACTGTTAAGCAATGCTCTTGGGAAAATGACAGCTGGCAGAACTCAGAGTGAGGGGTAATGATGCTGTCGGAGGCACTCTCTGGTGCTCAGGGCTGGCAGGATCTGCCAACAGGATTCATTGTGAATATGTAATTTGCTGAACGTTGTTAAGCCAATGTTTCCCCCAGCTGGGAAGTCTAACAACAGGAAGTGCGATTTCAGTGCCCCCTCCTCTGCTGCCACAAAAGCCAAGGTGGTGAGAGAGCCACTCAGTCTTCTGCCGCCCTCAGCTACACCCCAGGGGGCGCTGCTCCTGTAGAGGGACTGCCTGGTGAAATGTCCTCCCCACCACAGCCCGGGGAGGGGGACTTCGACCCCAGTTCAGAGCCCAGCTCTAGTGGGACCTCTTCCACGAAGTATCCTCTGACGACCCCTCCCCGTCATGCTTCCCAGCTCCCCGCCTCTCCGCTTTCCTAACCTTTGTGACCCCCCTGTTGAAGCACATTTTGCCTTATAGAGTTAACAGTTCATCCCTCAACCCGCAGGACTGGGAGCTCTTTTGGGGCAGGATCTTGTCTGATTGATTTGTTGTCTCCATTACCCTACAGAGAGCCATTTCAGTGACAGGTGATACTTATGTGTCTGTGGAATGAATGAATGAATTAATAACTGGAGGGGGAAAGATGTATCCTTGGCCTCCGGGCAACTGGAGGGAAAGTGAGAAGGTGAGTCAGGGAGCTATGGACCAGTAGCTCTGTCCAGCTCTGGGTGGGGAGGGCGGTGGAGGACAGAATTGAGCAGCTTCCTGTATGGGGCCCCGCCTTCTGTGTGTGTCGGGGGGGCACCTGGGCATCACCGGGAGTGAAGAGTGTCGACACAAAGGAATCACTGGGACGCCTGTCCCAGGAAGAAGAGCCCTTAGAGGTAATTTGGTCTTGGCACCTTTCATGATAAGGCCCAGAGATGAGGCGCATCTGGTCTGCAGTCAAAGGGGTCAGTGGTAGGGCTGGAACTATTTAATGTCTGTTAATGTCCAGCCCAGAGCTCACGCGGCTGCCCAGGCTGCTTCTGTTTGCCAACCCATGGCCATTGTCTGAATTTGGCCATAACGATCTGAGGAATATAGAGACATGTGTAACTCATCAAACGCTTTCCAAGAATTTCACTCCACTTTTCTATCCATTTCTTTGTTTTTTTCACAATTCCTATCTTCTACCTCAGTCAGTATTTTCTGTGCACTCATTAAATAACCTGTTGAAGATTCGAGAGGTCACTCTTGCCACAGGTACCATCCATGGCCATGCTCTTTCTTGTCCCACTTTCTTGGCCCCTTCCTGGCCACTGGTGGACTGTGACAGATCATGGGCCGAGCAAGCTGCAGGGCACAGCCCAAGCTCCCAGAAGTGAGAGAAGAGAGGGGAAGATGGAAACAGTGAGGGTGGTGGATTTCGGGATGAGGACAAAGAATCGGGATGACCTGGGGAGGGAAGGGATGGAAGGGGAGGAGGTGAGGTTCTGAGAGGCGAGGGGAAGAGATGGCATCTGTGGTCACCTGAGCTACCTGAGACAGGACTGAGTGTCTTAGTCATCTGTGCGTCACCAGCAGTGAGGACTGAGCCGGGGCCTGGTTTAGAGAAGGGCTTAGGGAACTCTGCTCAGTGGGTGAATGAACAGCAGCATGGGCACGCCCACTTTCTGTCAGCCAGAGTCATCTGTCTTCAATTAGCATCATATTAAAGCCGATGGTAACTTGGGGTGCATTTTGGAGTCATCTTGGAACTTTTTCAAAATACAGATGTTGACCTCGCCTCCTTTATACTGAATCAGAAGAGGGTGGGGCAGACCCATCAGGCAGACAGAAGGGAAGAATGCACACCTCTGAGGTAGGGGCCAGAGTTGAGATCCAGAAGGTTCTGAAGGAAAAGGACCAGCTTACTGCAGTCTTGCACTCCCTGGAGAAGTCTTTTTCTGATCTTTTCGAGCGATTTGAGAAACAGAAGGAGGTGATCGAAGGCTACCGTGCGAACGAAGAGTCCCTGAAGCAATGTGTGGAGGGCTACATAGGGAGGATCGAGAAGGAGAGCCAGAGGTACCAGGCGCTGAAGGCCCACACGGAGGAGAAGCTCCAGCTGGCCAACGAGGAGATAGCGCAGGTCCGCAGCAAGGCCCAGGCGGAGGCTCTGGCGCTGCAGGCGGTCCTGAGGAAGGAGCAGATGCGGGTCCACTCCCTGGAGAAGGTCGTGGAGCAGAAGACTAAGGAAAACGATGAACTGACCAGGATCTGTGACGACCTCATTTCCAAGATGGAGAAAATCTGATGGGGAGGTCCTGACCTGTGCCCGGCTCTCCTGTCTGTGTGTGTGTCTGTCTGACTCTTTTTTCTTTTCTATTAACCTCAACTCGTTTTTAAACTAGGTTGCTTTAGGAAGAAGACTAAATAAAGTTTCCCTTAAGTCAAAAAAAAAAAAAAAAAGCCCTTTAGGTTCTTCCAGCTTCCCTGGCTTCTTTGGAGATGGCCTGGCAGTGGCTGTCGAGTCATCTCTTTGGCAAATCTGGGGGGATCCATGCAGTAAGGTTTGGTGGGGCTGAATGTCTGCTTGGATTTTCCCAACCACAGAAACTCTTACTGAGGGTCCTACATTTACACCCAGCTTTCCCCCAGGGTCCCCTGATGAAGGAGTGATGGGACGTTTGTGGAGGGAGAAGGGGGAATTTATACTTGGGACACCTTGAGAGGGGGAGATCCTTGCTGGGCAGTCCCCCACACAAGCCACAGGGATCACACAGGGGTCAAGCACCCTCTGTGGCCACCCTCTGCTGCCCTCCTCAGGGTTGAGAGATTCAGCCCCAGCAAAGGGTCACGTTGCAAAGAGATTTTTTTTCCCAAAGGAGGCCAAAGTCAAAGAAGGCAAAAACTCTCAAAACACCCATCCTTTCCCCAGTCCTTACACATGTATACACACATACACACACACACACACACACACACACATACACACACACCCCCCAGGGGGAAGGACAAGGCTTGGCAAATTCCCACCCCTGGTGACTGACAGCATCTTGCCTCACATTTGCTCACCTGTGTGATGTGATGTGAATTTCAGCACATAAAGTTCCCTTCTACAGACCTTGAAATGTCACCATTATTACTTTGACTTTCCTGATAAACTATAAATCTCTTAGCATGGTGCAGACCGTAAGTCTAATCGGTCATTGACAGGTTAGTATAAAGAAACTGATTAGAAACATTTGGGGAGCAGGTTTGGGTGAGGGAATGGCAAGAATGGAGTAGAAGGCATGGCGCAGGGACTCTGCAGAGAGAAGAAGGCAAGGAGAAGTGGGAAGGGGGCGATGCTGGCTCATTTCATAGTTGGAGTCACCACTGTCCTCTTCAGAATAATCCTCCAAACTTCATCCTAGCCTGAAAAAAGTCTACTTCTTGGCCCAGTTCAAGCCCCACTTCCTGGATAAAGCCAGCCCCAGAGCAGCTGTACAGGAGTGTCCACTGCGTATTTCTTACAGGCACGTTCACCCTCCATTTTCTCTCTATACAAGCTTGGTCTCCCAGCCTAGTGACTGAACACAACAATGTGTGTGGCGCATTGCTACCTCCACCACTGAGATAAAGAAACTGAGGCTCAGAGAGTTTGTGTAATTTGTCCCAGGTCACACAGCAAAGGCCAGAGCTGGGAGTTAAAGGCTGTACACAACTCAGCCGTTCATTGGTGGTGTGACCTTAGACAGGTTACTGCTCTGTTCATGCTCGGTTGCCTCATCTGCCAAATGGAGACAGAAATGGTACCGGGTACAAAAGGCTGTGGTATGAATTAAATGAATTAGTACACAGAACACACATGGAGTAATGCCTGGCATACAGTAGGTGCTCCATAAGTGTTTGCTACTATCATTCTTGTGCTTGTCCTTGTTCTTGTTACTAATCTCCTGGACACGCAGTAGAAACTCAGCAACTATTAGCTCCCTTTCCTTTATCTCTCTGAAAACTGCCATCAGGACCAGAAAAGTGTCACAACCGCTTGTTTAACGGAACAAAGGTTTTCGTGCTCCTCGGGAAAAAGAGCCAACACAGACATGACTGGATCAAAGCAAGCAGCGTCCGGGACTGTGGCCCTTGTCTGGCTAGAGTTCAGAGAAGACTCCTTGGAAACGCACAGTGGGGACAGAGAGCCAAGGCCCTGTCACCCGGATGCTTCCCGTCCCACATCACTGACACGTTGCGATCCAGCGTCATGTTCTCGGTCCTCGACAGGGCTGTTCTGATAAAGGGCTGACTAATGGGCAGGAAGGGGAACCTTTTGCCAACGTGCTTGCTTCCATTAGATTATGGATGTATTTTTAGTGTGGCGGAGAGATATCTAGGATCTTGCCTTGCAAGATGATTTTGAGACCTAGGACTAGGAAGAAATAAATCTTAGAGCCCCTCCCCTCCCCAAATCGCAAATGCTTGCTGCTGTCAGTAGTTCCTTCTTTCTGTTGCCAGCTGGCTCAGTATGTTACGATGTGGCTCAAGTATTATTTCTTCTGAGAAGCCCCCTGGAGCCTCTTCCCAGCACTACCCATTTTTCACCCCTTCAAGCACGTTTACCTCATTGCATCATCATCGTCAGTTTACTTGACAGTCTTCCCCACTGACTAAGCTCACTGAAGATAAGAGCCATGGCTATTGGTTCATTTCAACATCTCCAGCTCTTAATTTGGGACTTGTGCAGAGAGAGGCTCAATAATGTTTTAATGAATAAATGTGTGGATAGGTAAATGGTTGGATGGATGGATGGATGGATGAATAAACGAATGGATGGATGGATAAACGGGTGGACTGATGAATAAATGGTGGATGGGTGTATAAATGGGTGGACTGGTAGAAAAATGGATGGGTGGGTGGATGGATAGATGGAAGGAATACAAAGACCGAACAGTCATTCTGCAACAGTAAATCTTACGAGTGTGACTACAGGTACTGTATTTCAGTATCTCTCACCCATTGTTAGGTGTTTGTCCCTCATGTGATGCTGTGTTCGCCTTATGCCGCCGCAGGCCTGCTGTTCATGTGGTATTCAAGTCACACAGGCACATAAGTACCTCTGCTGCCAAACGGACACAGGAGAGAAATATGAGCAACAAACACTAAACATGATCCACTAGTCCAGCGGCACACTCTGCAGAGGCTCCCCAGTGGGGATACAGATTCAGGGAGCAGGCACAGGAAAAGGGCAGAGGTGACAGGTGCTTCTTCTGTTAGCAAATTATGAACGACAGGTTCTTGTGTTTAAAAAATAAACCTCACTGCCTGCAGCATATGGAGGGACCAATCGTTGGTACCTATATGGCCACATTTAACTCTCTATTTGGATGAAGTTTCCATCAGGCCCTGGTGCATCAGACAAAGCAAAGCCCTGGGGAGGTAGTCAGGCCCAGCCCAGGCAGCAGAACAGGGCATCTTGGCACCACACACTTTTGGTAAAACAGAAGCACACAGAGTGAGTCCATTTCTGCTTGTCATGGCCTCAAATCTCAACTACAGAGAAGCTCAAATAGCTGCACATCTTGTACCTGACCTTAGACAAGAGGCGGATGACAGGAAGGAGCCCTTCAAAAATGTATCCTCTGGGCAGAGATTGCTAGCTAACCCCCATTATATAGCCTTCTCTCTCTCCAGGGTGATTGACTTTTTGGCTGGGCATATGGCCATCCAAAATTAAGACTACTCTTCCAGTGTCCCCTGTGGCGAGGTGTCGTCATGAGACTGAGCTCTGGATATGGCTGAGGTGATGTATGCAATTTCTGGGTCTTGCCCTGAAAGGGAAGGGTATATTCTCCCATGTCTTTTGACTTCTCCCACTAGCTGGAACGTGACGCTGTGGTGAGCCACCTGGGGTCATGTGACTCGCAGCAAGGCCCTTGGAAGAGGCACCAGGAGAAAAGGAGACAGAGTTCCTAATGGCTCACAGAGCAGAGCTGCCAGGCCAGCCTGGACTTTCCACAAGGGAAAAAAACAATCTTCAGTTGTGCTGAAAACAGGTGAGTCTCTGTCACACTCAGCTGAACTTTTATCTTAACCAAGGCACGCACATAAACCAACTGAATATATGTATGTGTGTGTGTGTATAAAATCTCCCTCTCACACATACACACTCAGCAGGATGTCAGTGTCTCCTCCAAGGATAGTTACAAATTCAACAGCGTTTTGGTCCTTCAAGGGAGTCATTCATCCATTTGAAAAACAAACACCAATTAACATGTGTCCCTAACATGAAATAACAGGGCAGCTTCTTCAATATCTTCGAAATCTTAAAAGCAGACGGTGAGACTGGTTCTTAGGAAAGTGGTCATCCTTGCTTTTTATATTTTATGTTAATTCTCTGTCAACTGGAATCCTCTGTTAAGAGAGCATTCTTCATTAGTCTGGACACTAAGATTTTTCTCTTTGGGTGGCTGATCCAGGTGTCTAACGCTACTCAGTCCCAAATGTTCCCACCTCGTCTATGTCCTCATCCTGAAAACCGAAGGGACAATAGCCCCAGCGCTTTCCTCCGCGGACTCCAGGACATCCCTTAACTCTTCCCACTGGGGCTTATCTTATGTAATATCTCCCAAAGCCAGCTAGATCCTCATCCAGTGAGTTACCCTGGCAACCCAGCTGTGTCATCTTGAAAGATGTCTCCAGGCACCAGCTTCTGAGTCTGCCAGAGATTTTACTGGGGCCAAGCTGTGAAGTCACAACATATTAGCTTTAACACGATGTCATCATTTATTGTGCTCTTGGTAGACATGTCACATTTTTTTAAACGAACATGGATAAAAATAAGTCCTACCTTGACTATGCAGTGAGTTTTACTTAGAAATCAGACACAGCCTTCTGTTTTCAGAGACCATCTATGTCTTTTATGATCTCCCTCACATTTCTTCTCAAAGAAAATTCTTTCAGTTCCCACATTTCTCTTGGACAATCTCATTACAAACTCAAACGTAAGCAGCCTGATTTTCCAGTCGTCACACAGCTTGTTCATATTAGACATCTCAAGTTTTCTATTTTAGACTTTTATTTCATTTCCTCTTTGGGAAAAATAGTGTTTAGGGAAGTTCATTGATGACTCTCTTTTTCTGGCAAGTGCCTCACGTATTCACAAGAAAATTAGCGACTTGACTCTGAGAATGGGGATGTTATGTTATCCTGTTCTGTGATGTCGCACCCTGTTTACTTAAACATTCTATACCAAAATGATTCATTATGAATCTCTATAGGTTTATTATTCTGGATAACACACTATAAAATGTTTCATTTCTTTCATTTATTCTTCAAACTGAATCTCAGGTAATCTATAAGACAGAGTCCTTTATTCATTTTTTAATTTGTTCTATCAACCGATTAGTTTTTCTTATGGGGTGCTGGGGATATAGAGATGAGTAAGACACAGTTCCTGTCCCTGTGGGTGGCTGGGCAGAAAAACTGCTATGATGCTCAAGAGACATGTGGTTCAGGGACATTCATGTCTAGCAGTGATCTAGTGACAGCTCCACTTGGCTTCTAGAATCTCGGCGTTGGAAGAGAACTTAAGAGGTCGTATGGTTCTCCCCACCATTTTACAGAGGCAGAGACTAAGCCCAGGTCCACTTCTGCCTCTCACCTTCCACCTTCGGCCCCTCGTCTCCTCTGCTCAGCCATACTGAAGTCCTTTCTTCTGTCCATGAAACATGGCGTTCACTCCCATATCTGCCCTTTTTTATTTGTTTTATCCATTTGCTTTATTTCATTTATTCATTCATTTTAATCCATACCATATTTTATTAATTTACGTATCTCCAGAACAAAGTAGGAGGTGGAGCTAAAAAATGTTTCATGTGGTCTCACAAGTGTTCTGAGAAGGTGGCAGGGCAGGGATTCCTAGCCTCTTCAATAAATTGAGACCCTGTGACTTGGAGAGGTTTGCAACTGGCCCAGGATCACACAATGTATTAGCAGCAGAGTCCTGACCAGGGCCAGGGGCTCCTGGCTCTCAGCCTCATTCTCCTTTGTATTAAGTAGGATGCTTTCTCCTACAAGGAACCAAAGATCAACCAAAGGTGGCTTAAACCACAGAGAGTTAATTATCCCACACAACACATGGTCCAGATACTGTCTCAGGATTAATTTGGCAGCTCAGGGATATTACCAAGGGCCCAGGTCCTCTCTGTCTCTCCACTCTGCCATGTTCAGCCTGGACTCAGCATCTCCCTTCCCCATTGACAGTTAGCTATAGCAATTCCACGAATCACAGTGGACACTACAAACACCGGTATGCTAGTCTCTCTACAAGTGAAGACATCCTTTCCAGAACCCTCTCCAGTTTCCAGCAGAGCTTTTCTCAGAGCCCTTTTGACCAGGATTGGGGTAACATGCCCGCATCCCAGATGCAAGATGGACCTGGGTTTTTAGCCTCTGTAGGGGGAAGCAGGCCATGGCCAGAGAGGGAAGGGTGAGGAGAGAATGATGGCCATTGGGAATATAATCAACAGTGTCTGGCAAACTATACAAACTATCCTTCCTAGTAGGGATCGATCCCCAGTACCGCCATTAAAATAAATAAATGAAGACTTCCATCAGGGATCGTCCATCTAGGGTCCACCTAACTTAGCAAATAGCCCTGGCACTGGAGCTCAACAGCCTGGGCTTGAATGCCATGCGACACTGGGGAACTTATTGACCATTTCGTGCCTCAGTCTCCTCATTTTTTCCTCTCATTTGTTTTTGGGGGGAAATTGGGTTTATCTATCTATCTATCTATCTATCTATCTACCTACCTACCTACCTACGTGCCTATTTATTTATGTTAATGGAGGGACTGGGGATTAAACCCAGGGCCTCGTGCATGCTAGGCACATGCTCTACCACTGAGCTATACCCGCCCTCAGTTTCCTCATTTGTAAAATTGGAGAGGAATAATAATGTCTACCTCATACACCCTTGTGAGGATCAAATGAGTTAATATATGCAAAATGCAGTGCTTGGAACCTGCCACTCAATAAGCATTTCATTAACGTTGACTATTATCTATCCATTATTCATCTATGCCTTTAGTCACACTTTGACTTGTTCTAGACAGAACCAAAGGTGCCTGGTGTCTACAATGTTGTTGGTTGTAAAGACAACCTGCTCCCTCCCTCCCCACGCCCAGGGTATGACAGTCCCCGGTGCAGACAGCACACTTACAGATTGCATAGGGATAACAGAAACCTTCCGCACCGCCCACCTCAATATCCAGCATTAGGGTGCTTTGTCTCAAATGGGACCCTGCTTCTCCAGTTCAGCCCTCCGGGTGCCCTGTCAAGGGGAAATCATCTTCTCCCGGAGCTTTTCTCTGAAGTGTGACCCCTTCGAGGCCGTCACTGTCTGCAGTAGAGGAGCACGGGGAGTGGAAGAATGTCCTCTGCTGGCTTACCTCCCCGACTGCTGCGCGGATTCCCGCTGCACCTGCACCTGGGACTGCCTCTTCTCGTCCTCCTTTTCCCCTCTTTCCTCGCAGGAGCGGGGTGGCCGGCCAGCCGGGAGGGAGCGCTGGCAAAGCCTGGTTCACACGACTGAAAGCCAAGCCAGCTCTCCTGTGAGGGAGGGACAGTGCCCTGGAGCAACCGGTAACTGCAGGAAAGCCAGCAGACCCAGAAGGATCTGTCCTGCACGGTGAGGCCAGCTTCCTCACCCCTGCATTCTTGTCATCAGTCCTGCGGACCCCAGTGATAATGAATGTGACCTTGAGCATTAATTGAGCACCTTGAGTGGCAAGCACTTGCAAGGTAAAGATGAAGAATCATTTAACAGCTGTGGAAGCTGCAGACAAGGGACGTGGAGGACCCTGTCCGAGAACTCGCAGCTCTTAGGGGAAGAACCCGGATTCAAACTGGGGTGTCTGGCTCCAGGGCTGTTCTTTCCACAAAAATAGCTGCCTTTTCAGCTCTTACTTAACACATATTCTAAGCTCTTTCTGTGTCTCTGATAGAGACATCTAAGCCTCAGACGATAATATACAGAACTTCAGCTCATATCTTTGTGCCATTTAGTTAAACACACACACACACACACATGAAACACAGGACATCCACCTTGCGCTTTTCCCTGAGCACATTCTGAACTACGCTGATAAAACAACCCATTTGTCTTTCAAATCAGAACACGCCGAGCTCGCTTCTTCACTTCAGAGACAAGGGATTTCATCTGCAGAAAACGTGAGCGTGGGATGTGACTGCACAGACGCTGCCTGTGACTGCCAGGCCCAGCTGGTCTTTCTGGAACATCCAGTGTCACTGTTTTTACGTTTTGATGAATACACCTCTTTCTCAGCAAGTCTCCACCCCACTCTTCTCTGTGGAAAGCAGTAGAAACAAAGGCCCAGGACAGACCTGCTCCTGGAGCAAGCAGAAGGCTCGGGGCAGGCAGCTCTGGCTGGGAACTGGACCAGGATATCAGGATAGGACCTGCCTTGTGGGCTGGGGTCGCCTCCAACACTAAAGGGAGGAGGCGGAGAGGATGCCTGGGCAGAGAGGTTACATGAAGGAAAATTCCAAATGCCCCTGCGTGTTCTGGGAAGTGCCAACCATTCCAAGATCAGGGCCTTGCCCACCTCCTGCTCACCACCTACTCTGTGGAGGCAATATGTTTTTACCCTCTCTGTCTGTCTGTCTTTCCTGGCACCTCAGCCCCCAGCTCCTGCTGGAAGCCTCACCAGACCCTCCCCAGCTCTATTTCCCTCCCTTCCCGTCCCCTGAGCTCCCAAAGCTCCGAATGACCCATAACCTCACTTAGCTCTTGGGCTGTCACTGCACTTGTCTGCTTGGACGGCTCCATCTCCCTAGATGGCCTGGCACCTGCATGGGAGCCCCACCTGCTGCTCCCCTCAGTGCTCTGTGCAGCACAGACAAGGTACAGCCGGCAAACGCTTGACGAACAACTTGGTCACCTTTGACGTAAGTCATCCGCTCGAGGGCACACTGTGAGCTCCTGCAGCTTCACCCACAGAGTCACTGGGACCACTTACAAGGGGATGAAAAATAACTCCTCTTTCCTCATACCGTCCATACGCTGTTTTAAGAGGAATACAACACCAGGTCATCAGAATTTCCATGGTCACGGAACACATCCTGGCAGGAAACCACCTGTCAGCCTTGTCCCCCACATTCAGGACTTCAGAGCCTCCTGGCGGTCTGTGCCCTCTGTACTTGGGCCCCACCTACAACTCCACCCTCGCTGTTCCCCGATACCTCTTTGGTGTTCTGACATTTTAGCCAACATAGAGGCCTGCTCTTCCCCACAGCATCCTCCCGTCCCCCAGCCCTGGACCCTGGCTCAGGTTGTCCCTCCTCTTAAGACTGTCGTCCCTGCAGCTGCAAACCCTACCTATAGTTCAAGGTATCGTGAAATCTTCAGTGTGATATTTGTAGAGAAATTCACTATGTTAGACCATCTGCACAGGCCTTGGGACAGATGTTCCTTTCTCTATTATCCTGTAGCATCTACAAGAATCTTTCTATTAGGCTGCAAGGTCTTTCAAGAGTGAGGGCATTTGGCTCAAACTCTGCATCCTCCATAGCGCTTGGCTACAGACTTTTTATAGACACCACTCGGTCCTGTTTGTTGAAGGTGGATGGCTGCAAGAGGCCACTGTGGATGGTTGTCTGCATAAGGATTCCCCCAAGATAGCTCAGGAGGCCCCTGGACATGTCACAGACGGATTTAGGCCTATTCTGCAGCTGACCTCCCCCGTCTCTCCCCAGTGGTGAGAGGACCACGTTGCATGTGTGAGGGGAGAAGCTGTCTCAGAGTTCGGCATAGGACACGATGCACAGCAACTCAGCACAGTCACAAGGAGGGGACCCTAAGCTCCATAACAACGCTAAGGGAGAAACAGAGGAGGGTCCGAGAACCAGTGCAGGTGGAGACACCAGAGTGCACAATCAGTGAGACAGAGCGCTTTCTGCCGGCAGGTGCTGAATAGTTCACGGGAGGGGAGGGACTGATTTCCACCAAGATGGGTCAATGATCCCAGATCCAAGTCCCTATGACCCTTTCAAAGGGTCAGAAAAATCCAATACTGTAAAACAGCTTGAGAGATCCAGACATGATTTTGTATCTTCAAGTCCAACCCTATAATAGAAATGGGCTGTTTCTTCCTTTTCAACTTTCCAATTAGAAATGGACAGTCCTTTAACAATTAACTAAAGAGAGTAGGTCCTTCGGGCTTTTAAGCTTTTATAATCCCATGGGAGTTGAGACACATTCTTTTGGATGTTAATTAGAGCAATTAGGAAATAGTTCCTAGGATAGCCCTCCCCCTCTCCAGAGCTTCTGTTTCCTCTTTTGTAAAATGGGGGCAAGGTAGACTGAGAGTCTCCTAAAGGGCTCTTTCCAACCCTATCATGGGGGCAGAGAAGTTGAGGTGTCACCTAAGAGCATTCCTTTGAAAGGCATGGCTGCCATGACCATCAGTATCTCTCTAACTGACACCTGCCCTATCATGGGAAGGCCAAATCCCAAGGTGTGGAAGCCATTCAAAATGATTTCACACCCTCTGAGACAGGAGAAGGTTATCATGCCACCCCTCCGGGACGAATGCTGTCTCTAAATGCTCTAAGACATGCCTGCCGTAGCTGGCTATTCCCTGAGACAATCTCGCTGTAATAAAATGTCTTTGGAGCCTCACACGGGACCTTGTTTTCCCAGAACTGTAACTTTACATTGTCATCTCTTTTTTTTGAGATTTCAGACCCCAGCTCTTGTTTTTCACATTCATTCAAGTTGAAGTGCAGCCTGGATCATGTTGGCAAACATTCCAAATGGAAATGAATTCCCAGGTTCTCACTAAAAATTGCAGTGTCCTCACCCGCCCAATCTGGACAACATTTTGTGTCTTATGTAATGTCTGTTTCCCAAAGGAATTGAAATGCTTCTGTATATAACTCCGCCCAACAAATTTTCAATAAGGCCTCCTCCACATGACTGCTTATGAACAAGCAGAATCTAAATCCCTGAAAACCAATCACCCTCAAATCTTTTCTTGAGCCAAGAGTATAATTTTCAAAATTGATTTGAATCAGATGCTGAGAAGCAATAATGGGCATCTCTGTCACATTTGCTTTTGATAAAATATCTGTCTGGGGAGCCAGCTCTGGATGCCACAGCCCAAGAGACTGGGCTATTTGGCATCTGGGAGCCTTCCCAGGCCCGGGTACCTAAGATCAAGCCACTGAACAGTCTCACCCGAGCAAGAATATTCACTGTTTACAAAGTGCTTTGGTTGGCTCTCACGTGATTAAATGGGCCTCAGAGTATTCTCCCCATTTGACAGATGAGGAATCTGAGGGCCAGAGTGGTTTGTTGATTTATTTATTTAACAACCTTTAAGCATAAGACTTTCTTAAGTTCACACGACTAATGTATGGTCCACATCCAGCCTTCTGGTGAAACCACACTGCCAGACACCGAGAGCAGCATTCTGGGAAAACACTGACAGCAGTGTAGTCACTGCTTTGGGGGATGGAGAGGGGCTCTAACTAGTGACCAAGTGAGAAAAGCTCACAGAATTGTGTTGCGAAACCATGATGTCCTTGTTAAGGGACGTGGGGGAGGGGAAACCAAAGTCATAGGAAGTCAGAGGAGAAAGAGCCTCTTCTGGCTTTGAGAACAGGGAGATCAAAGAGGTTCTTCTTCTACAGAGAAGCTTCTGAGCTATTCCCGGTAGGATGGCTGGGATGGAACAAGAGAGCTTCTGATGCAGCTGCTTCACTACAGAGCAGACAAGAGAAACTTCCAGGCACTTGCTCTGGAATGTGACTCAGAGGGCACAGGAAGCAGAGCAAGGAGGGGAGGGTGCTGCTTGCAAGGTGGCCCTGGTGTTCGACCCTGCTGGCCCCAGTCCTGGTCAAGTCTCCTGACTTTCCCATCCCTACAGCTTGAAGTGAGGGAATGCTACCTCCAAGGTCTGGTTCCTCGGCGACAGTGAACATCAAGTGAGCTAATGGTCAGATGGAAGCACTTTAGAATGATCACGGAGGAAGGGAAGAAAGGGAAGGAGGAGGTCTATGGGAGGAGCCCTAGCAGGTACGAGCTTTTATCTTCAGCGGTGGTTTTCCAGATGATCTCAGCAGGTCTGCCAAGAGGTTTTGGTTTGTTTGTTTTGTTTTGTTTCATTGTACTTTTGTTTCAACCTAATGTACTCAATCTGGTGGGCCTCCTGCCAACACTATGCAAAGGGGCTCTTAAACATAATAGTTGTTCTTTATTCCAGCTTCTGTGATTCTAATTAGTGAGATTTTTGAGTTTCCAGACAGACTGATAGCTCCTCATGTCCAAATCACCCTTCCTTGGCTTCCTTTGAAGCTCAGCTTCTAAGTCACCTTCCTCACCAGCCCTCCTGGGCTTCCAGGTCCTTCCTCATGTTTCATGGTCCTGATCACAATTGTCCCTGTATTATTGATGTGTTTTTTCATATTATAAAACATGTACACCATACACTTGACCTATAGGCTTCTGGATGGCACTGGACCACAGCTATGTGAAGGCAGGATCTGTGATGTTCTCTGCAGGCCCAAGGCCTACCCAGCACCTGGCACATAAGTGCTTAGGAGAGCGAATGGCAAACAGAGATGCACTGCATCCCAACGAGACCCTCCCACCCTTATTTCCATGGGGCTCTGGACAAAACACAGCTTCATTAATGGGCCCTGAATGAATCAGAAAAACATCCCCTACAGACTGAAAACAAATTTCACAAAGTGCGGACTAGACACTTTTGTTCTTGTTTTCTGCCAGTAAAGTTTATTTGAAAGTAGAAGGGAAATTTTCTCCATTTGTCTCGCTGTCAGTGGAGACCCAGTAACTCTGCTGCCACGGAAATTAGAATGGTAGGCCTGCCAATGATTACAAGTTTCTTTAGTGATTCTGAACATTTTGGGGGTTTGCAAAGAACCTTTTATAAATCTGAGGAGAGTTATCCCAAGAGA